>NC_057716.1:78036583-78180430 GCF_004010195.1 Chiloscyllium plagiosum | reverse complement strand
GCCATCTGGTGTGTTCTGTGGTGGAACTGGTCCTCCTGGGAGCAGATATGATGGAGGCAGAGGAATTGGGAATACGGGATGGCATTTTTGCAGGAGGTAGGTTGGGAAGAGGTGTAATCCAGGTAGCTGTGAGAGTCGGTGTGTTTGTAAAAAATGTTGGTGTCAAGTCGGTTGTCATTAATGGAGATGGAGAGGTCCAGGAAGGGGAGGAAGGTGTCAGAGATGGTCCAGGTAAATTTAAGATCAGGGTGGAATGTGTTGGTGAAATTGATGAATTGCTCAACCTCCTCGTGGGAGCACGAGGTGGTGCCAATGCAGTCATCAATGTAGTGGAGGAATCACCCACACCTCCTCCCTCACCTCCATCCAAGGCCCTAAAGGAGCCTTCCACATCCATCAAAGTTTTACCTGTCCTCATGGACATCATCAAATAAGATGACAAGGTGTCTCTATCCAGTGATGCTGTGTGTACCAAATTGCAATCTGATTATTCTAACATCAATCTAACTACTTCAGAAATACATGAGGATTACATTAGAAATCCTTAGAATCCTTAGCATAATTAGAATTATGCTTGGCTTAATTCCTGAAAATTGTAGTTTTATAATTAATTTGCGATAAAATTGCAGCATTATAACCTGCTGTCATCTTCTGGTGCCTTGCTTGACCACCTGAAGGACTCAAAGAAAAAGATCCCAGTAAGTTCAATGGTCTATATTTACTCCTATTTTCTATATTTCAGTGTTTCTATGTTTCCATTGCATCAGCCCTCTCTATTTCCCTGACTTTCTCCAACTGGTTCAGCGTGAAATAACTCTAGAGGCTGGTATCCCATCATCAAGTCACCCTTTATTTACATGTGGAAAGTCCTGGACAGTAGTTGAGCTGCCTCACGGCCAGCTCTCAGAGTGTCAGAATATCTGACTCTTTATCCATCAGCCAAGGCTCCCGAATTGGACCATGGTAACAGCCCCAATCAGAGATCTCATATTCTCCACCTGCCTGAGCTCATTACAGTCACTACACTCATGCATAATTAATTTGCTGACGTAAATTTGAGTATACTTTTCCATTTTGATCACCAGTCATCAAATACGTAAAAACAGAACAAACAGGTAAAATACTCCTGTTTGGAACTTTGTATTATAATTGGTATCATAGTATCATCAGGAATTGAGACCTCAGTTTTTGTAACATCACTAACATTGTATCGCCTTCATGATACTTGACTTCCTTCACAATGAATGGATGCATATTTGACGGAAAACAACAAGGAAAAAGATGAAGCAATTAAAATTTGGTTGCATAGTGTTGCTGTGCATATTATTACTTAACCAGATTTTTCCAAACTATATGCAATGTGATGAAATCCATTTTTATAAATATGAATCTGTACATTCCAGTAACCTTTGAATGCTGTGGCATTGTGGGAATGCTGTCTTTCAATGATTGATATATTCAAAAGCTCAAATGGTTGCTACATTGAATCCTGATTCAATAAAGTTTAGCGTTGGAAAAAGCACAGCATGTCAGGCAGCATCTGAGGAGCAAGAGAGTCGATATTTTGAGCTTAACTATTGATTCCTCCGAAGGAACAAGGGCAGGCACACTATGAGGTCAATATATGGCTCAGGGTAGTTCAAATGTTACTGGACAGTCAGTTTTAGTCAAGTGAGTGAAGGCAAATAGGAAAAGACCTCTGGCTGGTAGTTAGGCCTGCAATTGTGAGGAAGCATACTGAAAAGATGTTTCTATACCAGGCTTTGCACAGTTATGACTCAGGACTTTGAAGCCAGAAAGTGCAGCTATGAGTTTGGATTTGGGCTCAGGAAAAAAAAACCCTGAAACTTGTTACATTTTGGAAAAGACTGGGTGCTATGTGCCATGAATTGTTCAGCGCAGCTGAGAACAAGAGTAAAGGAGGTTCACACACAATGTTTGTTTTGTCCAGCTGAGAAACAGTCGAGATCGGTGAAGTGTAGGGGCAGTACCAGCTTAGTAAAGCCAGCTGTCTGGAAGAAAAGCTCGAGTTTTGTCTGTGAGTAGGTGCTGTCATGTCAATTCAACAATTCAGGGTGCACAGTCCTAGGAAAGGAAAGTGGATTACCCAGTGGGACGCGTCGCTGAGACAGTCCATAATGATATAGCTTTTGAGTGAGATCCAAAGCTAATTCTTCAAAGGAGAAGAATTGGAATCTCCTGTAAAGTATTAATGAAGTTTGATGACAACCATATCATTAACATGTGGAGGGATAGGGAGATATTCATAAGACCTGGCTTGACCACACCTCTGTGGGGTATGTTTGATGTTTTTTTTTCTCTTACCTTTATTGCATCATGCTAATTCTACATGTTAAAATATTAATTTAATAGATTGTTTTACTCTTCAACAAAATTAATTGTGATTTGTTCAAAACTGTGGCATCTTATGCTTTAATATTTCAATAAGTGTCTGGATCTCACATTTGAAGATTTTTAACAAATATAAATTGACATTCGTGAAAAAAAATCATAGATTAAATTTATTGGTCTGATCCAAGATCATAGTAGTCCTGACCCCAAATCATGATACAAAATCTTGTTGCTGAGAGTTCCAAAACAGCAATGGCTGAATCATAACTGGTTTAAGACCTTTCAGAATCTCATCCTTTTTCGCTGTTATTCGGTGGTCTAATGCACTGTTCTTTCGAGGACTGACTGTTCCAAAAGAAAAGAGCCTCTGAGAAACATAGTGTTTGCTTTCCTTTCAGAGAAACCCTGTTTAATCTTCAACTCTTCCAACACTCAATCTCTGTTTCTCCAACACACCTAAAAAGGAACTAAAGCCCTCTCTCATCCCCAACTCAGCAAATAAAGTTGCTTCATCTCATCTTTTCCACAGATCAGAATTTAACTCTGGAATCTCATAAAGTCTCAGGCATCAGGAGGGAAAGATTGGAAACCATTTGCCTTTCAAAACATTCAATTACATTTCTTCATAATTTATTACTTTGTATTATTTTAATTTTAGTAAAAATATTAATGAAGCAACCATCATATGCTCACTATTTAGTTAATGCTAATAACATTTTGAATAAATACATTTTTATTCCTGAATAGTCATGCTTATACATTAGTTTTCAGCCTTGCATTATTTGATACCTTTAAAACTATTTTAAAATGTGTAAAAAAGTGAAAACAGAAATCCAGTTATTAGATAGATTAGATTAAATTGTTAATATACATGACTGCCAGGTGAGATGGGAATTGCAACATGAGAAGTGTGAATTTTAAATGCATAGAAAATGTAAATGTTCTCACCAAGGTATGAGTACTATGTTCCCATCAGTCAATCTGCAAAACTCGTAGGATATATTGAAAAATTACTGACCTGTTTAGTTTTCATCTCAGAACTCTCAAGAATCAAATCCCAGAAGCCAATTTTGAAGACCAGAGCTGCAGAGCAGTAAGAAAGCAGTAAGATTTGATAAACAAAAGAAAAACTGAGGTTTTAACAGACTTTATTTTTTTATGAGATTTCTGCTGATATGGTTTAAATGAAAATTGTTGTGTAGAGATAAATTACTCTTGGTATGAGATGAGTCTGAGGATTTCATTTTAACTATAATCCGTTGTAAACATTAGGTATTGAGAAACAAATCTTTACCATTTCTATAAGGTTACAGTTCAGTTTTCTATAGGAAAATCTTTCTTGCCTTCCATCCTAAAAGAGATCCTTTGTTCTTCCTCCTCCCTCCACTTGTAATTTACATCAAATCTATTACATTTCTGCGAGTTTATGGAGCTGAAAGCAAGAGTTAAATTTAAGATACTTTGGCTGAGTTTCTTTTTTGTTGTGTTTCTCTCTGAAAGGCCAAACACCTCGGTTTCTCACGGTAGCCCACACTATTTAGGACCCTATAGGATTCCACTCTAGGCCCTATAGGAGAAACTATGTTTCTCTCCACCAATGCTGTCAGATGTACTGCACATTTCCAACATTTTTTGGTGTTAGTTCAGATTTCTAACATTTGTAGTATTTTCTTCAGGTATTAGAGTCAACTGCCAGAAATTGAATAGTTTCTTTTGTATTTCAATCATTGTCTGTCTTTTCTTAAAATGTTTGAATTGTGTGACATGAATTTTGAATTAGTGGGAGCTGAATACTGAAGCAGTTCTCTGCAATTTTGAGCTCTCAGTTACAAAGCAATATTGCTGAAGGTGAGCTGTAGGACTCAGCTTTTTTTATAATCATCAGCCAGAAATGTTATGATGGCAGATCTCAGGATCACAGATAGTGGGGGTTACAAAGAAGCAGCAACTCTAAATCTACTGTCACTTAGCCCTTTTCTTTTTGGGAACCTGGTCAGTTCTATTGCCGGACTGATTACGACATGCATGCCATTTTTTCTGATCAACTTTCCAGAGATATTATAAAGCATCTCTCGAGCAGGTGGGACTTGAACCCAGGCCCCCTTCCTCAGAGTCAGGAATATTTCCACTACACCACAAGGGTCCCTCAATGTCACATGTTTGTTTTTTTAAAGTTTAGTCTACTTTTCTAATCAACTTATTCAGAGCTGTTATTACACACCTCTAGAGCAGGTGGGATTGGAACCCTGGCCTCCCAATCAAGGATAGGAGGACCACCACTGCACCACAAGGGCCCTCAAAGTCACAGAATCTTACCCAGGCGTACATGATGGGATTTTGCTGACCATGTTAAGAAAAACTGATTACCTGAAAGTTGATACCCTTTAAAATGGAGCCAGTCACATTGCTGGTGTTGACAGCATGTTAAGGCTACTGATACCATCTGGAGATTGTTACCTCTCCATTAACTCCAGGTGAAAGCAATGAAAATTGACCCCTGTGTATTTTAAATCAAGTTGATTTGCAGCCTGCTTTGATTTATTAGCTATAGACAGGTTAAGTGTTAGTAAGTCTACTCCAGTTCAGGGATAAGCAGAATGAGCATTTCTGCCAGATTTCAATCTGTATCTTAATTTTGAGGATATAACTACATCGTATGGATTTAATTTGTTGTTGTGTTTTATGTAAACTAGTGCATTTGGCATCATTCCAGTTATTCCTCCCCAGCATTGATCCCACTTTGTTCAAAACTAGCTTTTTACTTGTTCTTTGTCATCGTTTCTGAGCTGTAAACAAAACAGTTGAGTTGAATAATTTGTAAACAAGTAGTGTGTACAATGTGATTTCAGTCACAGATATGAGGGAATGTGTAAGGTAATGGAGCCCACCAGACCACAAGGACGATGAAAGAGTAGGATGGAAGCACCCAGTGTCCAAATCCTGGTGTCAAGAATAACTTTTGTTAATTTAGTGTGAGGTTGAAGGACTCAAAGTAGGATGGGAATGTCAATGAATTCTCATGATGAGTCACTGAAAGCCAATTATTCCTCTGCTCACTGGAATTTCATGGTTCAGTGATGTAATGGATTCACGTGGGATTCTCGAAGGCCCTTCTGAAAATCCTGGTTATTTGCCAGCAGCCTCACAGGAAAATCCTGGATATTTGCCAGCAGCCCAGCAGGAAAATCCTGGATATTTGCCAGCAGCCTAACAAACTGGAATCATTCACTGAAAGGCATTTCATGCCTGATCATAAAACCATGTATCATTAAGTGGGTGAAGGGACGCCAAAAAAACATCATTCTGCCCCTTGTATCCAACTTTCTGTGGAACCTCTCCCTGTGATCCGAGGTCTGTTATACTCATCTGTATCAATGGATCCAGCTGAAATTCCCAATGACGGCCTGGCAGCATTACCTTTAACAACCATTGATTCCAGTTTCTGTGGAGTGGAAATGGATCGCTGTCTGCTTCTCATTGGCCATCAGATTTTAGGGTTAGAATTTCCACTTCACTCAAATTTTACACAGATGGGATGCTATTTAATTGTCTGATTGCATTTGCAAATTGTTCAACCTCATGGACGCAGCAACAGAGGGCTCCCATCAGTTCTCCAACCAGATGAGGGTGGCATTGGGGTGGGATGTTCAGACGTAGAAGCCAAGAGGTACAAATACTGTGGAAAATTATTTGAAACATACTGTACTCATGGGTGAGGCTTTATGAGGGCCCAAAGGGGCCTCTGGGAGGCAGGAGGAAGGCATGGAAGTTGGATAAGATGGTGTTATTGCAATCACCCTTCTGTCTTTGCTGGTATTGCCCGTTGTAGGTCAATTGATGGTGTTAAATGAGTAATTAAAGATGCTTAAGAGTTTCTGTGGCGTGGCTGTTTTTCTTTTACCAATGATGAAAGGGCATTTTACCAGATAAGGGCTGCCTTGTGAATTTGGGGTGGAGGGAATCTCCTGACGGACATAGCATCCATTTCCAGTGGCCAGGGCTGCCCCAGTGAAAAGGCCAACCACAACCTCCTCCTACAACGGCATGCTTTAATGGCTCCAGCGTGCCTGACCAATTTGTCGAGATAGTAGGGACTCATCCACCAATGCTGCTGGCACCAGAGTGCAGTCCCAGCAGTTGCCACCACTCCCAGTTCTCCTCTGGTAACCCACCTGCAAGCAGTTAATCGCCTACAATGCATATCATGCATCAGCGTTGTCACAACCAGCCAAAGCCTCGACTTTCTAATTGTGGACTGAGCAAGTATTGCCCATAAACTCTTGGCTAGTGAGGACAGCCATTTTTCTGTTGAGAAATTCAATAGGACTTTGTACCATTATTTAATAAGGGACAACCTGTCGAATAACATGGAAAGGCCAGGAGATTGGCACCGGTCAAACTCTTTCGTGAGTCGATGCAGACCTGATGGGCTGAAAGGCCTCATTCTGCACTGGAACAATTATCTGAATCTATGAAGACTGAAGGAATTGCAGATGTTGTAAATCAGAAACAAAGGCAGAAAGCTCAGCAGACCTGGCAGCATCTGTGAAGAGAAATCAGAGTTAACGCTTTCAGGTCTGCTGATTCTTCCTCAGAGCTAATGGTTCTCAGGAAGGGTCAGCAGACCCGAAACATGAACTCTGATTTCTCTTCAAAGATGTTGCCAGATCTGCTGAGGTTTTCCAGCAATTTCTGTTCTTGTTTCTGAATCGATGAGTTTGAATCTATTAGATCTTGCAGATGAGATCGCAAGTGGTTTATATGTATATATCTTTTGTGGACTTACACAAAGATTTTTTTTGCATGAACCATTAGCTTTTTATCGCATAAATGTTGGATTTTGAAATAATAATGTTTTAATAAATCAATTTAAGAGTTGTTGACAGTGATAGATATAACATTACAAGCAAAAATAACAGCTGGAAATTAATTTATTCATTCACAGGTTATGGGCATCATAGTCTAGGCTAGTTATCATTCATCTTTAACTGACTTTGTAAAGTTGGTTGTGAATCAGCTTCTTGCACCACTATAGTATTTATGATGTAGGTACATTCACAGTGTTATGAGGAAGGGAGTTCCCTGACTCTGACTGAATAGCACTGTGGATGTACTGTGGAAGGAACACCGATTTATTATCAAGATAGGATGATGTGTTGTTTGGAGCAGAACTTGCAGATGACCTTATCCTTCCAGTTAGTGGAGGTTGCAAGTTTGCACAGTGCTGTCAACTAAACCTCAGTGAATTGCTACAATCGTGCTTGGAGATAGTACACAATGCTCACACTGTCTACCCACTGTAGAGGGAGAGAATGTTTAAGATGTTAAATGCTTTACCAGTGAAGCTTTTTGCTTTGTTCTGAATGGCTTTGAGCACCTTGAGTGCTGTTGAAGCTGCACATATCTAGGCAAGTGGAGAGCATTTAATCACAGTCTTGACTTATGACATGTAGATGGTGCATGCAATTTGTGAAATAAGAAGATGAGTTACTCATTGCAGTATACCTAGCCTTTTCTAAAATTAGCTTTCCTCAAACTGGAAGAAGAAGTTTTTGACACTTGAATAAATTACCTTTGCTCTTAAGAGAGAAAAGAAATCTTTGATTTCTTTGTTTAAAAAAGAATGAGATGTGGATCTTGGGAATCAGAAGCAAAAATAAAAACAGAAATTACTGGAAAAACTCAATGGATCTGGCAGCATTTGTAGGGAGAAATCAGAGTTAACATTTGGGTTCAGTGACCTTTCTTCAGGACAAATTTGTTTATTATTTAACCTTAAGCATTGTGATGGATACCTACTGGCATCAGACATTTAAATTATCAAAACAAAGCATAAGACAGCATCAAGTCACAGAGTCATAGAGATGTGCAGCACAGAAACAGACCCTTTGGTCCAACTTGTCCATGCCGACCAGAAATCCCAACCCAATCTAGTCCCACACCAGGCCCATATTCCTCTCAACCCTTCCTATTCATAGACCCATCCAGATGCCTTTTAAATTTTGCAATCGTACTAACCTCCACCACTTCCTCTGGCAGCTCATTCCATACACGCACCACCCTCTACGTGCAAAAGTTGCCCCTCACGTCTCTTTTATATCTTTCCCCTCTCACCCTAAAGCTATGCCATCTAGTTCTGGACTCCCCCACCCCAGGGAAGAGACTTTTTCCATTTATCCTATCCATACCCCTCATGATTTTATAAACCTCTATAAGGTCATCCCGCAGCCTGATGCTCCAGGGAATACAGCCCCAACCTATTCAACCTCACCCTATAGCTCGAATCCTCCAACCCTGGCAACATCCTTGTACATCTTTTCTGAACACTTTCAAGTTTCACATCATCCTTCAAATAGGAAAGAGAGCAGATTTGCACACAATATTCCAAAAGTGGCCGAACCAATGTCTTGTACAGCCACAACATGACCTCCGAACTCCTGTACTCAATATTCTGACCAATAAAGGAAAGCATACCAAACGCCTTCTTCACTTAGCAGTATAAGGATATTTAGTAAACATGAATTGAAGCACCAAAGGTACCACAATCATGCTATTAATGAAAAATCTAATAAATCTGTGCTAAATTATCTATCATTTGCATGATTATTAATCCTCTTTGAAATTTTCGTTTTCTTTGTCATTTGTGATCTTCAAATATTTACTTTTAATTTGCCACAATCTGCAGTCAAATAAATACTCTCAGCATTAAAGCTTAATCACTGTGTTTCAAAATCTTGCTGGTAAGATCTTTAGCATTTCCAAACAACTGAGAAGTTTACAACTGCACTGTGTTGAAAAGCAAAAGAAAGAAAAATCTGTGTTCTCTGATCAGCGGTAGGGCCTTCTGCTTTTCTACAGGGCTACCTTCAATTTAGAGGCTTTGTTTTACCAACTAAATTCCCATTCATTGCATGATGGCAAGTTCACTCCAGGCAAAACCATCCCACCTCAAGTTAGAGCAGATCCTCATGGAATGGAATTATTACTTTGACCTGTTCCTGTATCGTTCAGCTGAAAATATACAGAAACATAGAAAGTAGGAACAGGAATGGGGCAGCAGGACCTTCACACCCACTGTGCCATTCACTATGATCATGGCTGATCATCCAACTCAGTATCTTGTTCCCATCTTCTCCTTAAACCATTTGATCCCTTTAGCCCTAAGAACGAAATTTAACTCCTTCTTCAAAACATTCAGTGTTTTGTCCTCAACCACTTTCTGTGGCAGAGAAATCCATTGGTTCATCACTCACTAAATATCTCCTCATCTAAGTCCTAAATGGCCTACCTCATACACTGAACAAAAATATAATTTACTGGAAAAGCTCAAAAGGTCTGGTCGCATCTGTGAAGAGAAATCAGATTTAATTTTTCGGGTCGAATGACCCTTCCTCAGCAATTTTTATTTTTATCTCTGGTTTACATCATCCACAGTTCTATCAGTTTTTATCAATATCCTGAAACTGTAAGCTCTGGTTCTGCACTCTTCAATTATCAGGAACACCCTTCCTGCATTAATGCTGTCTAGTCCACTTAAAATGTTGTAAGATTCGATGAGATCCTCTCTCATTCTTCTAAACACCAGTAAATACAGATCTAATTGAACCAATGTGTCTTCATATGTCAGTCATACCATCCTAGATATCTGTCTAGTATACCTTTGTTGTACTCCCTCCATAGCCAGAGCATAATTCTTCAGATAAAGTGATCAAAGCTGCATACAATATTCCAGGTGTGGTCTCACCAAGGTCCTGTACAATTGCAGCATCACATCCTTGCTCCTGTACTCGAATACTCTCTTAAAGGCCAACATAACCTCATTGCTGCTCTACTTCTATGCTTACTTTCAGCAACTGGAGTACAAGGACACCCAAGTCCCCTTGCACATTTCCTTTCCCAATCTATCGCTATTCAGTTAACAGCCTACCTTCCAGTTTTGCTACCAAATTAGATTATATTTGCTCAGAAAGTTACTGGAAGTCTGAGGTCATTAGGTACAGTAAGAGCGATATATGCTTGAATACAAGTATGAAAAACAATCCAAATGAATTCACTACCTGGAGGAGTAGGAAGAAGTCACAATTTTTGTTTTCACTTCTGGAAAATAAATATTAAGCAGCAATCAATGACAATTATCATGTCATTCAAATGGTTCTTATGCTTTTAATTCAACAATTTAACTTCCCATAGCACAATTCATGTGCAATTTCTGCACAAATGCTGCAACTTCATGAAAATCACCTGGACATGAGGCAGAAAATGACATTTTCTTGAAGTCATCAGTAGTGTGATACAGACTGGCCATCAAGCTGTGGTGATCTGCAATTTGTGGGCCATCTCATCCTTGCCATCGATTGCTGGCTGATTTGCATATTAGTAATGACATTTGTTGTTCACAAACCATTAACATCCAGCTAACTTTGCATCATTAAGATTTTGCTTTGCACCATTAACATTTTGATTGTTAAGAAAAAGGAACAGAATTCAGCCACTCAACCCATCAAGTCAGATCCACCAGTCGATAATGTGTGATACCTTTCTCAACCCTATTCTCCTGCCTTTTTCACGTTATCCTTTTAACCCCTTACTATCAAGAATCTATTGATCACTGGCTTAAAGATACTCAGTGACTTGGCCCGCACAGGTTCACCACCACTGACTGAGAAAGCAAGCATTCTTTTCTTCAAATATATACCTTTAAGGTATTAAATGTTAAGCACAATTGATTTCATTTTTCAAAAAAATGTAGCTGGTAAAATGTATGGCTGTAGAAATTGTGTCTTCTTAAGAATGTGTTGAATTTACAATATTTTTTACACTTAAGATCGAAGTTAAGTGTAGTAGTTTCAATTTGATTCCTGAAAAAATATTTACACAATATAATATGTTGTTGAAAATATGATATGATAGAATACTTTCACAAAATTATTTAAATGTTTCATTGGGAAACATCAGTCATATCGTTTGGGACAGAACTCAAATGATCTCTTAGGATTGGTTTTAAAAATGAATGTTACTCTTACTGTAAGTATAACAGTTTTTGGAAGAAAAAATATGACTTTGAATTGAGAATTCTAAAGGCTGTCCAACACTCAGGCTACCATGTTGATGTTTTAGTTGTCTCGTAGACAAGTGTTTGAGATATATTGCCTGAATTAGCGGCAACTTCATTATCACTATCATCTGACTACGAGGAATGGGACAAGCAAGATGTATTGTGATCTTGTCACACTTCACAGATCCAGTTTTCTATGATGTTGTGATGGTGTTTGTCCATTTTTCTGATATAACTTTGGTGGGCAAGAAGAAAAAACCCTGCAGAAATCCTACTTCCCCATCCTGAGGCCATCTGTTAAATGTTTACAAGTAGCTAAAACATTCCCTGTGGGTTGTAAATTTCACACTTACAGGATGTATGGTGAAAAGATGTTTTTATGATATGACTTCTAAGGTTCCAAACATAGTACTTTGTAATATTACAACATATTATGTTACACCAAACAAACTATGTTCTGTCTTTATAAGCCCAACACTGAAGGCAATATTTCCAGTGGCGTAATTTACATGCTGTTTGTATGAATGCTTAACTTTCTTACTGATTCATATTTCCATTAATTTGGAGGAAGCATTAATTGTGGAAGCAAGCATGTTAACAATGTTTAAGACATATCTTCATAAACACATGAACAGGAGGCAAACAGAGAGATAGATATTGCACATGGGCAATAAGCAGCAGGTCTAAATAATGATTACGGATGGGCACAGTCTTGGTGGGCTGAAGAGCCTGTTCCTGTCCTGTATTGTTTTGTATTATACTTTGTATTTCCATAAGCAGTTAGCATTTCAATCAGAATAATGAAAAGGAGGATTTTGGGAACTGTTTGAACTTTAATTGACAACTATTCCACAGCAAAATTTCAGACTTCTTATAAAACAGCAAATTTCAAATGCAGGGCATAAATCTATTAATGGCAGCAAGCTAAAGTGGAAACTGAAAATGTTAGAAATGCACAATAATTCAGACACTAACTGTGAAAAGAGTAAAAGAGAGTAGATGTTTCAGCTTGATAATCTTCCATCAAAACTGAATTTGAGTGTGATGAATTAACATGTCTGTTTGCAACCTATAAGTATCATCCTCACACATATTTCTCTTTTGGGGATTCAGATAGAATTTTGACCCTCAGAAAATATGGCAAGGCATTTGTTCTTTGGCAGCAAATTCATTTTTGAATTTTTAAGGTATATTTACTTAAACTGCCCCAAAAGTTTTAAGTTAAAAACTACACAACACCAGGTTAGAGTGTAACAGGTTTATTTGGAAGCACTAACTTTCAGAGCACTGCTCCTTCATCAGGTAGCTGTGGAGCAGGAACATAAGACCAGAATTAATAGCAAAAGATTACAGCATCATGCAACTGAAATGATATATTGATCAAACCTGGACTGCTGTTAGGTCTATCATCTTTTAGAATGGGTTACAGGTTTTGGTGTCTCAGTGGTTAGCACTATTGCCTCACAACGCCAGGGACCTGAGTTCGATTCCCATCTTGGGTGAGTGCCTGTGTGAAGTTTGTACATTCTCCCCGTGTCTGCTGGGGTTTCCTCCATGTGCTCTGGTTTCATCCCACAGTCCAAATATGTACAGGTCAGGTGAATTGACCATGCTAACTTGCCCATAGTGTCAGGTGCATCAGTCAGGGGTAAATATAGGGTAGGGGAATGGGGCTGGGTGGGTTAATCTTCGGAGGGTTGGGCAAAATAGCCTGTTTCCACACTGTAAATAATCTAATCTAAAGTCACATTTTCGAGATAACAAAGTTTTATTTTAAAAAAGTGGCATCTCAGAACTCTGAAACCCATTCTAAAAGATAAAAGACTTTACAGCAATCTAGGTTTGTTCAGTATATCATTTCAGTTGCATGACACTGTAACCTTTTGCTATCAATTCTGTGTCTTGTGGTCCTGCTCCATAAGAGCAGGATAAAGGAGCAGTGTTTCAAAAACTAGTGCTTCCAAATAAACCTGCTGGACTATAACCTGGTGTTGTGTGATTTTTAACTTTGTATACCCCAGTCCAACACTGGCATCTCCAAAAGTTTTAAAGTTACTTTTGGTTTTGTTACAGGCAAATAGTGACAGTGGTAATTTACAGTACTGTGTTTTGAAGTAAGTCGAGTGATTTATTTTTGAATTTTTAACTAAGATATGGACCAAGCATTTTGCGTGCATTTTTTAAAAACTACAACTATGTCTTTAAACATTGTTTCAGCTAAATTATGCGTCTAATTTAAAACATTGCTTTTACTTACAGGTCTTTCAATTGATTATGCTGAAAATAAACTATACTGGATTAATTCTGGAACTGGAATCATAAGCAGATGTAACCTGGAAGGCGGTAATTTAGAAGTGATCGGTTCGATGGCACAATACTTAACCAAAGCAACAGCCCTGGCTATTATGGGTAAGTATGCAAATATCACAACAAGAATATTGTTGGCCTCTGCCACTGGCTAATTTGGTGGCAATAATTCTGCTTGTTGATAGTTTCAGCAGCATACTGACAAATAATTATCAACAGAAGGAATTTTATCCCTATAGATTATTGCCAAATACATTTCTTAGTTGGACAGATTTCCATAGAGTTTTGTTGGTATTGTATTGACTGAAGCATATTCTTGTCTTTTAGCACCACTGAAAGAGTACTCTTTGCTTTCAAAGCTTACAACATGCAAACAGCTATATGGCTTAGAGGAGAAAGTGAGGACTGTAGATGCTGGAGATCAGAGCTGAAAATGTGTTGCTGGAAAAGCGCAGCAGGTCAGGCAGCGTCCAAGGAGCAGGAGAATCGACGTTTCAGGCATGAGCCCTTCTGCAGGAATGAAGAACTGAAGAAGGGCTCATGCCCGAAACGTCGATTCTCCTGCTCCTTGGATGCTGCCTGACCTGCTGCGCTTTTCCAGCAACACATTTTCAGCTATATGGCTTAACCAGTCTAAGTTGAAAGTTACCCTCCATATTGAGGACATAGCCTATATCACATTTACGTACCCTTCTTTTCCATGCCCCATTCAACCAAATTCTGGATATTAACAGTTTCTCCCTCAGCTTTGAACCTTATAGTGAATGTGACAGCCTTACAAATATGTAAAAACAATGACTGCAGATGCTGGAAACCAGATTCTGGATTAGAGTGGTAGCCTGAAGAATTTATCTCTCCACCCTTCAGGCTCTCTGTCTCTTTCCTGATGAAGGGCTTTTGCCTGAAATGTCGATTTCCCTGCTCCTCGGATGCTGTCTGAACTGCTGTGCTTTTCCAGCACCACTCTAATCCAGAGCCTTACAAATATGTTTAAATACATTTCTTTCACTCCCTCTTCTGCATTTATTCATTTATTTATGGCCAATATTTGTCTTCACAAACCTCTTCTCAATTTTAATGTCCGAGAATTCACAAGACTCCAACATTAAAATCTGAGCTAAGGGAGGTGGTTTGGGGGTAAGGGGACAAGAGTTGTTCTGTGGAGAGTGGTTAGACTTCAATTGCTAAGCAGGTTGTGAGGCCAAGCGTGTTGTGAAGATTTAAACTTTAAGGTTTATTTTCAAACTGTCTTTTCTGGACCTTTTTTTTGCAGCAGGAATCAGACCTCCAAGAACCGGTTATTAGGACTCACTAGCATTAACAAAAACAGATTATATGGGATCCTTGGAGTTGGGACTAAGTCTAAGTCCCACAACAACCATTGCTGCCTCAGAATCTGTGGCACCAAATTTCTAGGTCACAGTTATGCTTGGAGTGCTAGCTCCAACCATACATACATTCAGAGTCATGGAGAAGCACAGAATGGAAACAGACCCTTCAGTCCAACCCATCCATGCCGACCAGATATCCCAATCCAATCTCGTCCCACCTGCCAGCACCTGGCCCATATCCTTCCAAACTCTTCCTATTCATATACCCATCCAAATGCCTCTTAAATGTTGCAATTGTACCAGCCTCCACCACTTCCTCTGGTATCTCATTCCATACACGTACCACCCTCTGTGAGAAAAAGTTGCCACTTAGGTCTCTTTTATATCTTTCCCCTCTCACCCGAACCTATGCCCTCTAGTTCTGGACTCCCTAATCCCAGAGAAAAGACTTTCTCTATTTACCCTATCCATGCCCCTCACACTTTTGTAAACCTCTGTCAGGTCACCCCTCAGCCTTCGACACTCCAGGGAAAACATCCCCAGCCTGTTCAGCCTCTCCCTATAGCTCAGATCCTCCAACCATGGCAACATCCTTGTAAATCTTTTCTGAACACTTTCGAGTTTCACAACATCTTTCCAATAGGAAGGAGACCAGAATTGCATGCAATATTCCAATAGTGGCCTAATCAATGTCCTGTACAGCCGCAACATGACCTCCCAACTCCTGTACTCAATACTCTGACCAATAAAGGAAAGCATACCAAATGCCTTCTTCACTCTCCTATCTACCTGCGACTCCACTTTCAAGGAGCTATGAACCTGTACTCCAAGGTCTCTTTGTTCAGCAACACTCTCTAGGACCTTACCATTAAGTGTATAAGTCCTGCTAAGATTTGCTTTCCCAAAGTGCAGCAACTCGCATTTATCTGAAATAAACTCCATCTGCCACTTCTCAGCCCATTGGCCCATCTGGTCAAGATCTTGTTGTAACCTGAGGTAACCTTCTTCGCTGTCCACTACAATTCCAATTTTGGTGTCATCTGCAAACTTACTAACTGTACCTCTTATGCAGTCTCCCACGAAGAACCTTGTTGAACGCCTTACTGAAGTCCATATAGATCACATCTACCACTCTGCCCTCATCAATCCTCTTTGTTACTTCCTTAAAAAACTCAATCAAGGTTGTGAGACATGATTTCCCATGCACAAAGCCATGTTGCTTATCACTAATCAGTCGTTGCCTTTCCAAATACATATACATCCTGTCCCTCAGGATTCCCTCCAACAACTTGCCCACCACCGACGTCAGGCTCACTGGTTTATAGTTCCCTGGCTTGTCCTTACCACCCTTCTTAAACAATGGCACCACGTTAGCCAACTTCCAGTCTCCCGGCACCTCACCTGTGACTATCGATGATACAAATATTTCAGCAAGAGGCCCAGCAATCACTTCTCTAGCTTCCCACAGAGTTCTATCTAGGGTACACCTGATCAGGTCCTTGGGATCTATCCACTTTTACCCGTTTCAAGACATCCCAGCACTTCCTCCTCTGTAGTATGGACATTTTGCAAGGTGTCACCATCTATTTCCCCACAGTCTATATCTTCCACATCCTTTTCCACAGTAAATACTGATGCAAAATATTTGTTTAATAACTCTCCCATTTTCTGCGACTACACACAAAGGCCACCTTGCTGATCTTTGAAGGGCCTTATTTTCTCCCTAGTTACCCTTTTGTCCTTAAAGTATTTGTAAAAACCCTTTGGATTCTCCCTAACTCTATTTGCCAATGCTATCTCATGCCTCCTTTTTGCCATCCTGATTTCCCTCTTAAGTATATTCCTACTGCCTTTATACTCTTCTGAGGATTCACTTGATCTATTCTGTCTGTACCTTACATATGCTGCCTTCTTTTTCTTAACCAAACCCTCAATTTCTTTAGTCATCCAGCATTCTCTATACCGACCAGCCTTTCCTTTCACCCAAACAGGAATATACTTTCTCTGGATTCTCGTTATTTCTTTTCTGAATGCTTCCTATTTTCCAGCCGTACCTTTACCTGCAAACATCTGCCCCCCATTAGCTTTCAAAAGTTCTTGCCTAATACTGTCAAAATTGGCCTTTCTCCAATTTAGAACTTCAACTTTTAGATCTGGTCTATCCTTTTCCATCACTATTTTGAAACTAATAGAATTATGATCACTGGCCCTAAAGTGCTCCCCCACTGACACCTCAGTCTCCTGCCCTGCCTTATTTCCCAAGAATAGGTCAAGTTTTGCACCTTCTCTAGTAGGCACATCCACATACTGAATCAGAAAATTTTCTTGTACACACTTAACAAATTCCTCTCCAGTTAAACCCTTAACACTATGACAATCCCAGTCTATGTTGGAAAGTTAAAATCCCCTACCATAACTACCCTATTATTCTTACAGATAGCTAAGATCTCCTTATAAATTTGTTTCTCAATTTCCCTCTGACTATTAGGTGGTCTATAATACAAACCTAATAAGGTGATCATCCCTTTCTTATTTCTCAGCTTCACCCAAATAACTTCCCTGGATGTATTTCCAGGAATATCCTCCCTCAGCATTGCTGTAATGCTATCCCTTATCAAAAATGCCACTCCCCCTCCTCTCTTGCCTCCCTTTCTATCCTTCCTGTAGCATTCGTATCCTGGAACATTAATCTGCCAGCCCTGCCCATCCCTGAGCCATGTTTCTGTCATTGCTATGATATCTCAGTCCCATGTTCCTAACCATGCCCTGAGTTCATCTGCCTTCCCTGTTAGGCCCCATGCTTTGAAATAAATGCAATATTCTAATAGTGGTTTGAAATAAATGCAGTTTAATTTATTTGTCCTACCTTGTCCTTACCTGCCCTGAGTGTTTGACTCACTTCTGTTCTCAACTGTATCAGTCTCAGATTGATCTCTTTTCTCACTGTCTCTCTGTGTCTAACCCCCAACCCCACCTTACTAGTTTATATCCTCCTGAGCAGCTCAAGCAAATTTCCCTGCCAGTATATTTGTTCCCTTCCAATTTAGGTGCAATCCGTCCTTCTTGTACAGGTCACTTCTACCCCAAAAGAGATTCCAATGATCCAAAAAGATGAATCCTTCTCCCATACACCAGCTCCTCCGCCATGCATTCATCTGCTCTATTCTCCTATTCATGCCCTCACTAGCACGTAGCACCAGGAGTATTCCTGATATTACTACTCACGAGAACCTCCTTTTTAAATTCCTGCCTAACGCTTTCTAATCTCCCTTCAGACTCTCAACCTTTTCCCTTCCTATGTCATTGGTTCCAAAGTGGACAATGACCTCTTGCTGGCCCCTCTCCCCCGTGAGAACATTCTGCACCCTCTCTGAGACATCCTTTATCCTGGCACCAGGGAAGCAACACAGCATTCTGCTTTTTCGCTGCTGGCCACAGAAATGTCTGACTATACCTCGGACTACAGAATCCCCTAACACAATTGATCTCTTGGAACCCAACGTACCCCTCGTTGCACTGGAGCCAGTCTCAATACCAGAAACTTAGCTATTTGTGCTACGTTCCCCTGAGAATCCATCACCCCTACATTTTTCAAAACAGCATACTTGTTTGAAATGTGTATGTCCACAAAAGACTCCCGCAGAAGCTGCCCACCTCTCTTACCTTTCCTGGAGTTAACCCATCTATGTGACTGTATCTGAGACTTTCCCCCCCTTCCTATAACTGCCATTCATCACATACAGTTGCTGTTGCAAATTCCTCATTGCTTCGAACTGTCTCTCCAACAGATCCATTCGATCTGATAAGATTCGCAGCCAACAGCATTTATTGCAGATATAATCCGCAGTAACCCTTAAACTCTCTTTAAATTCCCACATCTAACAGAAGTACATATCACATTTAAAGGCCATTTTTGCTCCTTCACAATCTACAGACCCAGAAATTAACACTGTCTTATTCCTCTCCAAACACTGCCCCAGGCTAAATGTCTTATATTTTAAGTTTCATCAAGAGACATATCTCCAAAAACATATAATCAAGAAAGAACTCACGCTACTCACTACTGCAGATTATCTGTCGGTCACACTTATAACAAGAATTAACTTATCTGATTCTGTGCTGTAAACTTCGCCCAACAGTTCCTCCAAGATTAGTTGTGAATTTTATTGTTTGTTAATTTTCCCAGACGTACTCCGATGTCCAGCGATACATGGATTCAAACAGCAAAGGCGATGTCACTGACCTCACCATGTGCTTCCTTTGGCTGTTCTTCTCCCTTTTACAACTGCTGTTGTTTTGACCTTTTTTTCCAAAGTTCCAAAACAATGCAACAGCATATAAAACAGTAATTGCTGCTCCTGCAATTCGAGGAAATCACCTCCAGCATCTAAAATACCTCAAAAGGGAGCAGCTGTTGCAGCCAGAAATTTTTCCCATCCTCCATCTTGGATTACCCAGAATCCCATCTTCAGAGGTCCTGGGCAATTCTCTCAACAGAGTCAAATAACACTTCTGCAATCTACCAACTAAAAATTAATAGCAACTTCTAATTTTCATGCTGAAACGAGTCGTAGCTTGGTAATAAAGTCCATTCTTTTATAATGCGTTGTAGAAAAATCGCGCTTTAGAAATAATGCTTATAGTGTTGGTAATGTAATCATGTTATAGCCAACACACCTTTTGAAAGTTCGCACTTTAGAAACAACATTACCAACTCATCATTCGCATGACAGCAAATTCACATTGATGAGATGTTATAGCAGAAAGACCAGTACATAACTTGAGTACTGATAAAAAAAAAGAGGCATTGCTGTAGAGTATGCACCTGTGAATACTGATTGGCAGTTAAGAGCTTTGCTTAAATTTTAAACCTGGTACGTGATCATGGGAATGTAAGTAATGATGCTGACTACCAAATTCGGATTGACAGTTGGGATCGCAGTGTGGTCAAGTGTACTGGAAAAATATATTACACAATGTCTCCTTCTAGCAGACAGAAGGAGCAAGTAGACACACTCCCTGTCCTACACCTACCCGATCCATATCAACTCCCCTAATATCCTGTACTTACCCCATTCCTTAATACTGTTAATATCATTCTATGCTTCTGTGGCTCCCATGCCTCCATTGCCAACCTATATTACTATACCCACCCCCTATTGCCTCCATACCCCACATCAATTATGTTCTTATATGTATCTCTGTGTCAAAGCTGCTCCTTTAACAAGGTAATGCTGTCATTGGCTTTTTTTTCCAGAGAGATTGTAAATGATACAGACTCTGAAAAATCTGGGGTTGAAGGGTTTTAGGGCCAATTTGATAATAGATAACAGATACTGCCTCAGGCAGAAGGCTTTCAAGTTTAAAATATAAACACATTATACAGTGAAAGGGGAGTGGCTAGTTCTCCCAGCTCAGCTCCTTTGGTTTGAGTTTGTTTTTTAGCAGTAGTAGGGATAAAGCTGCTAGACCCAAAGCAGCAGGTCCAGGCTGGTACTCTCTCTCTAACATCTACCCTGTAAGAACCTGCGTTTGATTTTACCTGTTTTGCCAAGTGGTGTTTATGGGTGTTGTTGCAATTATGTGGAACAGCATCGTTAAGTTGGGATGATCTGTTGAGTTTTTAGAGAGGTTAAGTTATTTGGTATTCTGTTGTTGGTGATTCATTCAGTATTCTTGTAAATAAATTCTGTTTTGTTTTAAAATAAGTGGTTTGACCAGTGGCATTTGTCCTGGAATAACCACTCTACACCTGCTTGAACCAACTCGCTAGGTTAGGATCTGGGCTAACTTCTTGAAATGTTCAGAGTAGTCTGGCCTAGTCAATAACATCTCATAGCCCCTCATAACCTCAATGCCTCCCTATGTACAGCTTCCCATTACAAATAGTTCCTGACACGCAATATCAATATGCCTTGCTATTTTTTTAATTTTTGAAGAAATTACAATCTCAATCATCAGTTGTTCAAAACAAATTTTACCAAGTTTTTCAGAAGTTCTTAAAGTAGCTCACAAAGTTTTCATTGATCAAAATAAGAAAACAAGGAAAATGAAGCAGAAATCAATCATATGACCTGTTGGTCTACTGTATTATTTTGCAATTATCTCTGACTTGTGCTCCTCACCCCTTTATTTCCTGAGGGACAAAACATTTTTTTAATGCCAGCATTAAATGTATTAAATAAAGATGTATCGACAACCCTCTGAGGTAGAGAGTTCCAAAGGTTCACACGTGGTTCAATGAAGGATTTTATCCTTATCTCAGTCCTAAATCATCAACCCCTCAACCTACCACCTGTTGCTCTCCTGTGTTTTAGATTACTCAACTAGTGAAAATGAGTCTGAGCGTTTACCTTGTCAGGCCCTTTTGCAAGCCCATCTGTGTTTGAGTTATTATTTTGCCACTCTCCTGATTTAATACAGGCATTATCTTGTTTAAAGTCTCTTAAAATAGCAGACAGAGAAGACTTTCAAATGTTAAGAACATAAGAAATAGGAGCACGAGGAAGTTGGATGGTCCACAGAGAATTTTCACTGTCCAGAAAGAGTATGTTTAAACGTTTTACATCTCTGCTCCTCGGATGCTGCCTGACCTGCTGTGCTTTTCCAGCACCACACTCTCAACTCTAACCTCCAGCATCTGCAGTTCTCATTTAAGCCTATATTTTCAATCATGCCTTGTGTTAAATGTGGCCTGCTAGACAGTTGAGAAAATAGTAAGAGAGACACAAACCAGAGAAATGTGATCTGGTCCTGGGATAAAATATTAGTAATGATTTACAAAATATAAGCCTTGATGCTGCTGTTAACAATTTTAGAGAATAACAATAACACAAGGGAAAATGCTAGAATCAGTTATGAGGGACATGGTAATGGACAGTTTGAAAATAAAAGTAGTTTTTGATTGTAGAATTGTGTTCAACAAATCCAGTGGAGATTTGTTTTGAGAACAAAAACTGACATGATAGATGAAGGCACAATACTAACCACTCCCCAGACATCTGGCACCTCATTCATAGATTGGAGACATGACTAACAACAAAGAGAGAAAGCTGAGGGACAGCAGCAGTTCAGTGCTGCACAGCACCATTCCATTGTTGGTGGGTGTGAAGCATCTGTGTGTGAGGTACTCCACCTGATTATTGGAGATTGTTTATAAGTGAGTGATAGCATTTTGGTAAATTGAGCAATGTGATGAGTTATGTGTTCAATTGGTGGGATCTGGCATTTTGGTGAGTCATAGGCAACCTTGCAAGGCAAGTACTCTACCCCATCCATTTCCAACTCTTCCTCTGTCAGAATTCAAATACTTTGAAAAGGTGAAGGCTAGTTTTAACCTGCACAAGGTGAGTTCAAGATTTTCATTCTGAAGTAGTTATATTGGGCTAGAAACATTATTTGTTTCTCTCTCCATAGATACTGCCAAACCTATTGAGTTTCTCCAGCATTCACTGTGTTGATTTAGATTTCCATCCAGAGTATTTTGCTTGTATTTAACTTATTCTTGCCTCACACTATTTCAAGCCCACTTCTCCTTCTCCCAGGTCAACACAATCTACTCATTCTTTATGACATCTTGTTGATTTTACAGTTAATTGAATTTGTCAACAACTAATTCAGATTACTCAAAAAAAAAATTCTTTTGCCATAGCCTCAGAGCAATATTGCCACATTGCATTCTTCTAAATACAATTTTGCACTCAATATTCAAACAGACTCAATATTCCTTAATTCTATAATTTAGCAAACTAAGTATTTGACATTGAAAACTTTAAGTCACTTTTTCACACAACTTATCAATCAGGTGAAACATAACCCTTGATCGTTTAGAAAGACATTATGTTGTAGAGATTTGATGAGAGTGTGCAGCTGGAGAATGTAAATGGAAAAAAACATAACCTAAAACACTGAAGAGCAGCAGAGTTCATACTTTTCAATGAGAAAAATAATGAAAAGCAGATCTGTGCTTGTGCTAATTTTTGAATGTCACCATCTTTGATTACTAGAGATGAACAATCTACAGTTGTATATTTTCAGTCCTTTATACTCTGACCCCTATTTTCTGGACAACTCATATTCCGGTCCAGTTTGACTGGATTTTTATTACATCTGTATTTGTTGCATTATGGAAGTTCACTCCTTTCAAAAGCTGCCACGTTACTTTTTACAAAAGTTGTAATTCCAGTTAACCACTTCAAAGAACAAATAGCAGTGTAAGAGAGGAACTGGACCTTCAGTCCACCAAGACTGCACCAACGCATGATCCCTTTCTAAGCTAAAAATCTTTTGCGCCTAAGCCTCTATTACTTGCTTATTCACATATCTACAAGATGCCTCTTAAAGGTTGCTATTGTATCCATGTCCACCACCACCTCTGGCAGCATATTCTAGGCACCTGCCACTCTCTGTGTATAACACTTGCCTCTCATATCTTCTTTAAACTTAATCCCTTTTACTTTAAATCTTTATCCCCTAGTAATGATCATTTCTACCCAGGTAAAAAGACTCTGACTATCCATTCTATCCAAGCCTCTCATAATTCTATAAACCTTCTGGAAACAGTCCATTCAGCCAATCGAATCCATACTGACCCTCCAAAGAACATCCCCCCCAGAACAAACCCCTACCCTATTCCTGTGATCCTGTCTTTCCCATAGCTAATCCAAACATTCCTGGACACAATGGGCAATTTAGCATGGCCTGTCCATCTAACCTGCACATGTCTGCTCTGTGGGAGGAATCCTACACAGACGCAGGGAGAGTGTGCAAACTCCATACAGACAGTCACCTGAGGATGGAATCAAGACCAGGTTCCTGGCACTGTGAGGCAGCAGTGCTAACCACTGAGCCACTCTGCCAGCCCTCACGTCACCTATCAAGTCTACCAAGTCGCCCCTCATTCTTCGATACTCAAGTGAAAACAAACCAAGTTTATCCAATCTCTCTTCATAGCTAATGCTCTCTAAACCGGGCAACATATGGTAAACCATTTATATACTCTCTTCAAAGCCTCTACATCCTTCTGGTAGTGTGGCAACCAGAACCATATGCAATATTCCAAATATGAGGCTGAAATAAATTTCTGTGCAGCTGCAATATGACTTGCCAGTTTTTATATTCAGTGCCCTGAATGATGAAGGCAAGCACGCAATGTGCCTTCTTGACCCCCTTATACACTTATGACGACATGTTTAGGGAAATGTGGAACTGTGCACCTAGATCCCTCTGTATGTTGATATCTCTATGGGTTCTACCATTTTCTATGTATTTCACTCCTGCATTAGATCTGCCAAAGTACATCACCTTCCAATTGTCCGGATTAAACTCCATTTGCCATTTCTCCATCCAAATCTTTACCCTGTTTGTATCCTTCTGTATCATTTGACAATACTCCTTACTATCCGGAGCTCCCCCAATCTTTGTGTTGTCTGCAAATGTACTAATTAGTTTTAAAAATCCAAATCAATCAATTAGTAATCTGTAATCATTGAGGTCAGTTTTGGAATCGGGGAGAATATGCAACTAGCTTCTCAAAAAAGTAAGAATCTAATTATTATAAAGTATAGTGAAACCAGAAATAAGTCAATATGATTACTAAAAGGCATACATTTTGTTTTGTTGCTGTTGTATTTCAATTCATGCGAAGAATTATCTGGAATGGTTTCCTAAGTGATGGCTTCACTTGAAGTGATATTTTGTACATTGAAATACAATTCACTTCTGCCAAATGAAAAAAAGTATGCAACAAGGGCAGCACAGTGGCTCAAAGGGCAGCACAGTGGCTCAGTGGTTAGCACTGCTGCCTCACAGCACCAGGGTCCCAGGTTCAAATCCAGCCTTGGGCAAGTGTTTGCGTGGAGTTTGCACATTATCCCCGCATCTGCGTAGGTTTCCTCCGGGTGCTCCGGTTTCCTCCCACAGTCCAAAGATGTGTAGGTCAGGTGAATTGGCCACGCTAAATTGCCCATAGTGCTAGGTGCATTAGTCAGAGGGAAATGGGTCTGGATGGGTTACTCTTTGGAGGGTCGGTGTGGACTGGTTGGGCCGAAGGGCCTGTTTCCATACTGTAGGTAATCTAATCTAATAATATTTTGCTTATATTCCTCAACGAACTCAAACTTCTGCTTTGGTGCTCGAAATAAGTTGGAATAATCAACTGTGCATTCCTTCCTACTTTTTCAAAAACAGGTTGTTTTCTTTGCCAGAAAAACAACTCTTTCAGTCTGTGAAATTTCATTGTGGCATTCCATTTAGCTGATTAACTCCTTCAGCAGAACAAAGTGCATTCAGAACTGCATTAACTGAATGGTAGTTTTTGAATGCTGTCCACACAACAAGACTACATACCAAAAGCAGTAACTCACCAGCAGGTTAATCCACGTTAGGATCATATTTCTGAAGTACCTTGCATTTTGTTGGTAGATCAATGCTGTTAATCCTTTGAATATTGAACAATAATTTCATTTTAGGAAATAAAACCAAAGATTTGCCAAATTCATCCATATTTCAAAACTATTGGATAACAAAAGGTTAGTAGCATTTCCGCTATAAATTGTAATTTTGTGAAAAAGGAAAAGCAAGATATATTGGCAACTGCAACTGATCAGATTGAGTTTAGGTTCCAGTGAAAATATTCCAAAATGATTAAAATTCAGTTCCCAAGTCTTCTGTGATTTTTAATATGTATCTAATTCTATTTTGTGATATCTGGCATCAGAACAGTACAGAGTGATTTCCACAAAGAATAATGTGGTACACAACATATTTAATTAAAATATGTAAATGCCATTTTAAGGGTGATTTCTGCATCTAAATGTTAGTGCTAATTATTGAGTACAGTCCCAGCGTCTTTTTCATGTTAACAATGCAAATGTTCCTGCAAATGACAGTAAGGACCACATTAAGCTACTAACCCCACATTGAGCTCTTTATGTCATGTTAGGTAGCAGTTAATAGGAAATATAAATAATTTTCTCCAAGTTTACTTGAGTCACATATTCATATAATTTCCCCCTAAGTGAAGCAAACACCAGAAGAAACCAATAGAGCTTGAGGGATCAGTGGGCCAAGAGATGGCTTGTGGAAAGAGTTAGAGGGAATGTTTATGACTAGGTGCAGGTGCAAAACAGGTGATATCAGCTGCCCCTTATAAAACTCTCTCCACTTCCCTTCCATTCCCAAAATGAAACTCTCAGTCTTTGTTAAGCGTTTTGAAGGAATAAAGCCTATTAACTTAAGGATCTGAAGGGATTGTGGTAGAGGGAAGCTCTCAGGACATGTCGATTTTTTTGAGAGTACTGGCTGAATCACTTTGTGCTTTTCTCTACCTGAGCCCAAATAATAAATACTACAAAGACTGGATTCTTATTGAGTGAAATATCTTGGAGTTTATTAGCAACACCAAGTACTTATAATGCAATAACATTCAAGAATACAATCATAATCTGGTTTCTATATTTACTAATATTACTGTATTTGCACACTTATAGCTGACTGAAGACACTACACTGTTTCTGTGACTCAGGGAGCATGATTGAAGGTGCAGGTAGATATCTTTATATTAGAGCATCACATGTTGTGATCTTGTCTAACAATTCTAAAGGTTCTAGTGGACAGGTATGTCTAACTGCAATTTATGCCATAACAGAACATTAGCCCTTCTCCCTTTAAAGAGCAAGAACACTTTTTTGATAATCACGTGCAAGGATTTATATAGATTTGTTAAGCCTGTACATTCAGGTAATGCCTTGGTAGAAGTACGACATACCAGATCTAACCATATCTGTCATTGAGGATGGATGTGTGTAGTTGTTATCCCACATGATATCATCTGTATCCAAGAAATCTTCCTCTGTAATGGTTGATTGCTAATATCCAGTTTATCTATATCATTTATTTCTTCACATTGGCCATTAATAATGACGTGGCTGGACACAGTGTTGCAGAATGCTTCCATGAATCCATGTATTCATATGAAAATCTTAACAATGTATGTTTTGTTTTGTTTCAGTTTTAGATAACTGTCTGTGCATTGATCATGTAGTTATACCATTTTCTCCCTTTTTTCCAAGAATGTGTCATGCATATGTGTCACAGGTGGCACGCTAGCTCAGTGGTTAGCACTGCTGCCTCACAGCGCCAGGACCTGGGTTTGATTCCAGTCTCGGGCAACTGTCTGTGTGGAGTTTGCACATTTTCCTCATGTCTCCATGGGTTTCCTCCCCAATCCAAAGATGTGCAGGTTCAGTGAACTGGCCATGCTAAATTGCCCATAGTCTTCAGGGATGTGTATGTTAGGTGCATTAGTCACGGGTAAATATTGAGTAATGGATTTGGGTGGGAGACTCTTTGGAGGGTTGGTGTGGACCTGATGGACTAAAGGACCTATTTCCAAACTGTAGGGATTCTAAAATATGTGGTTGGGTGGTGAGATTGTCATTGGAAAGAATTGTGTGCATCTGTCTTCCAAATATAAGATCTGCCTGTGAAGGTAATGAAGGCCTCAAAGTAATATGTAGATTTAACATAGCTATCCAAAACTTTTGGCAAGTCATCTTAAATGTGACAATCATCAAACTGGTCTGGATAAAGATGAGTCAGGTGATAAATAGATTCAATGTTGCAGAAGGATTTGTCACCTCGTGGATCGTGATGATATTTAGAATGATATGTAATGGTAAATCAGTAATTGCTGATCCATCTGTTCCAATAATATAAACCATCCCATTCTGAAGATCAATATTTCCATTTAAGATGGATATAATGGTACATAGTGTTTATTATCTACTCATTTTGAGATTTGTCACTTGGATGGAAGTAAAGACTTATCTTTTCTGATGGTGCCCAGGTGGTGTGTTAGTTTGGCCATGAACTATCTGACTGGGGTCTGTGAGCTATAACATTGTGGTTACCTCTTGAATTTTGTTGACATGCTTGCACAGTGTGGACAGAACTTTGGATGCTTCATTGGTAGATTTCCTTGATTTGCTCTTGTTCACATGCTGTTGAGGAGCATTGTTTTTATTTTGGACATTTAGAGTTCTTTCACATTTTATTCTAATGTTCTCTGGTAAAAGATAATTTGTAAACTTTGCAATATGCTGAACAGTATTTGGGGGTGTGAGACAACCAACATCACATACTTAGGCAAGGAAATCTACTGTCCTTACCTGGTCTGACCTACATGTAACTCCAGAAGCACAGCAATGTGGTTGAGTTTTAATTACCCTCTGAACAAATAGAATGGGCCATAACTGCTGGCTTGGCCAATGATGTTCACATTCTGGGAAACAAATAAAAGAAAAATAAATTGTACAGTTCCTATTGATAGTCCTAAACGTTGTTCCAGAGTTGAACCATTGTAGGTATTGCTTACCTGCTTTAATTGCTTCAAACTCTAGACTGTCTTCTAAAGATCTATTCTTTAACTTATTGTCACTATTCTTTGGTCACTGCTTGGCATTCCCACGCTGGCTGAAGCCACCATGAAAATTTCACTTTCTCAATCTCACCCTCACTTGAGGTATGGTGACCGGCATGTTAAGCTCATGACCAGTTGTCTCTCTCCAATGAGAGGACAGCCCAAGGTCCTCTGAGTATAATGCTTTACTATATATTCTTCTTGTCCAGAAGTGTTTTTCTGAAGTACTTGATGAGGCTAGAAGCAATTATCAGCACCAGAAGCCTCTCAAGTTGTTAGCTTTGCTCAAATCACATTCTGTATTTTTAAATCAGTATCTATGTACAACTTGATTGATTGTTTCATCTAACAGTTGTTACTGTGACATGAAATCACACCTGTGTATCCTAAAATTATCCTTTAAATTGATCTTCCAATACACTAGTGTTCACTTATTAGCTGTGACAATTAGCTTTCTGTGCCCACTTGCTCCTAGCATGATTTACTTTGTGGCTTATTGTATTTTAGACTGCATTACACATTTGTTGAGTGCGATATTTGAAGTTTATTAAGAAGACTCTGTGTTTATTCAGTATTTATAATATTACAATATTTCAGACTTATGCATGTAATCTGGGCTCCATGTTTACTGATGTTAGTGTAGATTGTGCATACATAGCTGACTGATTGAAAATACTGTGTTGACACAGAGATCAACTGAAGGAGAAATAGGTATCATTATACTAACATCATGTAACTATTAAATATACAGGCCTGTCTGTTGTGGAATCCATGCCATATCACAGTACTGATAACATGGTGTTACTTGATCTTCGTGGAGAGAAATGTGTTAAAGCATTTCATTTCAACTGAACTCTGATCTGATCTTTGTCAGCTATCGTAGCTCAATTTTCTGGAAAGAAGCAATATTGAAACAGTGTTCTAAATGGAAGAAAAATTGCCTCTCCATGCAACTTCTACACCACAGGAGCATGCTTCCCACTGACAAGTGTTATTTTGTAGGTCAGT
Organism: Chiloscyllium plagiosum; assembly: GCF_004010195.1. Taxonomy (NCBI): domain Eukaryota; kingdom Metazoa; phylum Chordata; class Chondrichthyes; order Orectolobiformes; family Hemiscylliidae; genus Chiloscyllium; species Chiloscyllium plagiosum. Next base: position 78,150,957 of record NC_057716.1, on the reverse strand, counting down.
CAGCACACAATTCTGTACTACACAAATGAAGGAACAGATGTTTTATTTTGCTACCAGCATATATCAGATTCAGCACGAGCAGGAGTGGAAACCCCAATTTTGCTTTCAGCTGATTGTCATTATCAGGTACAGATTTGACTGACTACATTGACATTCACATGTCTGTAGATACATGTGCCTTCCCTTTTATCAACTGAAATTTCTCATGCTTGCTTAACATTCAAGCATGACTGGAAAAATATAGCAATTAGGGCTAGTTTTGGGGGGACACTGACTGTGAAACAAAGAAATTAACATTTCTTGTTTATTTGAGGGGAAAGAATGTAACGTTGGCTCCTTGGAGATATGAGGTGCCACCACATCTCACTTAGCCAGTTCCTTAAAGGGCCCAAATGTGTTGGAAAATCATCTTTGAGTTACTTTCTGGCTATTTGGGTTAATATAAATTGTTTCTACAGAACTTTAGAAGAAGTACATCCCAAATATAATTGCCTGTTTGTTCACTGTGGGATCCAAGTATTTACTTTAAAGCTTGTGCACCCCTTACAAATTTACCATGAAGAATAATGGCTATCAATTTGATGATTTGGAGATGCCAGTGTTGAACTGGGGTGTACAAAGTTAAAAATCACACAACATCAGATTATAGTCTAACAGATTTAATTGGAAGCACTAGCTTTCGGAGCGCCGCTCCTTCATCAGGTGGTTGTGGAGGACACAATTTTAAGACACAGAATTTATAGCAAAAGTTTACAGTGTGATGTAACTGAAATTATACATTGAAAAATACCTTGATTGTCTGTTGAGTCTTTCATCTGTTCAAATACCATGATAGTTTCACTTCTTTCATGTGTAAATCACGAAACTTTTTTTAAAGTTGCATTCTCAGGTTAACTGTAATAATTGGCGTTAGTTAGACAATATGTTGAAGGTGTTAGCCCCCTGTGTTCACTGACTGTGCAATGATGTTTAGACTGATTCTAATCTAAAAAGTGAGATAACAGAGTTTTACATGAATTCATACAGTTTTTGAGCAAAGTACAATGTCACTCTGCAAGTACAAATTCATCCCACAAATATATGTGTATATGTGTGCGTGTGTGCATAGTGCAATGGTGGTCACCTGTAGTGTGACATGAACCCAAGGTTCCAGTTGAGGCCCTTCCTATGGGTATGGAACTTAGCTATTGGCCTCTGTTCGGCCACTTTTCGCTCCTGCCTGTCCTGAAGTCCGCCTTGGATGATGGTCACCCGAAGGTCCAAGGTCGAATATCCTGGACCGCTGAAGTGTTCCCCAATGGGAAGGAACACTCCTGTCTGTTGATTGTTGTGTGGTGCCCATTCATCTGTTGCTGTAGCCTTTGCTCAGTTTCCCCAATGTACCATGCCTCTGGGCATCCTTGTGTGCAAAGTATAAGATAGACAATGTTGGCTGAGCCACGTACAAGGTGAGAGGTGTCCCCACGTGTAATGGTAGAATCCATGTCCACACTCTGACACGAGTTGCAGCACCTACCGTGACAGGGTTGTATGGAGTTGGCCTGAGAGCCGGGCAGTTTGCTACAAACAATGATTTGTTTGAGGTTTGGCGGTTGTTTAAAGGCAAGCAGTGGAGGTGTGAGGAAGGTCTTGGCGAGGTGCTCATCCTCATTGATAATGTGTGCAGGTCACGAAGAGCATGGTGTAGTTTTTCAGCTCCTGGGAAGTACTGAACAACGAAGGGTACCCTGTCGGTTGCAGCACATGTCTGTCTCCTGAGGAGGTCATTATGGCTCCTTGCTATAGCACATCGGAATTGGCGGTCGATGAGTTGAGCATTGTACCCCATTCTTGTGAGGGCATCCCTGAGTACTTCCAGGTGCCCATCATGTTCCTCCTCATCTGAGCAGATCCGGTGTACGCGTAGGGCTTGTCCATAGGGGATGGCTGTTTTAATATGTTTTGGGTGGAAGCTGGAGAAGTGTAGTATTGTGAGGTTGTCTGTGGGTTTGTGGTAGAGTGAGGTGTCCATCCTTGATGGAGATGCATGTGTCCAAGAATGAGACAAGTAGTCGAGAGTAGTCCATGGTGAATTTGATGGTGGGATGAAACTTGTTGATATCACTGTGTAGTTTTATCAATGACTCCTCGCTTTGGGTCCAGAGGAAGAAATTGTTGTCAATGTACCTGGTGTATAATGTTGGTTGGAGATCCTGCGTAGAGAAGCAGTTCAAGCCTGTGCATGAAGATATTGGCATATTGGCGTGCAAATCTGGTCCCCATGGCTGTTCCATGTGTCTGGATGAAGAACTGGTTGTCAAAGGTGAAGACATTGTGATCGAGGATAAAGCGGATGAGTTGTAGGATGGTGTCTGGAGATTGGCAGTTGTTGGTGTTGAGAACTGAGCTGTTGCAGCGATGCCACCATTGTGGGGGATGCTGGTGTAGAGTGCTTTAACATCCATTGTGATGATGAATGTTCCCAGTTCGACTGGTCGGTGAGTGCTGAGTATTTGTATGAAATCCGTAGTGTCGCGACAGAAGCAACTTTGGCAATTTGGGGCAGGTTGCTTCACTTCCCCCTTGACTGCTTCAGAAGACAGAGTCACTTCCATTCACAATTCCCTTTATAAGAAGCTGAAAGTTTGTTTTACGAATGAGAGATTTGCAGTAATAATCCACTCATAATAAGAGAAAAATTGATTGTGTGGAATACTAATTCCCATCTTAACAGTCCTAGAAAAAATGAATAATTCACATCTAAGGTGACTATTCATCTAAAGCTTTGATCACAGAATGACAGGATGACAAAATTGAGCAGCTGAAGTAAAACTGGAGATTAGTGGCTGTTAATAACATAGATTAGAAATGAATGTCTAAAACCTCTCAGTGAACTCTTATAAAGAACTGACTGCCTGCTAAGCAATGGGATGGAAGATCAGAAGATAAAGTACGATCTTAAGTTTCTATAGAAACATGTAGATGTGTACAAATATATTCTGGCATTTTGCTAGATTGCCTGAAAGTTCAGAGACAAACTTGGTCGAATTTTTAGATCCTTTGTATTTTTTAGCCGTTATTGAAGAAAAGTGGGCGTGTTTGGTAACAATGTAATCTTAAAAGTCTATTATAAGATGAATGACTTGTTACCTGAAACTCTTTGTAATCCAGGTTCTTAAAAAAAAAACTCGCTCCATTCCTTATCTTGCATAGTCAGGTAATCACAAATTCAAGTGAATGGGTAGAATTTTAATAGTCAAGTGGATGTGGTTTTGGATCCATGGGAGATATTAAAATTGAAATCAGGTTTAGATCTTGAAATTTTCCCATCTTCTCTCAAATTTTTGCAGGAATGAAGTCAATCAAAAAGTCGAGAGTGTGGTGCTGAAAAAGCACAGCAGGTCAGGCAGCATCCGAGGTGTAGGCGAATCGATGTTTCGGGCATAAGCTCTTCATCAGCAAAGCAGCTTTGGAGCTGCCAGAAATGAAGTTAGGTTATGAAAACTGCAATTAAGGGCTAGATTTTCTAGGATCAGAAAAACTCCTTGGACCTTTAACAAATGGCAAGTAAGACTGAATGTGAAAGCATTGCTTACATTTATGTCAGACCCAATTTTCCCAGTAGAGACAAGGGATGGTGTGTGATTCACACAGGCAGAAAACTCAGACTCAGTTGAACTGTTTGAATTCACTACTGATTTCAATAAAACTTAATTTTGACTGCACCAAGAATCTTAATCTATAATGGGGGCATCATGAATTGATAGAATAGTTTTGTTTTTAAGCAGCCCTTTCAAAGAATGAGAAATGTCTGTTTAAGTGTCATGAAGCTTTTCTGTAGTCATCCACTCTTCAAACATGATGCAAAGAGACTTAAGCCTCATTAAGAATATTGTAAATCACTCTGTTGACATGCTTTTATGATCATTTACTGCAAGTTAGACACAAAAAAAATGTTCATGCAGTTTCAACTGAAGTTTTTATTTACATTTCCCATGGGCTGATATCATATTATCATGAATGCTGGGTTCTGATTCAAAAGCTGCATTATCTCAGCAGCGGTGTTAGGTCCAGAGTTTGCTTAATTCATTAAAGCTTTGCTACCTTGGATGTGGGGTCTGAATCAAAGTTTTTGTTTTTAAACTCTGTGTTCATAAACTCACAACTATGTATTGAGATCAATTGACAATAATCTTTTGAAACTCTTTGCAATGTTAAATTTGCTATGCAAGTATAAGTTGTTGTGGCTGTATGCATGAGAAGTATTTTCACTAAGTGCTCAAGGAGAGCTGATGGCATAGTGGTGTTTTGCTAGACTATTACTCCAGAGACCAGGTAACAAACTGATGTTGATTTTCAGGAAAAACCCACCTGGTTCACTTATGCCCTCGGCCATGATACCCACATCTTCTGAATGAATTAAAAATGTTTTGTGATAGTCCTCCCACATTCTTAAAGCATTTCATTCACAAGAACTTAAACTATGCTGTTATGCAATGACATTTATTCTCAAATGAATTAACCAGGGCAGAAAATTTATAACAATGAACTCGTCCATTTACTTTGATAGATCTGTTGTTGCTGCACTTACTTTAATGCTGACTTAAAATAAACAATTAAGATTATCATGAGTATAGCAGGTTTATCCATTAAAGTGAAAATGCTGATGGAAATCTGCACACTATTTTAAAATGCAACTTTTGTGTCAGGAAAGACAAATGTCTTGCATTCACAGAAGTAGCAGGCCACAGCAAAACAGGAAATTATCTTTTCTTTCCTCTGAAAAATCTATTAAAATTAAAAAGCTTTGTGTTGAAAAGAAAAATGGAATAGTGAGAAGAGTGAACATTGTTCTGAGCCAAACAGCTGCTGGAATTTTGTTTACTTTGAAAACTGAAGAAATATACAAGGTCACAGAGAGAGAGAAAAAAAAATCTCGCTATCTGTTATATAAGTTATTTGTCTAACAGTCTTCCAAGTGATTTCATACTCTGAGAATCAGATTTCACAACACTGCTGAACAATGGCAAATATATCTAGGTCAAGTGAGGAGTAGTCAAAAGCATTGTGTAACAGCCTAGCCAACCATCTAAAATCATGCTTGCAATTGGTAAGAAAATGAGCTAACTAAAATTGTGACCAAAATATAGTTATTGCTCAAAGATTAAATATTCCCATTGAATAAATAAATTATGCAATTTTTTAAATATTTTGTTTTGTTTGGCAGGAAATGACTTTCACCTCTGGAAACGTGTCCCTATAGATAATTTTGTTCAGTAATTTAATGTTCCATTGAGAGAGCTTGTTAATGAGACCTATCACCATGAACTCTTTTGTGTACTTGGACATCCTCAAGGACTCATCAGCAGACTCGTCATGATTTCCTGCCCTACCAATTAAATGGTTGATGGAGCACTCAGTTCCATCCTTTGGGTTTTGCCCTGCAGGCATTTAATGTTCTCGAGACAATTAATTAACTGGATATGTGGGAAAATGGCCTGTCTTTCAGAACTGCCAGCCAATCTGATTGGCTGTCAGCCTTCTGGTCCCAACACCATTAATAGGAGGATACTGAGTCTGCATCCAGTCCCAGAAGCCAAAGAACTGGGAGTCAGAGGTCCCTCTGGGGGTAGAGAAGGGATCGTAGTGGAACTAAGTCAAGAAGAGGTTGAGGGCTCTGCATAGGAAAGAACACCCACGAAGGAGGTACCCAAACCCCTATTACCCCAAGCACACTTTACTTTCCTAATACAACCTCTCCCATAAATGCTGATCCTTTAATTGTTTTATGTATGTTTTTGATGCTTAAGATAACAGAAGTAAATCCAATTGAAAAAGAAAAGAGGTGATACCTTGTAAGATTCTCAAACAGGGGGCCACTTCCCTCTTAGGTCATTATCTTCGACTCTAAATATCAATGGCCAGGAAAAAAAAATCTGTGGATACGGCAGTAGCTTATGCTCACAGTGCCAATTGCTTAGTGACATTTTGCTTCTGAGTGGTTGCTAACAACTGCCAATGAAATTTCCACATCTTCCTGTAACTGACTACATCACACTTCATAGCTGCACCAATGACATTCTCAATTGCTGTGTCTTTTTTGCCTTTTCTGACATTGGTCCCTTACCAGATAAGATAATGCTTTAAATTAAGCTCACATTAGTTACGCAAGACCACCTCTGTGTTAACATTTCCTGCTCTGAGCAGCGGTTATTTCCATGTTCAATCCAGTCATGGATAAAATGCCTGTGCAGAATCACAAAACCATAGAATCTCCACAGTACAGCCCATCAAGTCTGTACCGATCTTCTGAAGACCAATTCCCCAACCTTTCATTAACCATGGCTATTCCACCCAGCCTACACATCCTGTGACACTATGAGGGAATTTAGCATAGAATATCCACCTAACCTGCACATCTTTGGACTGTGGGAAGAAACCGGAGCACTCAGAGGAAATCCACACAGACCCAGGGAGACTGTGTAAACTCCAAACAGACAGTCACCCAAGGCTGGAACTGAACCCATGTCCTTGGTCCTGTGAAGCAGCAAGTGCTAACCACTGTGCAACCCACTTTTAATCTTTGTAAAATAGGAATAAAACCATTCAGAAATCCTGATTAAGGCCATTGTCTTAGCCTGTTGCTGTAGAGGAGATGCCTGGTGATTGAAAGGCCAGTTGATTAGAGTTTAGGAGTAGCATGTTCCTGTATTTCTGCATTGGAATGCCACTCTAGTCTGAAATAGTGGTGGATTAGCAGGGCCCCTGTCTGTTTTCCTTCTTTTTGTTTCATTTTCTTATTTTTACCTTTGCCCTTTCTCTTTTTTTTTGCATTTTTCTTTGTTTTCTTTCTCCGGAGAGTGGAGAGGTGGAGCTTGGAGAGTGGTGGGTGAAGGAGGAGGTCTCAGGTAACAGTGGCAGCAACACCAGGCCGAGCTGGACACGGCTCCACACAAGGCTGGGGTCTCCCAGCGAGTGAGGAGCAGCTCCCAAGTGGACTCCACCGGCCTGGAAACACAAGCTGAGATGAGGCTCCAGGTCCGTAGCTCGGTCCGGGCACCTGAAGGAGTGGAAGCATCAGTGAAAGAGATGTACTGTGGACAGACGGCAGCGACTGGAGGAGCGTCAGATGGGGAACCTGTGTATCCCCAGGCCGATGGCTCTAGCTCAGACATGGCAGTCACGGGAAAGGCAGTGGAGGCTTGTAACTGAAAGCACATTTCAGAGAGGCCAGAGCTGTTACAGAGACTCTGGCCAATATCAATCAGCAATTGGAGGTGGAACAAGAAAAGAGAGGAAGATGAACTCTTGTAGTGAAGTCTTGCAATATTACAGCATTTCGAAACGGCGCTGGAACGTGGTGACACTTCCTGTATAACACACGATAAAACACTTTTCACTGTATTTTTATACATGTGACATTAAACCTAAATGAAGGATCAGGACGGCAAAATTTGAGAACTTTGGATGTAAAGAGAAACTGTGAGTTTGTGTAAAAAGAGAAAGGAGACATACATAATATTTAGGAAACTGAGGACAGACAGAGTCCTCGCAGAAGACAAAGAAAGCAGGAATTCAATTAAAACTGGAAGAACTGCGGATGCTGTGAATCAAAAACAAAAATAGAAATTGCTGGAAAAGCACAGCAGATGATGTAGCATCTGTGGAGAGAAATCTGAGTTAATGTTTCGGGTCAAGTGATGTTTCCTCAGAACAGTTAGGAGTTAGGAGAGCTAAAAAGGACCATGAAATAACCTTGGCAAACAGGATTAAGGAAAATCCAAAGGCATTTCATTTTTACGTAAGGAGCAAAAGGGTAATTAAGGAAAGGGACAAAGGAGGGAATTTATGTGTCGAGCTTTAGAAAGTGGGTGAGGTCCTTAATGAATACTTTGTATTGGTACTCACAGAGGAAAAGAACATGTGGATGGTGATTCTCGAGAGGGGTATGTTGATACTTTAGACAAGTTGACATTAAAAAGATGTTGGGTGTTTTGAAAAGCATTATGGCAGTCAAATCCCCAGGATGTGATGGGATTTATCTCAGAATACTGAGGGGGGTATTAACCTTATATGAAATCTTTGTATCCTCTTTAGTCACAGAAATGTCCCAGAGGACTGGATAATAGCTAACTTTGTTCCTTCATTTAAGTAGACAGGGATAATTTAGGAAAATAATTCCCATTGAGCAGTAACTCAGTAGTAGGGAAATTATTGGAGAAGACTGTTAGAACCGGGAATTACTTACATTTGGAAAAGTATGGACTTTTCAGCAATAGGTAGCATAACTTTATTCAAGAGAGGTCATGTCTCACAAACTTGATTGAGATTTTTGAGGAAGTGACAAAGATGATTGATGAAGGAAGGAGCGTAAATATTTTCTACATGGACTTTAGCAAGACCATGAAGAGGATCCATCAACCCAGGCTGTAATAGAAGGTGAAGTCACTTGGGTCCACGGTGAGCTGATAAAATGAATACAAAACTGGCTTGGTTGTAGAAGACAGGGAATAGCTGTAGAAGGGTGTTTTTCAGATTGGAGATCTGTGGGTCAGTGTTGGGGCCACTGTTATTTGTAATATATATAACTGATTTGGAGGAGAATACATGTGATCTGATGACTAAATTTGCAGAACACAAAAATTGCAGGAGTTGCAGATAGTGAGAAGGATCGCCAGAGGATACAGCAGGATATAAATGGGTTGGAGACTTGGGTGGATGAGTGGCTGATAGAATTTAATCTGAACAAAGATGAGGTGATGCATTTCAACAGGTCTAATGCAAGAAGGAAATACACAGTAAATGGCAGAACCATTAGAAGCAGGAACATTCACAAGTGTAAGGTGGTCAAAAAGACATTTGGTGTGCTTGCCTTCATCATTCAAGGCACAGAATATAAAAATTGGAATATCATTTTGTAGTTGGATAGAACTTTATGTAGGTCATGATGGGAATATTGTGTAATCTATTGCCTAATGACCAGCGATGGTTAATAATCCAATCATTTTAATGCTAAATTTTGCGAGAAAGCAAGATATGCTTTGGAGGGTGATTTCCTGTAAAAAGATTTAGAGTTTTACCAGGGAAATGACTGTGGATATTAACAAACATAAGGAATGCAGAACAAATTTAACATGAAAAATGAATAGTTAATTGAAAGCTTGACTGAATAGAAGGATGTGGAGGCTTTAGAGAGGGTATAGCATGTTGTCTGGTATGGACAGTAATAGTTATGAGGAAAGATTGATCAAACTTGATTTGATTTCACTTGAACATCAAAGGCTGATGAGCATCCTGATAGAAGTTTACAAAATTCTCAGAGATATGGATAAAGTAGTTTGTTGGATTTTTTTCTCAGGGATAGACATGTCGAATACTAGTGGACGTAAGATTAAGATAAAAGGGAGAAAGTTTAAAGGAAATGTGAGAGGCAATTGTTTTTCCATGTAGGGTGTCAAATGCCTGGAATATGCTGCCAGAGATGGTGGTAAAAGCAGATACAATAGCAAAGTTTAAGAGGCATCTTGATGGTTATTTGGATAGGCAGGGATAAGAGGGATACAGCCATCTCGAGGTAAAAAGTGTTTAGTTTAGAAAGGTATCATGTGTCAGTGCAGGCGTTGTAGTTTGAATGACCTGTTCCTATGCTGTACTATTCTTTGTACTTTGATTAACTATATAACTAGGTGCTATCTTGAGGGAAGACTGCTGAGAAACAGTAAACTGCTTTTCTTTAAATAATACCAAGGAATCTTCAACATCTGGCAACTGGGCCTGTCAGTTGAATGGTTCAACTAAACGAAAATATCTCTGGCAATGCAGCATTCTTTTCATACCATGTGCATCTCAAGTAAGATGTCAGTGAGAAGATCTATGAATGGCATTCCAGCCAAGTACTAATTGATATCCTCAAATAGACAACTAAAACACACTGAGGAGCATTCATCCTTCCACTACCAGTGACTGACGAGGGGTTTACGATGAAGGAAGAACCACAAGAAATCATGTGCACACTTGCTTATGGGCTTCTAGCAGAGGAGTCCCTTGTTCAAAGGCAAGCAATGCCTTGTTGAAGGTCCCAACATCAGGTAGCTGCTGACCCACTGCAAGCTACCCTGCTGCTCTTGCTGCTGACACCTTCCCCATGACCTTCTTGTTTTCTTCACTCACTGCTGACCTGGGACTCAGCAATGATTTTAGGCCATGAGCTGCTGGCCTTGAACTGGTTGATGGCACTTAGCATTTGAGTATCTGGCATTTGAGATCTTGGGCAAAGGCCCACTGCTATCCTGTCAAGTACCTGAGTAAAAAATCTTTTCTGGACCTTCACTAAAAACAGACAATTGCTTTCACTGGCTCAAATCAGTGTGTAAGACACCTGTCACTCCCCTTCCCCCCTCTCCCACCCAAAAAAATCCACTACATATATTTTAATTGTCTTTACAATTTATCCTTCCAAGGATGGATAAATATGCATGCATTATAAAGTGCCTTTCATGACCTCTGGATGTCCCTCTGGACCTTTACATCCAATGAAGTAATTTTGAAGTCTAATCACCATTTTGATTTTGGATGTACTGTTTTCAGTTGTTTATAAACGTTCACAGACAAGTCCCATACTCCTTTCAAAGCATTCAGTCAAGCTTTCAATTAACTATTCATTTTTCATGTTAAATTTGTTCTGCATTCCTTATGTTTGTTAATATCCACAGTCATTTCCCTGGTAAACTCTAAATCTTTTTTACAGGAAATCACCCTCCAAAGCATATCTTGCTTTCTCGCAAAATTTAGCATTAAAATGATTGGATTATTAACCATCGCTGGTCATTAGGCAGCCAAGAATTTTGGGGTCAAATCTCAGGGTGATCTCATTGACCCAGTTTGTGCATTATTTCAGTCCTGGTGATTTGCCACTTGTCAATATCAAGTTAATTTTCTGTTCAGTTTCCAATGTACCACTGTTCTCATGGAATTTATTTTAGTGGACTTGCCACAAGCCTTCTGAAAGTCAAGATGTATGCATTTATATTCTCATAATTTAATAATGCAATCACATGCTTAAAACACTAACAAATTTATTTGGACTTATCTCTATGGTTACTTCTGAAACCTTTATGTAATTTTGAATCGCTTTGTTTATAAGGAGAACTTTTATCATTAGCTTAGATGTAAAGATAAATTGAAAGCTAATTTGAGATCCTGAAACAAAAACAGCAGTTGCTGGAAAAGCTCAGCAGGTGTGGCAGCATCTATGAAGAGATTCAGGTCCCTGTTCTAAGGAAGGGTCACTGGATCTGAAATGTTAACTCTGATTTCTGTCCTCAGATGCTGTCAGACCTGCTGAGCTTCTCCAGCAACTTCTGTTTTTGTTTCTGATTTCCAGCATCCACAGTTCTTCCAGTGTTTATTTAGACCATGAAAACTGGATTCCAATCAATGGGGTAAAAAAAAAAGCATGGAAAGATTTGATTTCTGCCTTTAAGTGATTTTGACATTTGAGAAGAGTGATGTGTCTTCAGGATAAGTGAGTGCAGTACAAAGCCAATGTCCCATCCATCGCTCCAATCCTGATGTCATTAGCTATATTTGCAATCAGTTATGAAAATCAGGATTTGGCATAATGTCAAACATAAGACAACATCATCCTGGAATTTAAAGTTTTTATGTTTTAAAAATAAACACTCATTCATCAAAACTATGGGTAATCTACTATTTTTTTTATCTGAACAATTCCTGTGTAATGAGTTTGACAATCTCATCAATTTCTGCATAAAGAGATTTAGGCTGAATTTTACATTAGTCAGCTTAATGATTTATTGTTATTGTTGGTCTCTAATTTTGTTTTGTTTTAAGTAGAAACACATTGTCTGTGAAAATACTTTTAGTATACTTTAAAAAAAACCTGCAGATACTGGAAATCAGAAACAAATGCAGACATTGCTGGGAAAACTCAGCAGGTCTGGCAGCATCAGTGGAGGGAAAGCAAAGTTAGCATTTCAGGTCCAGTGACTCTTCTTCAGAACTGTTCTGAATCATTCTGAAGAAGAGCCACTGGACTCAAAATGTTAACTCTGATTTCTCTGCACAGAGGCTGCCAGACCTGCTGAGTTTTCCTGGCAATTTCTGTGTTTGTTCATAATTTGAAAAACCTCTATTTGATGACCCCTCTACCTTACATTTTTCAGTAAAAAGAAGACTTGGTCTGTAAACCCTTCCTGACAGGCATGATCATCTAACTCTAGTAACATTCTTACATTTTTTTGTGTGATTCACAATGCAAGATGTTTTATGATATGCTGATTATACTGTCTTTACATTGAACATCATCTACTTTTGAATTCTATCCTTGTAGGATAAAAGATGCAGGAACTGAAATAGGCTGTTCAGCCTAGTGAGTCTCTTTTGCCATTCAATCAGATCACAGTTGTTTTGATAATCCTTAAATCCATTTTGCTATCTTTACCCCATAACCCTTGATTCCCATATTGACTACAGATCTGCCTATTTGAATATGCTTAATGACATCAATCTCTGGAGCCCTCTGTGGTAAAAAAAATCCACTGATTCAGAGAAAAAAGTTCCTCCCAATCTCTGCCTTAGTGGATAACTTGTTACCCTGAGTTTATATCCTCTGGTCCTAGTCTCTCCCACAAGGGGAAGCAAACATTCCACATCTACCCTGTCAAATCCCTGTAAATCTTGAATAAGGTCATTTCTCATTCTATAAACTCCAGTGAGTAAAGGTCCAAGCTACTCAGACAGTCCTTTCAAAGAACAAAGGACAAAGAACAAAGAAAACTTACAGCTCAGGAACAGGCCCTTCGGCCCTCCAAGCCTCAGCCAATCCAAATGTACTGTCTAAAACTGTCGGTCAATTCCTAAGCATCTGTTCAAGATCAACCTCATGAACCTCGCTGAACTACCTACTAATGCCAGGATATTTTTCCTTAGACAAGAGGACTAAAACTGTTCACATTATTCAGTCTGTGGTCTGACCAGTGTCCTGTATAATTTCCACAAGACTTTCCTTTTTTTTCTTTTAGAGATTAATAAACTTGCCGATGTCAACATTTGTTGCTTGCCCGTAATTGGTCTTGAGAGAGTGGTGGTAAGCAGCCTTTTTAACCACTATAGTTAATGGGCTGCAAATACACCCACAGTGTTGTTAGGGTGGTAGTTTGAGGGTTTTGATTCTACCACACTCTATTTACAAGTCATGATGATGTGACATGGAAAGGAACTTGTAATGCCTGTTTTTCCCACACATTTGACTTTCTTATAGCCTTATTGAAGTGTGTTAGAACCTTTAAAGATTTGTTGATTTATACTCTCATATCCCATTGCGTCTCCACCTCATTTAGATTTTAATTTTCTAAATAACGAGTGATGTCCTCATTTTTCTTACCAAAATCCCTCAAATGTTGAAATTAATTATAAACCCATTCTTTAAGTTTATTGATGTTGTGTGGTGTTCTGCCTCAACCTCAATTTAGTCATCCACAAATTTAGAAATGGATCTTTCTTTTATTTTGAAGTCTAAATCATAACTGTTGTTCCAGTATTAATCCTGGTGGGGGCATGATTCTCACCATTTGCTAATTTGAATAGCTGCATTTATTCCTTGCTGCTTTGTGTCTTCGGTGGCAAGTTATTTAATGCAGTTCTTGTCCCCTGGCACTGTGCATTTTGACTTAATTGAATGCTTTTTGGAATTCCAGATAGATTTTATCCACTATATTACTCTTCTCTACTATCACCTCTTGAAAAATAATCCATGTCGATTATTTATTATTGCATTTTATTTCTCCAGATGTACTATTTTTTTCCCATTAGTAGTGATTCCATTTTTTTTGCTATTGATGTTAAGCTGACTGATCTATAGTTCACTGGATATTTTCTAGCTCCATTCTTAAATATAGGAATAATGTTAACTATCCATCAGTCCTCAGGAATGAAACATTTTTCGTAATGAATTCTTAGATGTGTGGAAGTGAATGAGCAACAAGCTAACAAATTAGTGACAAAGATTAATATTATGCTCCAACCTCTCCATTTCTCAGACTGTCTAATTCTTCTGTACTTATCATCCCTAGGGCCAGTTATTCTTAAGGACTCATTGGTCTTCGATGAAGTGACATGTCCACATTTCCAATCTGTAAGCCTAGCACTCAGAAATGGCCAGCTGTCTGCTATTAATAGATAAACAAAAACCTCTTAAAATATTTCTGCAGGAGAATCTCTAAATAAGCTTAATTTGAAATGAGAAATTCTGACTTCTACCTTTGTTTCAAAAGAAATCAGTAATCTTGTTTCTAGAATCAGTAAACTTGCAACTTGAATGAGTGAAAATTTGAGAACATCAGGAACTGTGGGGTGCCTGGAGCACATGAATTAACTTGTGTCATTAGCAACAAGTGTTTGCTTGTCCCTAAAGAGTAGTTGTGTCACTGGCATGGTCCAGGAGCTACATGATAACTGTATCCTTTCTCATATAGTTTTAATCAACCTGTTCAAATTTGTCTTGACACACATCTTGAGCAGGTGAGATAGGATGTCAGACTTTTTGGCCCAGAGTTGGGGACATTTTGATACAACCACATATGCAACCGTCTATCTTTTTTTGATATTTTCTAATCAAGTGTTCAGCAATACTATTGCACACTTCTGGAGCAGGTGGGACTTGAACACAGAACTGTTAGCTCAAAGTAGGGACACTACTACTGCGCCACAGAAGAACTATCATCTTATCCTTTTCATATTACCTAAAATATCAGTTGATAGTGTTCTTTGTAATTGTCCTAATTGAGGTTCAAAAAGAATGTTGAAACAATTTTATTGCAATAGGCAAAACTTTGCTTTAGCAGAGCATCTAAAAGCATTTGCTGAGTACAAACTCATAACAGTGTCACGTGAAAAACAAGGCAATAGCAATGCGAGTCGACAGGGAAAACAACACAGAAAAAAGGTGCTACTTTTAAACTTTCTTCAAAAACTCAGGGTCTGAAGGACTGAAACAATCCATGAAATAATTATTTTCAATAGCGATGAGATTTATTGACAGTGCTTAACAACTTCTGGGTGTTCAGGTCCATTGTTCCCTGAAAGTGGCAATGCAGGTTAGTGGAGTGATCAAAAAGGCATACGGCATGCTTTCCTTCATCAGATGCAAGAGTTGGCAGGTCATGTTACAGCTTTATAAGACTTTGGTTTGGCCACATTTGAAATACTGCATACAGTTCTGGTCGCCACATTACCAAAAGGATGTGGATGCTTTGGAGAGGGTGCAGAGGAGGTTCACCAGGATGCAGCCTGGTATGGAGGGTGCTAGCTATGAGAAGAGGTTGAGTAGATTCGGATTATTTTCATTGGAAAGAAGAGAGTTGACTGGGGACCTGATTGAGGCCTACAAAATCGTGAGAGGTGTAGACAGGGTTGATAGCAAGAAACTTTTTCCCAGAGTTGAGGATTCAATTATTAGGGGTCACGAGTTCAAAGTGAGAGGGGGAAAAGTTTAAGGTTGATATACGTGGAAAGTTCTTCACGCAGACAGCGGTGGGTGCCTGAAATGCATTGCAAGTGGTGGTAGGGGTGGTAACGATAGCGTCATTTAACATGTATCTGGACAGATACATGGATGGGAAGGGAGCAAAGGGATACAGATCCTTAGAAAATAGGAGGCAGGTTTAGATAGAGGATCTGGATCAGCGCAGGTTTGTAGAGCTGACAGGCCTGTTCCTGTGCTGTAAGGTTCTTTGTTCTTTGTTTATGTTCATGTTGTTAAATTAATACATAAGCTTAATTGAAATATGGTATTTGTTTGCATATCCCATACAAATATATCAACTTTATGATCCTAAATACGTATCATTGATGAGTAGATGCAACAAATGGCAGAGAGATACAATTCTGATAGAAACATTTGGATATTCATATGTAAATGTGCATCGATTCCATGTGTATATAAATAATGGCAAGAGCTGTCGGCATTTCTGTTACTTTGATAATGAATTCTGGTCCATCACTCTTACTGCTGCATTCCAGTAATATTCATGCCTTACCTTTGTGTTTTTCCTGAAGTCAAATAATTTGGCCCTTCTTTTCATTCAGGTATTTGAAACATTCAGCCATTTGGCCAATGGTATCTGTGCTAGCCCACAGAAAATGTAACACTTCTGTCATCCTTTTCAGGCAATGATACTGTTCTCTTTTGAAAGGCTCAATTGACTTAGCCTCCATCACATTCTCAAGCAGTGTGTTTCAGATCCTACTCATTCATTTTCCTCATGTCATATTGTTTCTGTTGCTAATGACTTTTAAATTTTGTCTCTGGTTTTCAATCCTTCCACCTTCTTGTTATCTACTCTGTTCAGACCTCTCATGATTTTGAATACCTCTGTCAAGTCTCTCCTCAATCTTCTCTCATCAAAGAAGAACAGCCCAAATTGCTCCAGTCTTTCCATCTCATTGAAGCTCTCACTGGAATCATTCATGTGAATTTTTATTGCATCTTTTCTATTGTCTTCATAACCTTCAGAAAGTATGGTATCCTTAACTCCAGTTAAGGCTAAACCAGTGTTTTATACAGATTGAGCGCAACTACCTTGCTTTTGTACTTTGTATCGTAATTTACAAAGCCAGAAATGCCATATGCTTTATTAACCCACTCGATCTATGTGCCCTGTTACTTGCAGTAGCACATGCAAACATATACAGATTAGTGATTACTACAAGAATGAAAAAAAAATCAGGGATATGCAGAGGTGTGGAGTTGAAGTTGAAATCAGATCAGCCATGATTTGATTAAATGGCAGAGCAGGCTTGAAGGTCAGAGTGGAGAAAGTGAGGACTGCAGATGCTAGGTCAGGAAGAAGATTGCAGATTAGTAAGGCGGTGCTGAGTTCGATGGATTTGACTGGGACAAGGTGGGGGGAGGGGAAATGAGGAAACTGGTGAAATCCGAGTTCATCCCTTGTGGTTGGAGGGTTCCTAGGCGGAAGATGAGGCGCTCTTCCTCCAACCGTCGTGTTGTTGTGGTCTGGTGATGGAGGAGTCCAAAGACCTGCATATCCTTGGTGGAGTGGGAGGGGGAGTTGAAGTGTTGAGCCACAGGGTGGTTGGGTTGGTTGATCCGGGTGTCCCAGAGGTGTTCTCTGAAACGCTCCGGAAGAAGGTCAGAGTGGCCTAGTTCGTGTGCAGCCAGGTCCCTCTGTTACTGCACCCACTGTAGAACTGAACTCTTTAGTTTTCATTGTTTTTCTGTACTCCTCCAAATAGATTTAATGACCTCACATTTTTTTGCATTATATTTTATCTGTCCCTTTTCCATCAATTCTACCAACCTGTCCTTGTCTGTTTAAAACTCCTCCTCATGATTGGTACAAACTTTGAAGGCTTTTTTAACTCTTGAATTTTGCAATTGTGTCCTTTGCACCATGATCTCAGTGATTAATATATATCAGGAAAAGCATTGGTTTGGATGTTCTGCTATAAGGCACGTTTTATTAATGCGAATTCGCTGTACATAATTGACAAATTGAAAACACTGTTTCTAAAGCATGAACTTTTAAAACATGTGTTGGCTGGAACACGATTATATCGCCAACACTTTAGGCTCTGTTTCAAAAGTGCGAATTTTCTTGAATGCAGGGTTGCACAAGAACGCAACCATTGCATTTTAGAAGAACTACCGGTACTTGGATACTTCCATTTCCAATCCAGAAAAACAACCATTCACCATATTCTTTTTTTTTAACTGTCACTCAACCAATTTCATATCCATGTTGCTTCTGTTACTTATTCCTTCATGAGTTCTAACTTTGCTCATAAGTTTGTTTGTAACACTCCATTGAATGCCTTTGAAGTCAACATTCAACACATCAATAGCATTACTGCAACTTGTTTTTACGACATGGAAAACTCAACCAAATTAGCCAAGAATGACTTGACTTTATCAAATCCGCGTTGGCTTTCCTTAATTAATCTGGATTTTCCCAAGTGACTATTAATTTTCTTCTGGATTATTTATTGTAAAACCTTCACCTCCACTGAAGTTGCAATGATTGACCTATAAATGCTGGCCTTATCTTTTGACCCATTTTTAAACAAGTGTGCAATTCTTCAGTCCTCCAGCACAATGCCAGATGCTGGCAGGTGGGACTAGATTGGGTTGGGATAGCTGGTCGGCATGGACTAGTAGACCAAAGGGTCTGTTTCCGTGCTGTTCATCTCTTTGACTCCTAAATTAAAGGAAGATTAGAAAATGATGGATCTTGCATCCACAATTTTACTTCCCTCAGTGTTCTTGAATACTTCTCATCTGAGCCTGAGCCCTTATAAATTTGAAGTTCAGACATTCAATTTAGTATTTCCTGTTTATTCCATTTGATCACTTTGAGTACCTTAACTAAGTTTGCTTTCTCCATGCCCTGACTGGCATATTTTTCTTGATAAAGACAGGTGCAAAGCAATCAATTAATACCACAGCCGTGCTCCCAAACCCCATATTTTAATCCCTGTTTTGGTCCCTAATTGGTCCGAACTCTTCTCTTACCAATCTTTTAGAAAAGAGAAGATCTTTTGATTCCCTTTAATATTAATTACTCATCTCTTCTGAAATTCCCTTTTTTTGCCTCATACTTGCTTTTTTCAATTCTCCTCTGAAGTCATAAATAATTGGTTTACTTCTCAATTGTATTGTCCACTTGATGCCTAATATGAGCAAATGTCTTCTTTTTCCTCACAATCTCTATCTCTCTCATAATCTCAATCTCGAGGTCTCATCCAGCGACCTATGGATTTGTTTGGCCTGTCATTCCTTCTAATCGGAATATATATCTTCAACTTGCTTGAAATTTTTGCTCTGTTCAAAGTTTGTGCGAAGATTTGTAGCTCGGGTGCTCGTTGCTGTGGTTCTGTTCGCCGAGCTGGAAGTTTTTGTTGCAAACGTTTCGTCCCCTGGCTAGGCGACATCATCAGTGCTTGGGAGCCTCCTGCGAAGCGCTTCTTTGATGTTTCCTCCAGTGTTTATAGTATAACTGCCTCTGCTATGAGTCCCGAGATTGGTGATCCCATGGGTGTTCCGTTGATTTAAACTAATGTAGTGTACAAAATACCATGCAAGGACTGCACAAAACATTATATAGGACAAACAGGAAGACAGCTAACAATCCGCTTCATGAACATCAACTAGCCACGAAACGACACGACCAGCTATCCTTAGTAGCCACACACGCAGACAACAAGCAACATGAATTCGACTGGGACAACACTACTATCATAGGGCAAGCCAGACAGAGAACAGCCAGGGAATTCCTAGAGGCATGGCATTCATCCACAAACTCCATCAACAAACACATGGACCTGGACCCAATATACCAACCACTACAGCGGACAGCTGAAACTGACAACCGGAAGCGGCAGGGACAGACCACTATAAACACCGGAGGAAACATCAAAGAAGCGCTTCGCAGGAGGCTCCCAAGCACTGATGATGTCGCCTAGCCGGGGGATGAAACGTTTGCAACAAAAACTTCCAGCTCGGCGAACAGAACCACAGCATTTTTGCTCTGTAAAGGCAGACCATTGTACAGTTACAGTTTTACTTGCTAATCTTTAATTCCAATGAGTTTACTCCTGCAGTGAAACAATTTTTTTGGTCCTTCATTATAGATTTTGCAAAGAATCTTTTGAAATTAGATTATTTTCTGTAATAAAAGTTCAATGAGCTTTCTGGTATTTGTACTGGTTGTGGCTCATTTACTGCTTGTGAATGTTTCCTTAAAAATTGCTCACTGTTAAAAATTTCTGTCTTTTGTTTTGACTTAGCTGAGTTTTTTTTATCTCAGTAATAAATATTTCTAAAAACAATTTGGATTCGGGCCAAGAAATACCTGTAAGAATACACAGGTAGGTCAGTCTGAAAAATTATTGCTGTTATGTTATGGTCTTACATTGGGGTATTTATATCCATAGGTCAACTTTGAAGTCAGTCACTAAAATACCGCTCTTAATCTGAATAAACATCTCATTGTATCAAACTGCTATCTGAAGTTTTCTGAATGCAGTGTTACTCCTGAAATATTTTCTGTTCCTTAATGACTGTAATAGGCATCTCCATGGGTATAAGATTAGAAAGGGTTTAGAGGGATATGGGCCATTTTCTGACAAATGGGATTAGATTGGGTTAGGGTATATGGTCAATATGGATGAATTGGACCGAAAGGTTTGTTGCAGTCAGCCGTGAACCATTTGCACTCTCAGCTGACCTCACAGAAAGCATCTCACAAAACTTTAGCAGTCTCTGCAGCACAAGTTTCCAATGTGCTGACATCAGTTTAAATTCAGGCCAAGATAAGGGGATTTGAAACTGTGCAGCAGCAGTGTTCTCACCAATCAGCCAATTGTTTTGAAAAATCTCAGTAAAGAACAAGTCAGGAAGTCTTTTTAAAAAAAAAAAAATCTTTGTTTCTCCTTTCCTTTAAAGTTTCAGAATACAAAATAACTTATTTTGATTTGCTTAAGATTAACATTAGCATTAAATACTTATTTTTAAAAAAACACATCATTCCGAGACCAGTGAGGGTGTTTATCGGTGATTATGAAATTATTACATGATTAAAAACCTAGTTACACCTCATTCCACAAGATTCACTTCCACTTTCCAAAGACTTTTGTTTTGACAGCGAGAGTTATTAGTATAAAAATGGAATTTCTCAACAGTTCAATGTTTTCTTATTGATTGTAGTCTGCGTGGCTTTGAACTGTGCGAGTCACTTAGAAAATTGAGTATACTGTTAGATCCAAATGCTTTTGGATTTCTATATTCTTTTGTGCATTTGTGGATTCACAGAGTTGCTGTCATGATCAGTGGAGTATGGCAATGACATCAATCAGTACTGATGCTGGACCTATCATTTTGGTTTTTGACACTACCCTAAACCATCTTTTCAGAAACACACAGCTAAACATGTATTTATCTGCACAATGGACCTCCTACTCTTACAAACATTCACGTTAAAGTTGCAAGTTAGATTATATTGACTATCTACTTGCTGCCGCAGTGTGTGGAAGTGCTGTTTTGTTGGAGGAGCTGTGAGAAGCTGTTCAGGTCAGAAGGGAACATGCTGGACCTTTGGATGGAGTTATGAGGTTTTTTTAAAAAGACTTCAGGAGGCTGGTTTCTCTCAGTTTTGGCATTTATAGATGCAGTCACCCTTTGGCTGCAGTATCTGAGAAAAAATGGAGCAGTAACCACTTCCAGCTAGAAGGACAAGGGCAGCAGATATATAGAAAGACCACCACCTGCAAGTTCTTCTCCAAGCCAGTCACCATCCTGACTTGGAAATATATCATTGTTCCTTCACTGTCACTGGATAAAAATCCTGGAATTCTTTCCTGGACAGCATTGTGGGTCAACCCAGAGCCAAGTGGACTACAGCAGCTCAAGATGGCAGCTCACCACTACCTTCTCAAAGGCAACTAGGGATGGGAAATAAATACTGGTCAGGCAGAAACAACCATGTCCCACGTGAATAATAACAAAATAAAACAGCAAGGAAGAACAAGCTGTTGATAAAGGGAGGAAGAGATACAGTCACAACAGAAGGTCTTACAAAGTCAGGTCTGCTGGGAGCACTTCTACTGCACCTCAGCCAGGCGCAGAACATACAGATACTGTGTCACCAAGAACAGGATACATCCTCAAGCAAACCTGCAACTTGACAGCATGTGAGGATAGTACTGTCAATGGCAATCAAGAAGACCATGACCCTTAATTTCTACCCTTTAGATCCTTTGACAGTAGAGCAGGCAACATCACTAACATATTGCTGTTTTCCATATATTGTTCTATCCAGGGTGTCACATAAGTTCTGCTTAGCAGAGGAGGACTGTCAGTGTCTTCTCTCTAAATAGAAAGACGAATGAGGAACAGGCTGTAGCTTTGCATACAAATAACAGGTTTTCCCATCAACTTACAAACACAAGGCCTTGTGAATGTTGTATGTCAATAAGAGTGTGTACTGACACCTCAGAGTACCATTCACTCAAGATGCAGGTGATGTGTATGCCCAGAACATCATATCGGTGAATGTTTGCTTTCCTGACAGTGCCACAGTGTTGAGACAGAGAGTGGGTGACTGACAACAAATGCTATCCAGTGTACATGTGAATGATGACCTGCTTCCTTCACCTGTAACAAGTATTACTGCATTATCCTGAAGCAACTGTTCCATTACCTGAACCACAATACAACTTGTCTCTTGATTTATAGGAATATGCTGCATCCTCCACAATCTGGCCACCATAAGGGCAGAGTGCTTACCATCACAATTTCAATGGCCACATTGAGAGGAGGTGGAAGAGGGGAAGGGGGAAAGTTGGCACATCCCATAGACACGTTGTCCATGGACATATCAACAGACTCTGGTTTCCCTGAATAAATCCCAGGCTCCTTGTTGTTCCTTTTCTCAGTTGCAGGACATCACATCAGTGTCTTGGTCACAATCAAGATTTGGCTTTATTCAAGAATTCTTTCAATTATATATAAAATATTCTACTACTCACCTTTGTGTGTCTTATCAATACCTGTCATGTGGATGCATTTGTCTGATCTCATGGTTTTCCTGAGTGCTGCCACAATCACTACAATCAGTGGGAGATGGGAGAAAATAAGCTGATGCCATTGTAGAATGACTTAGAGCAATTTGGAACCTTAAGGATCCAGCTTTGGACTGCATCACATTAATGTGAGAGGCAACAGTTTGGGCTGATTGTTGATAGGTAGAAAAGTGCCAGTGCTGAGAATATGGTTGTTATCATACTGAAAAGCAGCAGCAGGATTTTGTAGAACAGAGTCATAACGCTGGGAGTAAGCTTAACAGTCCAACTACTGGAGGACAAATTGCTGAACTTCAGTCAGAGTTTGCAAGTCCATACCAGCACTGTAACCTGCAGTGCTTCTGACAGTGTGATAGCAGCAGTCTGAGTCTGCGTGGCAGCAAGCTCGGCTTGTGAGACAACAAGCCGTGATCTTTTCACTTCAGCGTGAGCTCACACTGCAACACTCCCAGGTTGTGTGGCTTCTGCCAGGCTGTAATGGAGGCAGGGACAACAACTTGATCCAGAATTGTTGTCATCAAGCTGACCAGCACCTTCACCCAGAAAAGAATGAGCTCTAAAACTCTGCATGGAGCCCTTTGTCAATATGGAGCCAGAGACCTCCATTCTCTTTGACACTGCTAGCTTGTGCTCAGATGAACCTTCCAATTTGCACAAAGAGTTTCTATCAGCCTGGCAGCAGAACTCTTTTCTGACTTTGAATTCCTGGAACTATTGTGCACAGAACAACTGGAACTGATTAGAATCCACTCATGCCTAATGACTCACAGATCATGATCCTGTCTGTTTACAAGCCAACCCTGTCATCTATAAACAATACAATATTTGAACTGATAACTACACTTGCCTGACCAAGTAATACTGTTTATTTTTCCTTGGAAGAATGTTCCTGTTCTGGTTCTTTGTCCTCCAACACCACCATTGTCTAGACAATAGTCATTGAGTGAGATGAGGCAATGCAGCAGTGAATAGAAAGCAACAGGTGCAGGATTACAGCATCTACAGTGTTTGGATCATTGTTGTGGTTCTGTTTGCCGAGCTGGGAATTTGTGGTTGCAGACGTTTCATCCCCTTTCTAGGTGACATCCTCAGTGTTTGGGAGCCTCCTGTGAAGCGCTTTTGTGATGTTTCCTCCGGCATTTATAGTGGTTTGTCTCTGCCGCTTCCAGTTGTCAGTTCCAGCTGTCTGCTGCAGTGGCTGGTATATTGGATCCAGATTGATGTGCTTGTTGATTTAATCTGCAGATGAGTGCCATGCCTCTAGGAATTCCCTGTCTGTTCTCTGTTTGGCTTGTAGTGTTGTCCCATCATATTGAATTGCCGGAAGAGGGTGAAGTAAGATTTGAGAATGTGCATAAGGCAGGAACATTCAGCATCCTAGATACCTTCAGTGATATTGATTGCCACAGCTTCATTGACAGTGATACCAATATTACAAGCATCATCTTCTTCAGTAGGGTGAAGATGTGCAACCATACTTGTTTTCACTTGTGTATTGTTGCTGCCACCTTGTTTAGCACAAAATAGGTGAGAATGTCAGTCTGTTCAAGGAGTATGTAATTATGACCTCGTAATGAAGGATTTTGTTTTACCCTCCTCAATTGATCACAATATTCTTATTTTCATTTTATTGCCACATAACTTTAACACTTCATCAAAGATTAGTTAACAAGTCAAATTGAAGTTTCCACTCGCAAAACTGTTTTGTGAATGCAATAAAGAGCAATTTTATTACCTACCAACACCAGGAAAAATAATAAATGCACCTCATTAAAAATGCAAACTCTAAAAATACAAACGCAGGTCATAAGTTTAAAAAGGGCCAGTGTCTGCTTGAGATAGAAAGAATTGTTTAATTGGTGACTGGTATTCTCAATAGTGTTAAAATCTTTGAGTTTGAGATGTATTTTTTAAAAAGTTAATTTATCGGTGATAATTGTTAGGCCAGCATTTATTGCCTATCCTTAGTTGCCCTTGAGAAGGTGGTTGTGAGCTAATTTTTTTTAATCACTGCAGTCCATTTGATGTAGGTATGCCCATAATGCTGTTGGGAGGAGGGGGTGGAGGTGTGTGGTGTTCTAGGATTTTGGCCCAGTGACATTGAAAGAATGGCAATACATTTCCAAGTCTGGATGGTGAATGGCTTGGAGGGAAACCTGCAGATGGTGGTGTTCCCATATATTTGTTGTCCTTGTCCTTCTAGATAGTAATGATTGTAAGTTTGGAATACTCGAAGAATTTTTGCAGTGCGAACACTGTGATGTTCCTGGATATTAGTAATGGAGGGATTAAATATTTGAATGATTGAATGTGATGCAAATCCAGCAGATTACTCTGACTTGGCTGGTGTCAAGTTTCTTGAATGTTGTTGGAACTGTGTTCATGCAAGTGGGGAGTATTGGATCACATTTCTGATGTGTGATTTCGATAGAAGACAGGCTTTGAGAACTCAAGAGGAAAGTTAGTCACTGCAGGACTCTCAGCTTCAAACTGCATTTGCAGCCTCAGTATTTGTATCGTTAGTCCATTTAGTTTCTGCTTAATGGTAATTCCCTGGATAGTGGAAAATTCATTGATGGTAATATCATTGAATATCAAAAAGAGAGAGTTAGATCCTTTCTTGTTGGAGATGAGCAATGCCTGGTACTTCTGTGGCATGAGTGCTGGGGCCCTCTTGTGGTGCAGAGGTAGTGTCCCTACCCTTGAACTGAAACACCTTGGTTTAAGTCCAACTGCCACAGGGATATATAATAATATCTTGGAATAGGTTGATTTGGAAAATGAGGCTGAATAAAAAATGTATACATTGAAGCTGGACCCTTCTTGAGGTGTAGTGGTAATGTCCCTGCCCTGGACCAGGGAGGCCTGGGTTCAAGACCCACCTGCTCTAGAGGTATGCAGTAACATCTTTGAACCGGTTGATTAGGAGAAAAAACTGGGGTCTCTCTGGTGGGCAGTGGTAGTGTTTCTGCTTCTGGACTAGAGAGGCATGGGTTCAAATCCCATGTCCTTCTGAGGTGTGTAATTACATCTCTGAGCAGGTTTATTAGAGGAAAAAGAATCAAAGAGTTATACAGCACAGAAACAGGCCCTTTGGTGCAACTGGTTCATGCTGACCAGATATCTTAAACTGATCTAGTCCCATTTGCCAGCATTTGATCTATATCCCTCTAAACCTTTCCTGTTCATGTATCCATCCAGATGCTTCTTAAAACGAAACCACCTGCACCACCTCCTTTAGCAACTCATATAGAGAAACTGACAGGGCTCATGACCAGTGGTAGTGTCCCCACTAGAATAGGAGGGACTTGTTCCACATGTATGCAATAGAATCTCTGAATAGGTTGACTGAAAATACTATATTCTGAAACTGAGAGGAATCTTGTGGCACAGTGATAGTGTCCTATTTCTGACCCAGTAGGACCAGGTTCATGTCCCACCTGCTCCAAGGTGTGTAATAGCATTTCTGTACAGTTTGATTAAGAAAGGTATCTATACTTTGAAATTTCTGCTTGTGATACAGTGGTAGTGTCCCTGACTCTAGGCCAGAAGACCTGGGTTAAGTCCTACCTGGACAGAAAATGTTTCATGATACACCTGAAATTTGTATACTTTGAAACTAGGGGCTCTTGTGCCACAGCACTGTCCCTACTCTGTGTCAGGAGGCCCAGCCTTAACTCCCACCTGCTCCAGATATGGTTGTGTTACATGACTGAACAAATTGTTTAAAAATACTTATACTTTGAAACAAGCTGTTCTTAAAGCAAAGCAGTACTGTCCATATCTCTGAATCTAGAAACCTAAGATCAAGGGTCTCATCTGCTTTAGAGGTGTTTAATAACATGCTGAACAGGTTGTTTTGATGCTTTGAAACTATAAGGCTCTTGTGCAGTGATAGTGTTCCTATCTCTGAGC
Organism: Chiloscyllium plagiosum; assembly: GCF_004010195.1. NCBI lineage: Eukaryota > Metazoa > Chordata > Chondrichthyes > Orectolobiformes > Hemiscylliidae > Chiloscyllium > Chiloscyllium plagiosum. The sequence continues at coordinate 78,124,446 of NC_057716.1, read as the reverse complement.
CAGAAAGCCTGGGTTCAAGTCCCACCTACTCACCTACTCCACAGATATGCCGTAACGTGTTTGAACAGGGTTGATTAACAATATCTGCACTATGAAGCCAGATACTGCAGGAACAGGAGTGCTTCCCCCAGCTCCATTTTAAAATGCATGGCCTGCTGTTAGTCATGGATAAAAATCTCAATCTCCCCTCTATATCCTCCCTATACCCTCTGACTAATCCTGTCCACAAGAAGCCTCCTTCCCTCCTGCCTGTTTGTTCTTTCATGCTAATATGTCATCTCCCAACCCTTTTACGTACATGTATAAGGGCTTTCACCAGCAGAGCCTATTGAGTTCCGCACTAATGACTTGCCTAAGGATATGAATAGCTGTCCACAGCTCGCTAGTTTAATATTAATGAGGTTGAAACTTTATTGCTGGAACAGCACAGCAGCGCTGTACATGGATGATGCGCTGTACAATATTAATGAGGCTCTTGGAACAATATTGGGTGTATCAGTATTAAGCCTGTCCATTTCAGCACAGGGATTATTCCCTGTACCTTGTCTACACTTGATTTTGGTGCAAATTAGTTTTAATCCCTAAATACAGTCTCAGTTAGAATGCCACTTTGCTTTAAAGCACTTTCCTGAGGATTATAGAATGAATTGGATGCAACTTAAATTTCTTTTTTAGGGGCGGCACGGTGGCTCAGTAGTTAGCACTAGGTTCAATTGAGTCCCAGGTTCAATTCCCACCTGAGGCGACTGTCTGTGTGGAGTTTGCACATTCACCCCGTGTCTGCGTGGGTTTCCTCCAGGTGCTCCGGTTTCCTCCCACAGTCCAGAGATGTGCAGGTCAGGTGAATTGGCCATGCCAAATTGCCCATAGCGTTAGGTGTATTAATCAGAGGGAAATGGGTCTAGGTGGGTTACTTTTTGGAGGGTCAGTGTGGACTGGTTGGGCCGAAGGGCCTGTTCCCACACTGTAGGGAATCTAATCTAATCTAATTCATAGCAGTGACATGACTCAATTCAGTGCAAAGGCTATTCTCCAGTTTTTTTTAAAAATTGCATAAAGTATTGAAGGAATACATTAGTTGTTTTCCTTCTTACCGACCGTGACCTTCTTGATTTTTAAGCCAGAAGTCAGATAAATAATAAGAATTGCTTAGTTTGCAATTAGTCATTTTATAACATGTTAAAATGCTTAAGTAAAAAAGTAGTGTGAACTATTGACACACATTCATCAGAGTACCAATGACCTCTAAATTCAAGTCCTTAGAGATCCATATGTTTTGACATATCCGCCAGTATGGAAAAACCAGGGTCAATGGTGCTTTTCCATTTTTAACCCCTTGCCCATGTCTTCTATTGTGTAAATTGTCTAGTTGACATTGGTATATGTCTTGGTGCAGAGGGTAAGACCTATAAAATGAGTAATGGAGTTGTTATCAGGAAATGGCAAGTCTGTTCTGAGGTGAAATTCACTTCACCATCTTTTTGGCTAATGCCTACAGGAGACACTAAGGTTAGAAAGGAGGTGCCATGCTCAAGACTTGTCATTTTTTCAAACAATTCCTTTATTTATCTAAGATTATTCTCATTTTCATATTGACTAATAGAATCTTTATTGAACTTGCAGTTAAATGTTTTTAAATATAGATTTTTCAACCTTCAGAGGAACCTTTACAATGAACTGTGCTTTGGCAATTACTGTGAAGCTTGAGAGTAGCCAATTCTTATTTAATTTGAATAACATTAGTGCCTATTGTAGAAAATTTCTTCCAGCAGATCTAAGAACCTCAGGGAAAACAAAATAATATACATTAACTTTCAATGTTAATTTATTTGGTCTTACCCCAAATGTGTTTAAAATGGCTGTTATTCGTTCTGTTTTATCCCATAAAATGAATCTTAATGGATAGGAAGGTGGTTCAAATTTGTTTGTGAACTGATGATGAATATGTATTTCTGAGAACTGTTAGAGTCACCAGAAGTACTCTACAGCTAAATATAGAAATATTAAATATTGTTGCAAAAGGATACATTTTATTGAAACTTTTACTTTGCACTCATCAGGACAATTCACAGGAAATATCAAAGTTCAAGGAAACCCATGCTTATACTGTATGAGAAGAAAATGCTGATTGGTTATCAAGAAGACTCTGATTGGTAGAGGCATTGATGATGAGAATTAGAATCATAGAGTCATCAAACTATACAAAATGGAAACAGACCCTTCAGACCATTTCATTCATGCCAACCAGATTTCCTATATTAATCAGGTCCCATTTGCCAGCACTTGGCCCATATCCCTCTAAACCCTTGCTATTCAGATACCCATCAGATGCCTTTTAAATATTGTAATTGTACCAGCCTCCACCACTTCCTCTGGCAGCTCCTTCCGTACATGCACCACACTTTGCTTGTAAAGTTGTCCCTTACATCCTTTTTAAATCTTTCCCCTCTCACCTTAAACCTATGCCCTCTAGTTTAGGACTCTGCTGCCCAGGATTACTATGGGAAGCGAGGGGAGAAATTGCTTTGCCTTTGGCGATGATCTTTGCATCCTCACTGTCCACCAGAGTAATGCAGATGATTGGAAGATGGCAAATGTTATTCCCTTGTCCAGGAAAGGGTGTAGGGATAACCCTGGGAATTACAGGCCAGTCAGTCTTACATCAGTAGTGGGCAAATTATTGCATTCTTGGAGACAGGATTTATGATTATTTGGAAATCATAGTTTGATTAGAGATAGTCAGCATTGCTTTGTGAGGGGCAGGTCATGCCTTACAAGCCTTATTGAATTCTTTGAGGATGTGACAAAACAGGTTCATGAAAGTAGAACAGTGGATGTGGTGTACATTGGTTGCAGCAATGCATTTGGTACGGTTCCCATGGTAAGCTCATTCAGAAAGTAAGGAGCATGGGATACAGGGACATTTGTCTGTCTGGATACAGAATTGGCTAGCCCATAGAAGGCAGAGGGTGGTAGTAATTGGAAAGTATTCAGCCTGGAGCTCGGCGACCAGTGAAGTTCTGCAAGGATTGGTTCTGGGACCTCTGCTCTTTGTGACTTTTATAAGTGACTTGGATGGGGAAGTGTAAGGCTTAGTTAGTAAGTTTGCTGATCACATGTGGATAGTGTGAAGGGCTGTTGCAGATTGCAACGGGCCATTGACAGGATGCAGAGCTGGGCTGAGAAGTGGCAGATGGCGTTCAACCTAGAAAAATGTGAAGTAATTCATTTTGGTAGGTTGAATATGAATGTAGATTACAGTGTTAAAGGCAGGAGTCTTGGCAGTGTCAAGGAATTCCATAGGTCTCTCAAAGTTGCAACCCAAGTTGATAGAGTTGTTAAGAAGGCGTATGGTGTGTTGGCTTTCATCAGCAGGGGGACTGAGTTTAAGAGCTGTGAGGTTATACTGCAGCTCTATAGTGCCCCAGTTCGACACTGCTTGGAATCACTGTGACCTTGCCTTTCTGACATACCCTATCTATTTTCTGGTACATCTTTCGCCCCTGGTCCTGGCCACTGCTGGGAGGTCTGTGTATAACTCCCATTATGGTTTTTTTGCCTTTGTGGTTCCTCAACTCCAGCAACACAGACTCCATGTCATCTGACCCTATGTCATTCAGTGCCATAGATCTAATTTCATTCTTAACTAGCAAGGAAACCCCGCCCCCTCTGCCCACCTCCCTGACTTTTCGATAAGTTGTAAATCCTTGGATGTTTAACTGCCAGTCCTGAACCCCCTGCGACTATGTCTCTGTGATTCCTACTAAATCATAATCATTCACGATGATTTGTGTCATAATTTCTTTGTTACGAATACTATGAGCATTCAAGTAAAGCACCTTAATGCTAATTTTTGTATCCTCACGATTTCCAACATTTGTGGGCGGTACAGTGGCACAGTGGTTAGCACTGCTGCCTCACAGTGCCAGAGACCCGGGTTCAATTCCCGCCTTTGGCGACTCTCTGTGTGGAGTTTGCACATTCTCCCCGTGTCTGCGTGGGTTTCCTCCGGGTGCTCTGGTTTCCTCCCACAATCCAAAAATGTGCAGGTTAGGTATATTGGCCATGCTAAATTGCCCGTAGTGTTAGGTGAAGAGGGGAATGGGTCTGGGTGAGTTGCACTTCGGCGGGTCGGTGTGGACTTGTTGGGCCAAAGGGCCTGTTTCCACACTGTAAGTAATCTAATCTAATCTAAACATCTCTGGCAATATGTCCTCAGTTATCCTCCCTTTTTGCTTCATTCCTAGTCTGCCTTGAACTTAAACCCAGCACATATGCTAACCTGCTGCTTATCTTTCTACTTGACTCCATGCTCCCTATTGCTTTTCCTTTCTCTTCCCGCGACTCACAAGTTTAAAGTCCCAGTGACCACCCTCCTTATCCTTTTTGCCAGAACACTGGTTCCAGATCGGTTCAGGTGGAGAGCATCCCACTGGTATCCCGGTTCTAAAACTGATGTCAATGTCCCATGAAATGGAATCCCACACCAATCTCTTAGCCACGTGTTTACTTACCTAATTTTCTTGTCCCTATGCCAATTAGCATGTGGCTTGGGCAGTAATCCAGTGGTTATGACCCTTGAGGACCTGTTCTTCACTTTCATTCCTAGTGCTTGATACTCCCCAAACAGGTCCTCCTTCCTAGCCTTGCCTATGTTGTTAGTCCCAAAGTGAACCACAACAACGGGATCTTCTCCCTCCCGCTCCAATATCCTTTCAAGCCAGTCAGGAGATGTCCTGTACCCTGGCACCAACCAGGCAACATACGACAACTACTTTTTTTTCCCCACTCTTGAATGGACTTCTGCACCATAGTGCTGCGGTCAGCTGGCTCATCCTGTCCACAGCCATTTGCCTCATCCATACAAAAATCTCATACCTGTTGGACAAGGAAATATACTATGATCTCAATTTATATATGATTGTTTTATTATATCACATTTGAATATGTTGAGTGCAGTCTGATGGAGGTCTGAACAATGTGAGGCATGGTGTGATTTGTGGCAGATTTGGATGAGCAGTCCAAAAAGGGCTATCTCAATGTCGTGATCATCTTGCTCCCTCTTTCATGCTTTTGCAAGTGGCATGGCAAGTTTCTCACCAGACAGTGGCAAGTTGCCAATTTTTGCTTGGTCTTATTAACACTGCAACTTGGCTCATTAATATTCAACTTCCTAGCTTTTCAAACTTGCCAAACAAACTTAATGTCGAGAAAACATGATGTAGAAATCAAAGTGAGTATTTGGCAACTTAAGCTGACCACAGTCTGTGAACAACCTCCATGTTGAACGGCACCAAACAGCATCTCAAAGCAGATCCACAGGCACTGGAATCCAGCATTTGCCAATTCCTCGTGACCATCATGGCACCTGTCCTTTCCACTTGTGGTCTGCTTAGGAAGAGCAGGCCTGCATATCAGGGCACACCAGTAGGTAATGCTGAAAGGCTGCAGCAGGGACACTTTGTACACTAGGACAGACTGGATGAGGCTGCATCTCAGGGCTGCAAGTTTGTTCTCTTAGCCTTTACTCACTTAGCACCTACCTGATGGTCTAAACATTTACGCCTTGCCTTGCGAAGTCTGCTAAGTTGGTGCTTCAGGCAACTAAAGCTAAAGGCTATCATGTTGCCATATTGACATTTTTTTGTGCAGATGCACAGGCAGGCTGCTTATATGCTTGTCAGTAGGAATCTGTTGGGGGGAAATAGTAATGGGCACATGTTAATGTTCAGCACACCAAGACATTATTCTAACACCTCAAGCATATGCCAGTAGCTCTCAAAAATGGCCAGACACAATTGATGTGGATCATTTGACAGAAATGATGTGTGGTAATATGGAGTGAGAATTTTTCATGAGGGACATGAGGTAGTTAATGAGGTGCATTTGGTAAGATACCATAAAAAAGTTGTCTGGGTTTTGTAGTGAGTATAACTCCAAACAACATGCAGAGACTCAGACCGAGCCAAACTCACTTCAGATTCTGCTGGATGGTCTGTTCCCTTGAAACAATACTTAGACGTACAATACATTTTATTTGTGTTTAAGTAACAGATTATTTATGCTTTAGACTTTACCATCAACTTGACTTCTTTCTCTACTTAACTGACCCAGAAAACATGATTGATTAAATCAGCCAACTCTGGATGCGAAAAATAATTATGCTACCAAAACAAAAGTTGAACAGGAATTTTCAAATGAAACCTTCTACAGTGTAATTGGATTATTGTCACTAATATTGACGAATATATTAAAATGTTTCATGATATTACACTTTTAATATGTAATATGATTTAACTAAATTATCCACCACAGTTGTAGAATATATAATTGTAATTACAGAATATGTAATTTCTTCAATAACAAGTATCACCAATAGAGGAAACATTGATTTTATAGTGATTGTGTACAAGCAAATTATCAACCTTATTTTGCATTTTGAAGTGAAGTGACAACATTATATTTTTAAAAATGCTCAATTGGAACATTTTACGGATGTAAATTTCTTTGTTATTTGCTTGTCATTAATTTTGTGTCTGCTACAGAGACTGTTGTAATAAGTAATGACATTCTATTGTCCAGCAAGATGCTTTGTATGGTATCTTTATACCAAATAGAATATAATCCAGCAGCAGATATATTTGTTTGCTCCTTGTCAGAATGTATTTAATAACAGTTGCTCTTCCATCCCAAAGTTTTACCAGATGCAAACAATCTGTTTCCTAATGTATACTAGATCATTATATATTTGTTTTCATTTATTAATTACTTATAATGAATGATTTATCTTCCAAATAATCACTCATTTATTTCTATTAAAGCTTTTCAAAAGTATTGATTGAACAGTGCTTTCCTATTGACTCATTTGCATTAACTGAGACATCATGGTATTCACTTTACAAATGATATCTATCATAGACGATCATCTTCAAAACCAGAATCACATTTTGGATTGGCATGTCATTTATATACTATTTGCAAAATGTAAATGAGAAAATAATCAAATTCTTAAAATATTCTATGATAAAAATGGTGGGGCTTTGTTATTAATAAGTTGTCAGACCTTTTAATTGTCCTTTTTGATCCACTATATACCATTAACATTAAGACAGAAATGAAGGTGGGCAATTTGCCCACTACTAATGACACAGCAATTTTCTCTAAGTAGTCATATAATAAAACCATAAATAGAAACTAATGGCCCATCAAAAATTGGTTTCTTGCTCATAATTTTACACAAAGAGCATTTAATGGTATAGCAGTTTAGTGACACTGTCCAATTTATGTTTCCCAGTGCTCATCTTCATTTAATAGTAATTGTCCAATTAATATGAGTACCACAATCCAAGACTGCCCTGTAGACGAAGGATAAGTACCAAATAATGGTGGAAAGTACTAGTCCTGCTGGAGGTGAGGTAGGAGGCAGAAAAAACACTTGATTCAGTAGGTTGGTGTCATGCCTAAATCCTGAAATCTCCATCAGAATTAAGTTCTGTTCAGGAATGTCAATAGGCTGATATTCTAATTCACATATTTAACAACCACATAAATATCTCCATCCCCTTTTGCATTGCCATTAATGGGCTTTGCATGTAAATTATTCCATTGGACACAGATGATTTGCTGGTGGTGGTTAATAGAAGAAAATAAATACCATAGGTGATTTGGTGACGGAGAAAAACAAATTCACTTATGTGTGAGAGCACTTCTAGATACCAATAAAAAAAGGTTCAACTCTCCAATGCTGATGTTAATGCAGCTACAAGTGGGTCTACTGACAAACAGTCCCTCCACAAATGGGATTAAAAAGAATGTGGGATGCTTTTTAACTTTCTGGAGGTCCAGGAGATTTTGTGGACAGAGAGGTAGTTCAATCAAAGGCACTCAGTGCTTGATTAAGGGCAGACACATAAGGCAGGGGTGTGTCCATTGGGAACCATATCCCTGGCCTGCTTCTGCACACACTGCCAATCCCTCCCAACAGCAGCCCAGACTATTATGTGGCACTGCCAAGTATAGGAATTTCTGGCCTCCTGTCTGTTCCTGTTAGGAGGGATAGCTGCCATTGGGAATCTGATTCCATGTGAAGGTCTTCAGCTGTCTTCTTAAATGCCCATTGGGCAGAAGATGTGGCCAGCATTCCTTGTGAGTGTCAGCATGAGTGTCTCCCTGCTTTTTCAATCAACATGTGAGACACCCATGCAAAGGACAATGCAGAAGCATTCAAAACAGTCTCTAGCCAGAAATTCTGAGTAGACAATCCATCTCGGATCCTCCTGATGTCTGTTGGCATCTCAGATGCTGGTCTTTAGCCAATTTTATTTGCTCAACATGACATTAAGAAACCTAATTGCCTTTGTGAGGTTGCTGCATTTATATAGGGTGGGAGATCATGTTGGAGGAGTGGAAGAAGTAAGTGACCTGGCTCACATAGATATGGCAGGGAAGGTGGCTATGTCTCTGTGTCTGTAGCACAAGAAGATACAACAGAGGCTATGCATGGAGAAGGGGTGCTCTGCACAATGCTATCCACCTACCTGCCTGAAGCTGAGGTCATTCATGCTCCTTGATGGTGACTGAGAGCTGTTTAGCAGCCAATGCAGCCAGCATTCATACCCATCAGGTACCTGCTGTATCCGATCAAGTTCTTCATTTGAGTTATCTGCAGCAGAACTTGTCTATAGCCTTATTCTCTGGTGAAATATCAAATAACTCTAGCTTTGTCTCTGTGGGTGACATGGTGGCTCAGTAGTTAGCACTGCTTCTTTATAGCACCAGGGACCTGGGTTTGATTCCATCTTCTGGCAACTGTCCGTGTAGATTCTACACATTCTCACCTTCTCTGTGTGGTTTTCCTCCGGGTGCTCCGGTTTCCTCTCACAGTCCAGAGATGTGCAGATTACGTTGATTGGTCATGCTACATTGCCCATCATCTTCCGGGTGAGTAAGTTAGGTGGATTAGCCATAGGAAATGTTGGGTTACAAAAGTGGGGTGGGTATGGGTGGGATACTCTTCAGAGGGTAGGACTTGATGGGCCAAATGGCCTGCTTCCACATTTTAGGAATTCGATAATTTTGAATGTAACTCACCAGTTCATGTTGATTTATCTCAATTTATGGGGGCGATAAGCTCTGTTGCCTGGATGGCTGGTGTACAATGCAGAGTGAAATCGATAGTGTAGGATCAATTCCTATACTGTTGAGGTCACTATGAAGAAGTACTCCTCTCAATGTTTCCCTTCACTTGAGGCAGAGTGATCTTCAAGTTAAGCCACCATGGGATGTCTGTCTCTAATGAGAGAACAACCCTGTGGGCCTCTAGGATTATGGTGACTTTGACTTTATTCCAATTGTATGCTTACCTCCAAGGTACATGCAGGTTAATACAGCTGGCCAATAGCTGAAATGGAAGTTGCACATTTCAGATTAAAGCTGCACTGTTTTGTTGGGCTGTTGGGATTGGAAAAGTGACTGTTCTTAGGTATTTGAAAGCAGTAAATCAGAAGGGGCAAATTCGAGTGAGGGAAGAAATCCATAGCAAAAAAACTCCACAGCCACAGCATTAGCAGCTTGCCTCTTCTGCCACATAGCAAGACAGGGTGAAAAGGCCCACCGTCATTCTCATTGACTCTGGTTGCTGTGGATTCATTCACAATCAACGGCCAACAGCCGCTGTCTCCACGCAGGTGTTCTAGTCACATGCTGGTTCTGGTCTTCCTTCTGTCCTACATGACAGAAACTGAATGCCAGTCGTAGTGTGGCATTTTCTTTGTCCAATGTGTATTCTGTAGTTGAATAGCTAGTGCTATGTGGAGGCAGTAGGAGGTGAATGCGTGGCTGGCAACATTGGCTAATGTGTGTGAAGATGAGTGGAAGTATCTGATATCAGACTTGAATTCTGATTGCCAAGGAGCTAGTTAGGTGGGTGATAGAAACATCGAACAGCATGAAAGATTGGTTGTGTGATAAGCAGGAGATGTGTGATGATATACACAGTGCTTTGGGGTCAGTCAACAGGAATTGACCTCCTTGCCCATCTGTTCCCATTTCAATTGGAGGGTGATCCATGCAGGCTTTCTACAGCAATATAGACCAGGAATTTCAATTCTGTGCTGGGAACATAGTTACCAATTTACTTTCAAATCCCAAATCCAAACAGTATGCTCTTAGCACATGCAATCAATTTTTAAAGGTCCAGGTTAATTATTGGAAGGAACCAAGCTCCTCTCCCAATTCTGAGCCAGCGGAGCCTTGATCAGTGATGGATCAGTGACCCCACTGATCAAGGTGTGAGCTGTTGGTTTGTAAAGGAGAAAGAGAGGGCATTACACCAATATGAAGTTACCCTCAAAGGAAGATGTCAGTTTTTAACGTAGAAAATTTAAAGTGACTGTAATAGCATCAATTCAACTCCAAATTCTCTTGAATTTGATGAAATGTTTCCTCTACTGCGCGTCTTGTCTGGAGAAGAGGAGATGTTGGAATAGTGGAAATATTTGTAATCCAGAGCTGAGTCTAATGCTCTTACAGCAGCTGCTGGACTTTAAATTTAATGAATAAATCTGGAATTGAAAGCTGATCTCACTTACTATGACATCAAACTATTGTCAATCACTATAAAAACCCATCTGGTTCATTAATATCCTTGAGGGAACAATTCTGCTCATCCTTACTTGGTCTGACCTAAGTGTGATTCCAGACTCATCATAATGCTGTTTAATGTCCTCTGAAATACTCCAAACAAGCCAGTCAGTTCAAAATTAAAAATGGGCACAAATGCTGACATTGCCCACATCCCATAAAAGAATGAATTAAAATAATATAATTTGCAGATTTTGTCTTTTGATTCATTGTTGTTCATCTGAAGAATTTGTTTGAATTTGCAATCAGTACTGACAATGTCAATAATATCTAGAAGTCTAATATCTTAAAGCATTATCCTTCCATATCATAAATGTGCATATGAATGTGAAACAGTGCAGACTGAAGGAATGAAAGCCTGATTTTGCTGACTGCTGTGAGGGTTGTAAGTGTAATGAATTTGACCCAGTTCCAAGTGGCTTATGTCCACGAAACTCTCTATAATATGACACTAATTATCACTAAATTGGCAATCTCTTTTAGGTACTATAAGAGTAGTTGGGACAGAAAATAGAAATGTCATATTGATGCAGTAGAAGATTATCACTAGGAAGAGCAATGAACTTGATTCCATATATCACACCATACCTGGCTGAGCAGTAGTTAATGGTGACATTGAGTCAAAAGAGTCAAAAGCTTCTTACTCTCATAATCATGAAAGGGGGAGGAAAATCTTAAAGAAAACAAATTGAAAATATCAATTTTTCAAAACTGAAGACAAAGTTTTTTTTTAATGAAGGTAAAGCAAAGAGGTAATTGCGGCACCGTTTTCCAAGCAACAAAAGAGTAATGTATGAAATTTCCCATTTTGGGAAAAAAAAAGATTTTGCCATCAAAATCAAGTTTCCGTTTTCATCAAAGATTTAGGGCATTGCTCCGTTCTGTTATAAATATGACCTACAAATGTGAAATTACAATAAACACAGTACAAAGAAGGAAGTGGCCTTTATGTTGCCTCAGATAAAAAAAAATTCTTCACAATTGATTTAATTCATTTAGAGGTTTAGTTATCTGCTTAAGTGTAAACAACCTCTTTTATTGCAAATACAGTTATTGACCTCTGTATTAAGGTGGGAGAAAGTGAGGACTGCAGATGCTGGAGATCAGAGCTGAAAAATGTGTTGCTAGAAAAGCGCAGCAGGTCAGGCAGCATCAAAGGAGCAGGAGAATCGACGTTTCGGGCATAAGCCCTTCTTCAGGAATCACCTCTGTATTAAGGTGTCTTCTGATAGTGATCCATGAAGCAAGAAACCTCTAACACCATAATTGTTGCAACAACCATACAATCTTACTGTAAAAGTGTAACTTTATGAGTCAACAAAATCTGTACAAAGAATTGTTTATCGTTCACGCTTTAATTGTGTACTATGCATAGAGTGGATACATTTGGAAATTAAAATAATAAAATAGCTTAATGTAAAATGCATTTAGATTGAAAATAAAATTGAAAAGAAAACAAAAATAAAACATTTCTAACAAGGCGCATCTTGCTTGTTTTTGAAGGAGACAAGCTATGGTGGGCAGATCAAGCATCTGGATGGATTGGAATCTGCAATAAAGTGGATGGTTCAGAGCCTGTCATCATGCGGAAAAATATTGCAACTGTATTGCATATGAAAGTCTATGGGAAAGAGATGCAGCAAGGTAAGAAAAAAGCCAACAAGGCATAAAGGGCAAAGAATGGCTTTGGACGGAAGACATTTGTTTTCATTGGGATTCAATTGTCCAATGAATTAATTCAATAAGTGATTGACAAGAAAATTTAGAATGACGGAGTAAATTACTGCAGATTCTGAATTTGTATTATAAAAAATAAATGCAGGAGATCAAAGGGGGTCAGACAACATCCATGGAAAGAGAGCAACCTACCATGTTACATCTTGATGACTTCGTCAGAACAGAAGTGTGGAGGGGGCAGCATTTATGCTCTATTTTGGCGGGGGGAAGGTGCTGTGTGGAGGTGATAGAGTGCTGGTGGAGAAAATATGTTGTTAGTTCAGATTAAGTGAATGGAATGTGAGAGTGGCAGAACAATTGTGTGTCTAACTGACGAGACAGTCCCACTAGGGTGGAGGGAGGGAAGAGAGGATATGGTGACAGAGAATGTAACAAGTAAAGCCAAGGGAAGAAATGGGAGTTGATTTTAAATTTAAAGGTTTTGAGCTCAATATTGGGTCCAAAAGGCTGCAAAGTGTCTAGTTTGGAGATGGGATGTTGTTCCTCCAGTTTGCACTGTGATTCACTGGAACACTGCAGCATGCCGTGGACAGACATGGCATACGAGCAGAATGCTGTGTTAAAATGACCAGCTACAGGAAGGTTGATGTTATGCTTGCACACAGACCGGGGGTGTTCTGCAAAGCTGTCATCCAGTCTACATTTGGCTTTTCCAATTTAGAATAGGCCACATTGGGTACAGTGAATATAATATAAAAGGTTGGAGGAGGTACAGGTGAAATGCTACTTCACTTGGAAAGACTGTTTACGTCCTTGGATGATGAACAGGGAGGAGGTGAATGGGCAGGTGCTGCACCTTCTGCAGTTACATGGGCAAGTGCAGTGGAAAACAGAGTTGGTATTGATGGTCGTGGAATGCTGTGCCTGAAGTCAACAAAGTATAAACAAGAATTATTTTAAGGTGGTCATGACTGGGCAAAAATAAACCAGTTACTCTATCATCAATAATAGGATATGCTATCAGTAATTCCCCCTACTACTATTCATTTAAAGAGAACAAAGAAAATGTAGAGTCAATAAAAATAGACTGTCAGTTTACTGAGAACAACAAATCAGTGAAAATTAAACAGATATATCAAAATATGCTGTATAAAAACATAAGGAAGAATTTTCAAAAAGACTCATAAATTTTTAAATCACAGGACAAATCTACTTTAATTTTTCAAGGATGTAATTCCTAAAGTTGACAAAGAAGGGTATATGGATGTGGTTTACTTGGACTTTCAGAAGGCTTTCAATACTGTTCTACATAAGAGATTAGCATGAAAAACTAAAGCACATGGGATTGAGGGAAATTTACTGACGTGGATTGAAAATTGAGTCAGCAGACAGGAAACAAAGTTTGAAAACTTGGTTGGCAGACAGGAAACAAAGTTTAGGAATAAATGGGTCTTTTTTTGACTGGCAGCAGTGACTCATGGGATACCAAAGGCATCAGTGCTAGGACCCCAACTATTTACAGTATATTTTCACAATTTGGATGTGGGAACTAACGTAATACCGCCAGTTTGCAAATCACAGAAAGTGGGGTGGGAAGGTGAACTGTGAGGATGATGCAGAAATGATGTCAGTGTGATTTGGTCACATTGAGTGATTGTGCAAATGAATGGAGGATGATGTATAATGTGGATAAATGTGAGATTATCCAATTTGGTAGCAAGCAAAAGGATATAGATTATTATCTGAATGGTGATAGATTGGGAAAAGGGGAGGTACAATGACACCTGATTAGCCTTGTACACCAGTCATTGAAGGTAAGCATGCAAGTGCAGCAGGCGGTGAAGAAAGCAACTGTTGGTCTTCAAAGCAAGAGGACTCAAGCACAGGAGCAGAGATGTTTTGCTGCAAAAGTACAGACCACACCTAGGTATTGTGTGCCATTTTGGTGTCTGTTTCTATGGAAGGATGTTCTGGCTATGGAGGCAGTGTAACAACATGGGGCGGCACGGTGGCACAGTGGTTAGCACTGCTGCCTCGCAGCGCCAGAGACCCGGGTTCAATGTAGGGGTATGGGTGGGTTTCGCTTCGGCGGGTCGGTGTGGACTTGTTGGGCCGAAGGGCCTGTTTCCACACTGTAATGTAATCTAATCTAAAAAAAAACGGTTAATTAGACTGTTGCCTGCCATAGCAGGATTGACGTATAGATCAATTAAAATTGTATTCACTGAGGTTTAGAAGAATGAGGAGAATAAAATAAAACTCCATATAATTCTAACAGGAATAGGCAAGAAGGATGTTCCCAATGTTCTGGGAATCCAGAACCAAGGGTCACAGTCTAAAGGTAAGTCACAGGCCAAAGGAAAGATTTCTTCACACAGAGAGTAATGAGCCCATTGAATTTTTTTGCCACAGAGAATGGTTGAGACAATAACATTGATTTTTTTTCAGGAAGGTTAGATATGGTTCTTAGGGCTAAAGAGATCAAAGAGTACAAGGAAAAAATATGACCAAGGTATTGGATTAGATGATCAGCCATGATCATATTGAATGTTGTGGCAGAGTGGAAGGGCTGAATTACTGCTCCTATGCTCTATGTTTCTGTACATCTAAATTGTTAACTCATTGAATTTTCATTCCCTCAAAGGTTATTGACATGAAAATTTAACTCTGTTTCTCTCTTCATCGACTGCCTGACATGTTAAGTATTGTTTCAACATTTATCAATTGTTAAGTCATGGAGTTTATTTTATCTAAACTTAATAGTTTTAAATATGCCCTGCATTAGAAAGAAGATGAGAAATTATAAAACCTTTAGAGGAGGAAACATGAATGATCCCTGCTGTGTTCTGTAGTAGAGTCCTGGTATTTGTACATTCTCATTCCATCCAGTCTTGTAGTTAGGTGTTTACCTTCTTTGCAAGCTGAAATTAGGATTTTTTTTTCCTCCATGGTATTTAGAAATGTAAAATAAAGTAAAATTTGAGCAGTCTCAACTAATACTCCCTAAGAATTTTTGGCGGATATGGACCTCTAAGGATCATAAGAGAAGTACAATTTATGTGAGAATGTGGCTTTTAGGAAACCTGCTCTTTGAGTGAATACTAGCAGCTAAAATAATGAAAGGCTTAATGATTTTGGAATAGCCTGATTAATTGCACTAGTTTCAGGAGTTCTAAGGGCCATGTAAAGTCACCATAGTCCTATTGGACCAGAGGGCTACTCTCTCATTAGGAAAAGATGGCTAGTTGCAATTTAACCTGGGGATCACCACACCTTAGGCAAGGGGAAAGGTGAAGAAGGAGAACCCTTCATGGTCACCTCAGCCTGTGTGGGAATTGAACTCACACTGTTGGTTACATCCTTTCTGATGAAGGGCCTATGCTCGAAACATCGATTCCCCTGCTCCTCGGATGCTACCTGACCTGCTGTGCTTTTCCAGCACTACATTTTCGACTGTTGGTCTCACCCTCCCGCCCCCACATCCAGCTCCAGTCCCACACCAGGTCCTAGCTCCCCTCCCTGCCTGACCTGCTGTGCTGTTCCAGCAATAAAGTTTCAGCTTTGATCTCCAGCGTCTGCAGACCTCACTTTCTCCTCACCCTATATTGCCAATCTGCTCTTCGGCCATATGAACTAAATAATACACCAAGGGACATGTATCTGGGAAACAAAAGTTCATGAACAAGATTATATTGTCGGACATATTATGTTTTGATAAGCATAGGCAGTGAACACAGTTGTGTGAAGGCATTCTAAAAGGGAGCTAAACATGTTCTTGAACGTAGCCAGGACCTCAACATATGGAAGCAACATGGATTATTAGGGATATATCACTCAGCCTCAATGATCTCCTTTATTTTTTTTGGATTGGAGAGAACTTCCCAGTGCTGGTTAGTTCTAAGATTTTTAAGGTATTTTGTAAAATATTCTTCTGGTAGAATTCTGAGCGATTGCAAGGGAATTTGATGTACTGTTAGGGATGACAGGCAGAGGGAATCAGAGAATTTGGAGGAAAGCTGAGGAGTCGTGTACTTGTTCACTTCCCGAGGCCATGATATCTAATAGTAATGGGGGAGGTAGAGGGCATTCTTCCTGCCCAGAGGCTAATACATCTTAGCCTGAAGTGACAAATTGAGGGCTGTTATGCAAGAGATTCAGGACCCTGGAGAAATCCAGCGATAATGTAATGGAGCTGCATGTCATAATGTATAATTAGCATCCATATTGTGAATTTTGATCAAAAAACACTCACCAATTCTAATTTGATTGTGAAAATTTGCTCATCCCTTTTTACTCCAGGATCATGTAAGTAAAATATTGTGGATGCTAGAAAATTGAAATAAAGACAAAAAATACTGGAACTATTCATGTTCATTCATGAGAAGAAAAAAAGAGTTCATGACTGAGATTGATTAATCATTCAGGAAGAATCGCATTAGGACCATTTGAACAGAGAGCTACAAAATCCTAAGATAAATATTTTTGTTATGACCCTGAATGTTGCTTTCAATGGTGAATAAGAACTTTAAATGGTATTCCTGTCTCCTCACTCAAATTTAATCAATGCACCAACCAGGCAATCGTCTAGTGGTATTATTGCTAAAATATTAACCTAAAAACTCAACTAATATCCAAGTGACCCAGGTTCAAATTCTGTCAAAGCAGATGGTGGAAATTGAATTCTATTTTCAACATTTGAAAGGCAGGGTTTAGAGAGATATGGGCCAAATCCTGGGAAATTGAACAGGCCAGATTGGAATGTCTGGTTGGTGTAGACGAGTCAGACCAAAGGGTTTGTTTCCGTGCTGTATGACTATAACTTGCTTGTTCAAATACATCTGACAAAAGGTAAAGCTTTCCTGTCTGTAGAACAATTTATTTTGTGAGGTTAAAAAGACCAACATGCTACAAAAAGATCATTACCATTTTGCTATGATAGCACAATGATCATAAATTTTAATGCTAGATAGACTAATGCCATTACTACGGTTTGATGTAATGCTCCATTATTCTAGCAAAATGTGCTTTTCAGAGCTATTTGATGTAGAAAGTTCAGTTCCAATTTCAAAAGAAGTTAGACTATTCATCAATCACATTGACATAGATCACTGTACAGTCAAGAGAAGTCTCATTATTCGTGTAGAAGGAAGCTAACTGAAGCATTGGTAGGCTCCTGAACATTGATTTTATATGCCTCATTTAGGTACTAATCTGTGTAGTGTGAACAACGGTGGATGCTCCCAGCTCTGCTTGCCAGTCTCAGAAACAAGGAAAACATGCAAGTGCACTGTGGGATATCAGCTACGCAGTGATAAAATGTCATGTGAGGGTAAGTGTTATTGTCAACTGAAGGAAACAACAGCTTTTCTGTGTGAGGAAAGGAATTAACTTCTTTTTATCCTGATTCTAGTTAGAGAAGCTCAACTACCTTTGGTGCTGGTAATCAGGATAGCCATATAGTATCAGCTTCCTGCTGTTGCTCTTTCAGCTCATTTACCTTCACTGAGGTCCTTCTCCATTTGAAACCAGACAAAAGTGTAATTGGTACCTATTCCCAAAAAATCCAGTAACAAATCCCGTCCACCATGAGGTAAATTGAGGGGTTTACATTCTCATGTGCAGCTGATGTGTGGGGAAAAGAATGTTTACCACCTCTGCTTTTGTATCTTCACATAACCCTTGGAAGGCACAGTGACAAATGATGTGAGAAGCAGCTTTAAAACAATAAAACACATCACTCATAAAGATTGCTGTGCTTCTTTCTGTATATACATGTGGCTGTATGTCACAGCAAAAATAAAATTGTAACAACACAGCAGATGGTTAGATGCAGCTATCAGAGGAATACACACACTGTTTACACAGTAATGCCCTCAATTAATTCTAACATGAAATCTTCCCTGATGAAGGAAAAAGGTGCATTCAGAACATAGTGTAGATGCAGCTTGCGGAGCATAGCAAGAAGTTGATAATTGATAAGCTGAGTTGATTCTATAATCCAGAATGAAGTTAAGGTGTATTAATTTCAATAGAGATCTATTTCTAATTTGAAATGTTTCTATTAAAACAGTTAATTTCCTTTGTAGGGTCATGCAAAAAAATATTTTATACTTAAATTTGAAGCAAATATTTTCCAACGGTAATTGGAATTTGGTTTGTTCCAGATCTATTTTGCATAGTTGTTTCCCCCCTTTTATTTGGTCTGGTAGCTTTGATTGCAAAAGTAAATGTCCAGTGTGAATTTTCTGCTCCATTACTGGTGACAATTGAAAATACACTTTAAATAGCTGAATAAAATGTTCTGCAGTTACTATCAAGAATTTCAGATCACACTGCCTTCACTTCAAAGAATGCTATTGAAATTAGTCATTAAAGGCTCAAAAGGATCTAACGTTGACAAGAAGAGCACACCTTTCCTAAATTATAACTGTAACCAATAGCAATGTTAATAGAATATTGAAAGGAATACATTTGTTAAAATAAATTAGAAATATTTTTTGATAGACCAGTTTTGATAGTTGTACAATAAAATTACACTAAGCAGTAAATTTTTATGCCTGGGGCAACTTTTCAACTTTTCACATGCTTGTAAAGAGGTTGTGCAGACCAGTTGGTTGTCATAGAAGCGGTCTGATTTTCACTTCCAATAAAGTGATTATTCATTTACAGTTCTTCATCCAATATAGTGATAGAAGTACTGCTTTAAACTTGTAGTAGTAATTGTGGAAAATGAAGCACATTGCATCATACAAAAATATTGATGTTGGTAAAGTGAAAGAGCATTGCAAATTAATACTATTTTGAACTATTTCTGCTCTAATATAACTTGACATCAGTCAAAGTCTAGTCAGAAATGCCTAGATTTGTACATGTTTGAAAACAATATTGTCAAATTATAAATCGTGAAATCAATAGCTAATCAAATCTTATTTTCCCATTTACTTATTTTCTAAGAGAATAACATAAAGAAACATGATTTATTTAGTCATTCCTGAAGATGGGCTTATGCCCAAAATGTCGATTCTCCTGTGCCTTTGATGCTGCCTGACTTGCTGCGCTTTTCCAGCAACACATTTTTAAGCTCTGATCTCCAGCATCTGCAGTCCTCACTCTCCTACATGATTTATTTATTGTCTAGGTTTTGAATCTTTCCTGATGTATTCTCTTCATGAAGAAATCAGAGGAATATCACTTGAACCCAATGATAAATCAGATGCCTTGCTGCCAATTTCCGGTACATCGCTTACTGTAGGAATAGACTTCCATGCAGGTTTGTACCATTTTTTGGCGATTTAGTTCATATTTGAAGGATTAATGAATGCATGTTCATTGGAGCAAGATGTAATTTTATTTGTCACAATTAAATTACAGGCTGAAGTATCAGCTATCTTTAAGAGGGAACATATTTTTTAATTACCTATTTGCCAGCATGAAACTTTCCCATGAATCTTTGGCTTGGCTTTTGTTTTATTTTTCCTTATTCATTGAAAGAAGCTTCTATTACAAGTGGGTGTAACTCAAAACAAATTGACAAGCGTTGACTCAGATAAACCCTCGTGTGATTGCTATATGTGACCATAATTAATAAATAGGTGTTTGACTGATGTATTGACTGAAAATTGTAATGAGTATTAATGTACGCTAGATTACTCCTTTTCCTTATTTAAACATGGGTCAAAATCTTTGGCTGACCTTGAAGTAAATTAAAGAAGGGCATTTACGTCTTAAAGTATGACTTTTCATTTTGAATACATAACGCTCCTGTTAATACTGTTACTTTAATCTGCCAATAAATTAGCTTCCTACTTATCTCAAAATGACCAAATAAAACTTAACAAACATCAGCCATGAAGGCAACCAGTCTTTATTTGACTTGGCAATGTAATAAACACAGTAAATGAGGCATATCAGGAATTCCTAAATAGGAAGTCAAAAATGTAATGCATACAGATATTTCATGGTAAACAATATGACAAGAATCTAACACAACAATGATCAAAGTTGTGAAGTGTCATGTTTCTGCAACAGCCACCTCAGTCTCAGTTAGGACGTAAGCCATCTGTACTGCCTGGCTGGAACCCTGATTCCAAAAGGGATTGAAAATGGGCAGAAGAATGAAGCTAAATGAATCAGTCTTTGAGAGAACCTGTGCCATTGTGATGGCTGAAATATTCATTTCTCTGATGCCGCCACAGAAGTGAGCTTAATAGTTGTGTTTTGGGTGCATAATTCTTCTCCCAGAGTAACATTCTCAATACTTAAATGAGAAAATGGGCAAAATTCATACTTTGTTGGGGGGTTGCTGTTTAAGGGAAGATGTGTTGGATAGGCTAGAGGTTATTAAGGTGGGCAAATCCCCAGGACCAGATGGGATCTATCCCAGGTTGCTGAGGGAGGCGAGAGAGGAAATAGCTGGGGCCCTGACAGATATCTTTGTGGCATCCTTAAATACAGGTGAGGCACTGGAGGACTGGAAGATTGCTTATGTTGTCCCCCTGTACAAGAAGGGTAGTAGGAATATTCCGGGTAACTACAGACCAGTGAGCCTGACGTCGGTGGTGGGAAAGTTGCTGGAGAGGGTACTGAGGGATAGGACCTATTTATACTTAGAAAAGAATGGGCTTATCAGTGAAAGGCAGCATGGTTTTGTGCAGGAGAGATCATGTCTTACCAACTTAATAGAGTTCTTCAAGGAAGTGACCAAGTTGATAGATGAAGGAAGGGCTGTTGATGTCATATACATGGACTTTAGTAAGGCATTTGATAAGGTTCCCCATGGTAGACTAATTGAGAAAGTGAAGTCACATGGTATGCAGGGTGTTCTAGTTAGGTGGATAAAGAACTGGTTGAGCAACAGGAGACAGAGAGTAGTAGTTGAAGGGAGTTTCTCGAAATGGAGAAAGGTGACCAGTGGTGTTCCACAGGGGTCAGTGTTGGCGCCACTGCTGTTTGTAATATACATAAATGATCTGGAAGAGGGCACTGTTGGTATGATCAAGTTTGCAGATGACATGAAGATTGGTGGAGAAGCAGAAAGCATAAGGGAGTATCAAAGAATACAGGAGAATATAGATAGTCTGGAGAGTTGGGCGGAAAAGTGACAGATGGATTTCAACCCACATAAATGTGAGGTGATGCATTTAGGCAAGACTAATTCTAGATCGAACTATACAATGAACAGAAGAGCCTTGGGAAATGTTGATGGGCAGAGAGATCTGGGAGTTCAGGTCCATTGTACCCTGAAGGTTGCTGCACAGGTGGATAGAGTGGTCAAGAAGGCATATAGTATGTTTGCCTTCATTGGACGGGGTATTGAGTATAAGAGCTGGCAAGTCATGTTAAAATTGTATAAAACATTGGTTTGGCCGCATTTAGAATACTGTGTACAGTTCTGGTCACCACATTACCAAAAGTATGTGGATGCTTTGGAGAGGGTGCAGAGAAGGTTTACGAGGATGTTGCCTGGTTTGGAAGGTGCTAGCTTTGAAGAGAGGTTGAGTAGGTTAGGTTTATTTTCATTAGAAAAAAAGAGATTGAGGAGAGACCTGATTGAGATTTATAAAATCATGAAGGGTATAGACAGGGTGGATAGAGACAAGCTTTTTCCTAGAGTGAAGGATTCAATAACAAAAGGTCACGCTTTGAAGGTGAGAGGTGGAAAGTTTAAGGGGCATACACACTGCAAATCCCCTATTCCACCCATTCCCCATGAATCCCAACTTCAGAAATCCACTCTGCCTTGAGCCACAGATACCGTACTCCTGGGTCCTCTGTGTTTCAGGGCACCCTACCAGCAGCAAGCAAAGTCCTTCTCCAAGGCATTGCCAAGTGCAAAGCCCTTCTAGGATAAATAGACTTAAAGCACCAGTTGCTGTCAAACCTGCTGAGTTTCTCTAGCAATTTCTGTTTTATGCACATTAAACCATAAGACAAAGGAACAGTTTTGCCCTTCAAGCCTACTTTCCCAAACAAGAGGATCATGATGTTTATCCGACACTCCTCACGTCCATTTTCCTGCCTTTTCTCCATTATCTTGGATTCCCCTTCTAATCAAGAATCTATCTATCTCAGATTTAAATGGACAACCATGATCATATTGAACAGCCAAATGGACTACCCTTGTACCTTTTGTCTATGTTTCTATGAATGCCCCCACAGCTCTTTGTGGCAAGGAGTTCCAAAGACTCTCAACCCTCTATCAGAAGAAATTCTTCCTCATCTCAGCCTTTATCAAAGTTACTCAAAAATAAAACACCAAGGTTCATTTATTTTGCCTTCTACTATCAAAGGATATACATGATGTATGTCCTGGTGATATATTGGAGCACTCAAAAATGTATTCACTGGAAACATTTCTTCGCGGTATAACATTTTTACACATCAAAGGTTGACATGAAGCTAGTCATGAATGAACCAACATTTGATGTCTCTGATCTTATTCCTAACTTATGCAATACTTGGTAATTTCCATCTGTTTTCTGCATGGATTTGCACGTGTAGTCATTCATTCTATACTTGATAGCAACTAATTTTTCAATATACCTTGTGTGAACAAGCAACAAAGACAAAGACTTTGGTATGTTAAATGTTCAAATCTTCCTAAGTAATTAAAATTTTGGATCCAAGATTTTAATTGCAGTAATTTTATTGAGCTTTCTTTAACTGTATTAAAGAACAAATATTCAAAAACACAGTATTTAAGCATGATGAAGAATTAAAGTCAATTCCAGAAGCCATCTTGAAGTCTGCAACTGGCTTAAATTAACCTCTTGCCACTTACTTAGAAGAGCCTTTGTAGTTTAGATAATCATGACTGTGAATCCTGATTAGGAACGCAAAAATTGAACACAGATCCCCTTACTTAATTCTTTTGAAGTTCAGGATTAGTAGCAGGTGGCTTGAGCTCAAAACTTTTCTACCTTTAACATTTAAGGAGCTAAATCCAGTTCAAACGTATTTGTAAATTTCTCACCTGAAGAAATGGCATCTGTAATCAATGCATTACAAATGCATCTGGTACTGTGCACTGCAGGAGAAGTTAAGATCACTTTTCAAGCACTTCAGGTGAGGTTTAAGTTATCTGGTTAGATTAACTATAGCTGGACTGCTTCAAAGCTCCTGTGAAATTCTTTCTTTGGTGAATAATTAGAACCATGTGTCTTTTACAAATCTTTCTTATTTAATGGAACTAACTGGAGAAAGTTGTATGTGATAAAGTCTTCAAACTCATGTAACAGATCTTTCACTTGGAGAAATGTTTTTTACCCATTGGCTGCTGGAGTACTTTTCCATAGACCTTGACTGTGACAGAGATATTCTGAGAATGCAGGCTATATAATAATGGACGAAAGTTGTAAAAGAACAGAGCATACTTTTAAGATTCCTCTGGCTAGAAACCAGGGGAATTTCAATCAGTTCTCAAACGGTTATGATTCCAGATGGATTATCCCTAAAATGATCATACCCCTTGGTGAGGAGGGATGAATTGGTTCCCCTTCTTAATTTAATCGACTTTCACTAGGTTGCTTTAAGGTTAATTTAAAAGGACCCCTTCCCTCATGGATGCCTTTTCCCAATCCAAATTTACTTATGTTTTAAAGGGAGCCATATGAGCCAGTCTTTCTTTCGTTAGAGAAATGTGAGTTTCTAAATGCAGGAAAAGACAACAGTGTTCTGCACACACACATTAGAAATGTGACGAAATGTGACATTGTAGCAATTAATTTGGGTGATACCAGTAAAACTGATATTGAAGCAGTTGGTTTGGAGATTTCTAGCTCTGTGAATTAGATGAAAACCTTTTGTCCTGTTTCCTTTTTAATGGTGATTCACAGGCTTGTCTGACTTCCAGCACTCTGAATGAGAGTTGTTCTTCACTTTGAACACAGAAGTGACTAATGACTAGTCACAAACTGTTATACTCACTGCACACTAATCCACACAGTCCAAGAGATTGCAGCTTGTTTTCAGCCCTTTTTTTTCTGCGTTCCTGGAAGAGTGTAATGTCAATATGTCTGAGGTTTGGGATAGAATCCATAAAAGTTGGTTTTATCTTAAGAGGGGTAGTCAGCTCCTCATTTTCTCTGCAGCCACAAGAGATCAAGTCCAGTTTGTTATGAATTATATTTCTCCTTTTGAAGGATGGCAGACTGAAGTTTCTTGATAGCTTCTCAGCTGTTAATTTACATGGTTCCCATCAGCATTTTGTGAGACAGTCATTGGATTTACATCTGCGGTCATCTCTTGGCTGCATGTCCTCTTTAAAATAAAATACATGTTGTAATTGAAGGTTTAATATATCTGTAAATAATCCAGTCTCAACAATATAAACCATATGGACCCCTTCTCTGTTTCAAACTTGTATGTGGGCTATTGTAATTCCAGCTCAAATTGAAGGTTGCCAGGGTGGAGAGGGGTGGGAGGGAATTAAAATGGAGCATTAATTCTATAGTCTTCTTTGACTCTTACTGATTATTCATATTTCAACTGTAAATATGTGGTTAAGGTACCAGTTGGCAAGGAAAGAGGCTCATAGATTAACACATAATGGCATCAAATGGGATCTGGATTGTATTTTGACCCAGGCCAAGAGGAGAAGCTGTTTTCATGACGCCTTCATAGATAAGTAAAATGATTTCCACAAGGAATTCTCAATCTCCCCTATACTTCCTTCCTCTTCCATTCCATGAGACCCTCCTCATTCCAGTAAATTACTTACTGAATGGAAAGCCATCCTTTATTGCCAAGTGTGATCTTCCAGCTGCTTGAGGTGTTACTTCCCCTATCGACCAACTGCCACTTTGTGCAAGTTTAACAGATGAGGCCCCTGTTTTCTGACAAACAAGCAGATTACTTGTACTCAAATCATTTTGGAAGCATTTTCCCTTTTCACAGATGGTTAATATTACTGGCTGGAAAATTGCTGTGATGTTTCTCAAGCATACACTATTTGGCATATTTAATAATTTCAAGGTTCAACTGTGGAGAAGGTTACAGAACATAATCAAATCCTTTAATTTTACAGTTTCCAGCTATTGTAGAGTAACAAGCTTATACAACTTTCCTGTAGATTTGCACACCCTTGAAAAGAAACCTTTCTGAAAATGACGAAAACAGCAATTTTGAACTATATTTTACATAGGTGAATGAAAAGACACAGTTATAGAATTTTAATGCTGAAAGCAAATGGCATGTAATTGGCTGATAGATGTAATAAATCAGATACCTATTGATATATCTAGGTCTGAACCATTTTGCATTCTACACAATCTTACAACTGCGCTGATATGCCTGGTTTGGGATTAAGAATTGACAGACGCTTGCAGCAAAGTCCAATTACCCCTTTGTGTAGGAAAGAATGAGCCAAGTTCATCTTTTGTCCAACCGATGCAAGTGTAAGGAAAGCTAAATGTGCATTAAGCAGAGACACTTTCATCAATTTTTTTATTTTCAAAATTTACAGTAGGTCTTTGCTGTTAGTCTTGCAAATACTTTTTGGCATTTTGCATGAAAGAATTTGCCATAAGACTGCATGGGAACTAAAATAACCAAGGGTACCTGAAGAAAGGACTTTTGTAATATATGGAAGTTAAAAGACAATAGCAAGAATGGTTGAATCCTGTAGAAATTCACAATTTAAAATGAGTGATTGAAGTTGACCTAAGATGCACAAATATAGAATTTTATTGTTGAAGTAGTCAAGCATGGAAGATAGTGTGTTCAAGACCTCAGCAGAATTTTCCGAGCAAGGCTTCCAAAACCTGTCACCATTTGTTTTTGCAGGCTCTGGCATACTGAGCTGGCAATGAATTAGGTGATCTGGAGGCCTTGGATCCACAGGGAAACAATTGAATAAATGTGACATCTGCTGAAACAATTTTTACAGCCAACCTTAACCATAGGGATGCCAATGCTAGTGGAGGTCAAAGTAACCTATGCCGTCAACCTTTCCAGTTCACCTCATTTCAAGCTAGCATTGGGATCAATAATAGTATTAGTCAACATGCTGTGTTCATACATGTAGTAAACAGATGGCTGATACATTAGTCATCTCTTTCTCTGCTAAATAGCAGCAGCATGGCTTGACTTCTTAGTGTTACTATGCTGTTCCAGTCCTGTCCCCAAAATATAGCAGTCATGATGGCAGTTGCAAAATAATCTTCCAGGCAGTAGCTCCCTCTCAAGCCCCTAGCTACTAACAAAGTGTTGTGAATAACTTGGTTCTGTCCGTACAAGCTTACTAAATACAACTTCCAGATCGATATTCTGATACTTATAAACTAATGGAAATGAACTGAGGATGCAATAAGATATTGTTTTGCTTTGGATTTTTCTTCAAATCTTTCCTGCAGAAAGAGGATATGGATTAGAAAACTGGCTGTATGGCACAAATCTATCTTTGAAATACACTGTATAAAATGTGAGTTACTGTATGATGAGCTATATGGGAACTACAGCTAATGCTTAAATGGTGCATGTATTTATGTGGGAATAAGTGAGAAGAAGATAAGGTTTTAGCCTGTATTCTCTTGATGTTTCTCTGTGGAAGGGAATTTAGGGTAGCCTCCACCAAAAGAATCTAATGCTTATACTTTTGAAATACTTATTTAATTCAAATTAATTTGATCTCCCATTTTGTCATGCATGAAAATAGTAGTTCATACTATAAGTTAGAGGAGTATGTGCACAGAGCAACCTATACCTGACCTTTATCTCTCATTTGTGAAAGCGACCATTCGTCATGCAGCAAGGTTGTGTAACAAAGGGTCTGCATAGGAAGACCTAAGAGATGTGACTATCCAATGATTGCCAAGGTGCAGTGGAATAGTGCTGGAAATTACTTATGTACTATCAATGCTAAAAAATCTGTACAGTTACATAAAAATCGGAGTGATGAATAAACTGAAACACGTTAGTGTGCAACAGTTTATATTTTCATATTATATTTTCACTCATAAATTGTTTAAGGTTTTGAATCTCAATCCATTCTATAAACAAGAACCTGTCAGAATTAACTTCAGTTCTCTCACACATAATTTGTTTTACCTGTGTTAACTTGATTAAATAAGTTGAACAATGAAATTTAAAGGTAATTGTTAGGTTAACGTTAAGCCATCGTGTTTTGACTTCAAATATAGATAAAATTCTGTCATAATTGCATGTATTCTCGTAAAAGCAATGGGGATCAATAATTTAGCCTATAGGACCAACCAGGTGATAGGATTGGATTACATCAACTTAAGCTAACTTGTATGAAAGTGTTTGATCATGAAATTAATTCTCAGATAACAATATTTTTATACATGCCTGTGCTAAGGGGTTTGGAAAATGATTAGCCTTTTTTCCATGCTGCTGTATGTCAAAGTAAATTACCAGCTAAATGAAAAACCTCTTCTGTTCATAAATTAATCTCTGTCCAAAGGCAGGCATATCTCATCTGTATAAAACCATTGTAGAAAAAGGTTCATTGCATAAACTAAAAATAAGCAATCTGTATTGATGGCAAACAACTATTTTTATATTGTTATAAGTACTATTTTAGTCAACATAAAGGAACTGTCAGAAATAAATAACTATCCATCTATTTAGTTATATATTGTGTAACACAAGTAAATAAATTACAAAATTTCCATATTTCATGCCAAGTTATTGTCATCTCTCCAGGAATAGATTGGCAAATGAAGCATTAATAACATTAAGCCTTTATTCACGACTTGAAATACAATACTAATGGCATTGGGAAATCAAGGAACTTATCTCTGTTGTATAAAAGATTGGAAAAGCAGAATGTAATTTTCCCTACTCCACTTAGTTTCATCGAAAGGCAAGGACTGATTAGGGACAGTCAACATGGCTTTGTGCGTGGGAAATCATGTCTCACAAACTTGATTGAGTATTTTGAAGAAGTAACAAAGAGGATTGATGAGGGCAGAGCAGTAGATGTGATCTATATGGACTTCAGTAAGGCGTTCAACAAGGTTCCCCATGGAAGACTGATTAGTAAGGTTAGATACCATGG
Source organism: Chiloscyllium plagiosum (assembly GCF_004010195.1). Taxonomy (NCBI): domain Eukaryota; kingdom Metazoa; phylum Chordata; class Chondrichthyes; order Orectolobiformes; family Hemiscylliidae; genus Chiloscyllium; species Chiloscyllium plagiosum. The sequence goes on along the minus strand of NC_057716.1, from coordinate 78,096,110 downwards.
AATACAGGGAGAACTAGCCATTTGGATACAGAACTGGCTCAAAGGTAGAAGACAGGATGGTGGTGGAGGGTTGATTTTCAGACTGGAGGCCTGTGACCAGTGGAGTGCCACAAGGATCCACTACTTAGATGGGTATATGAATAGGAAGTGTTTGGAGGGATACGGGCCAGGTGCTGGCATGTGGGAATAGATTGGGTTGGAATATCTGGTCGGCATGGACAGGTTGGACCAAAGGGTCTGTTTCCATCCTGTACATCTCTATGACTCTATGACTTTATGACTTACAAAACTGGGTTCTGTGGCCCAGTGACATCTTATCTTCTGCTTTGTTTCTACCTAGATACAAATGAAATCTAACTGTTCCCTTTCTTTTCTTTAATTTGTCTGATTTCAGAAACAGTGTCATTATAACTGTGTATAACTTATAGATTCTCGTTGTGCTGATCAAATTTGGCTTGTCCAATGTGGTACACATATAGAATAAGAGAATTGAGAGGTACATAGTGTGCATTATGCAATGAGCCAAGGGGACCATAATTCTATTCTATAGAAGTAAAATACAAAACATTGCAGAATAAAAGGGCAATAACACAAAAGAAATGCCTTGAGAGTTATCAAAATGTCAAAGTATGTTCTCCTTGATTAAGATAAGAGACAATGCTCAATCAGCGAGAGGTGAATAAAACAGAAAAAAATTGTTTAAATATACTTTTGAAAAATACTCAGAGCACAAAAGGGAACTTTCATCAGTTGATGTATCCATTCTATGATACCACTAAGTAAGTTGTGATAATTTATTGAGAAATTGGCCTTGGCCAAATTAGATTAGAGAAATCAATGGGTGGTTCATAGACAAGTATGATGGAAGTTACATTCTGTTTTGTGGACATGGAACCAGTCCTGAGGAAAGTGGGGCCTCTACCATTGGAAAAGATATATACTGACTCTGCTGGGACTGATGATCTAGTGAACCACATCATTCAGGAAGTAGGTAAGGTTGTAAACTATAAAGTAGAAGGAAGGAATCAGGTTTTGGAGAGTTTGACAAATCAAAGAGTAAAAGAAAGGCAACAAAGAAAGGTATTAATACAGAAAATGATAAACAGATCATGGCAGGAAAGCATGGACAGTATTAATGTAAAACTAAATTAACAGATAGGGCTAAACATCACAAAAATAAGACAAGGATTAAACTAAAGGCTCTGTGTCTGAATTATAGCACATTTCAAATGAACAGATGAACTGATATTACAAACAGAAATAAATCCATACAACCTGATAGCCATTACAGAGATATTGCTTCATGATGGCATTGATTGAGGATTAGGACAAGTATTGAAGGGTACATGATTTTTCAACAGGAAAGAAAGTTCGAAAAAGGTCGAACGATGGCTAAGTTAATTAATATTAGAACTAGCACAATGGAGGGGGAGGTTGGTGGGGTGGTGACCTAAATTCAGGAATCAAGGATGTACAAGGGATTTCTTTTTTCTGGATGTGTCCACTGGGTCTTTGTCAATAGTGGCAACTCTAGAGAGCATTATATCAAAGTTTGATAATGTTTCAACAAACTTGAGAGTGATGGCACAGCCAACTGCTCCACAGTGGTGGCTGAAACAACACTTTGGTCTTCAGACTCTGATTTGGAAACCAAGGTTCTTGGGAGCACTTGTGATAGTTTAGTCATGGTCTGGATATTTCCTTTGTAAGAAATTAGGATACTATAATCTGTGCGTAGACCTTTCAGATTACCAGCTCTGTAACTTTGGTGGAGATTTTTAGTCTTGGGAGATAGAAAAGGACATTCTACTGAGGCCATCAACAGAGGCACCCACTCTCCTTGGATTCTCTTTGTCAAATTGAGCAGTTGTCTGAGAAAGAAAGCCTGTTTCCTCAATTCTATGAAATAAGTTATAAAGATAATCAACTCAAATAAACATGACAAAGCCCCTGATGCTGACAGCATTGCAGTAGAGATTTGGAAGTGAAATAGGAATGGTTTTGTTTAAAAAATTTAGAGTCATCTTCAAAAAATATCTGGAGTGAAAGAAAGTCCTGAAGTAGTCAGCATCTGAAAAGGAAAAGAATCCAAAAATGTATTTATCGACTGCTGATCAATAAGTCCTTTCCAACCTTAAGGGAAACTTCTTTCAGGGATTCGACTAAACAGTCTAAAAGTCCATCACAAAGAAGATGTTCTTCTGCAATCCCAGTGTAGTTTTAAGGTTAATCATGTGACAGAGAGCCAATACAATTTTTTTCACAACAAGCCTGACAAAAGAGAACAACATCATGATCTCTATCTGTTGTTCATAGACCTAACTGAAGCCTTTGACAATATAAGATTACTTGCTTTATGGTGCGTAATTTCTAGACTAGAATATCTGAACAAATTTGACAAATCTCTGCATTTACTGAATGTGGGATGAGTTGTTGTGAAATGTCCAATGGTTGTCACATAAGCAATTTTATAAGACTCATGGGTCCCCAACCTTTCAATCTCGTCTTTGTTACTATGCTTAAGGAAACCTCCAGAAGAAGTGGTGAAGGCTAGTAAAATTGCAACATTTAAAAGGCATCTGGATAGGTATATAAGTAGGAAGTGTTTGGAGGGATATGGGCCAGGTGCTGGCAGGCGTGACTAGATTGGGTGGGATATCTGGTCGGCATGGACAAGTTGGACCGAAGGATCTGTTCCATGCTGCACATTTCTGTGACTGTAAATTCCAAAGTTGAATTAGTAGATAGTGGCAGTGTTTCTTTATTATCTTTAATATTCCCAGCACTATCCTTAATTATGATGGAAAATTGATATTTTGGATCTGAGAGAACACAAGAATTACCTACTGAGTAATAGTGGTGTTAACCCTCACCAGAATTGTAGCATCCCTACAGTGTGGAAACAGGCCTTTTGGCCGAACAAGTTCACATCAACCCTCTGAAGAGTATCCCACCCAAACCTATTTCCCTGCCCTATTACTCTGCATTTACCCCTGACTAATGCACCTAACCTACACATCCCTGAACACTATGGGCAATTTCACACAGCCAATTCACTTGCACATCTTCGGATGGTGGGAGGAAACTGGAGCATCAGGAGGAAACTCACGCAGACATGGGGAGAATGTGCAAACTCCACACAGACAGTCGCCTGAGGCTAGAATCAAACCTGAGTCCCTGGCGCTGTGAGACAGCAGTGCTAACCACTGGGCCACTGTGCCACCCCAATAAACAATATAAAATCCAATAATGTAATGATGTTCTTAGGACTACATGAGAATTTTCAAAATTTTATATTGAGTAGTTTTAGAGTCATAGAATAAATATGATATAGGTGGTGGGTCATTTGGCCATCAAGTATTTATGGCTCTGTAGACCGATGTACTTAATTCCATTTCATTGCTGTATACCCACAGCTCTGCATGTTTATTTCCCCCAAGTATCTATTCAATTTTCTTTTAAAATTGCGAATTGGCTGCACCTACACCACAAGTTCAGCACCAGTTGTAACTCCTCAGTTACTGAAGCAGTCCATGTTCAAATGCAACAAGACCTGGACAATATTGCAGACTATGGACTGACAAGCACAGTAGCTCACTGGCTAGCAATGCTGTCCCGCAGAGCAAGGGTCCCGGGTTTGATTCCAGCCTCAGGTGACTCTTTGTGTGGAGTTTGCACATTCTCGCTGTGTCTGCATGGGTTTTCTCTGGGTGCTCCAGTTTCCTCCCACTGTCTAAAGATGTGCAGGTTTTGCTGTGCAAAATTGCCCACAGCATTTAGGGTTCTGTAGGTTAAGTACATTAGTCAGGGATAAATGTAGAGCAATAGGATTGAGTCTGGATGGGTTACTCTTTGGAGGGTTGGTGTGGATTTGCTGGGGCAAATGGCCTGTTTCCACACTGTAGGATTTCTATTCTAAATGGCAAGTAACATTCATGCAACACAATTGCCAGGAAATGACCGTATCTATTGTGAGACAATCTAACCACCACTTCTTGACATTTAATGGTGTTACCATCTCTGAATTCCCCACTATCTACATCCTGAAGTTTGCCAGCAACTCAAGTGGACTTACTGCAGTAGTGGCAACAGCAGGTGACTTACTTGTTGATGGCCCAAAGCCTGTCCACTATTTATGAGGCACAGGTCAGGAAGGAATACTCCCTACTTTGTCTACGTGAATGCAGCTCCAATAGCATTCAAGAAGCTAGACACTGTCCAGAACAAAGCAGTCTACTTTATTGACACCACAACCACAAGCAGGCAAGAATTCTACCACTGAACCACCAACATAACACAGTTTAACTCCCCCTTCCACTCCACCAAGGACAAGTAAGACCTGGGCCTCCTCCACCACCAAATCTTAACCACCCATTCCCTGGAGCAAGAATGCCTCATATTCTGCCATGGACCCTCCAACCATGTGTGATCAATGTGGATTTCACCAGTTTCCTCATTTCCCCTCCCCACACCTTATTCCACTCCCATTTATCTCTCAGCCCCCTTGGGTCACAAGCCTCGTTCCTGATGAAGGGCTTATGTTCGAAACATTGATTTTCCTGCTCCTCGGATACTGCCTGATCGACTGTGCTTTTCCAGCGCCACACTCTTCAACCACAACTACAAGCATCGACTTCCTCCACTACTGACAGCAGCATTGTGTACCTTCTGTAAGATGTACTGCAGAAATTTGTCAAAGATCATTAGATAGCACCTTCCAAACCTAAAACCACTTCCATCTAGAAGGGCAAGGGCAACAGATATATGGAAACACCACCAATTGCAAGTTCCTCTCCAAACCACTCATCACCCTGACTTGGAAATATATTGGTGTTCCTTCACTATCACTGAGTCAAAATCCTGGAATTCCCTCCCTCAGTGCATTGTTGGTCTACCTACAACATGCAGACTGCAAGAATCTGGCTCACCATCATGTTCTCATGGGCAACTAAGGATGGACAATAAATGCTGACCAGCCATTGTCATCCTTGTACCATGAGTGAATAAAATAAAGGCCACAGTTGACAAATAATAAAGGCAAGAAATCACTTGAGAGTGGTGTATAGAATATCCGCAACAGTAGTCTGCAGTTGACTGACATTGATCTCTACCCCCAGGGCTGAATTAAAAGTAGATGGGAAGGTAATCAGCTTTCCAGCTGTAGCCTTTGCACTAGTAAAGGCACCTCCACCTCTCTGCTCAATCCTAGTGGGTGTGGAAGAGGAGGGTGTATTTAATTCCATGCAGCGTTTTCCAACTAGCCTGACATGCTGGGTCTTATTCCAGCATTTTCCATCCATATCTTAATAAAGAAGCAATTATTTACCTTGGGAGTAAGACACTTCATAATATGTCAGACAGGAATTATGGTTAGTTTAAAGTAATTACATTATTATTAACATAAATACATCTTCAAATGAATGCAACAAAATTAAAATCATCAGCATTACCGCACTAACATTATTTTGTGTAACACAAGTTGGATACAATGTAGTTCTAATATCTGTGCAGCAAACTATTCTACATCTGGAAAATATAGAAGTTTGCAGGATTTATTCTGAGTGTATTATTGGCAAATACATAATAATTAAACGTTGTGAAACACATAGAAAGACTATTTTGTTAAAATTCCAGTGCTTTATATTTTAGCTGCATTTAGAATAAAATGCCATGTCTATCTGAACAATATAATATAACGTCTATCCTCATTAGGTAAGTCCTTTACACTTTGAATTGTTTATTGTGATTATTTTCAAATTTTGGCATTAACGAGCCTAGCTGTTCATAAGAAGACAGTCAAATTGCAGAATATCAGAACTACTGTCTTCTACCCTCATGTTTCAGTATTCTCTCCATGCTCAGCAACTTGAGTTAACAGTCACAATGCAAACAATAACATTCCCATAGTCACTGCAGAAATCTGCATTTCCCAGGAACCCACACACAGCTGAAATTTCAGACTAGACATTACAAGCTGGACATGTTTTTGGGGATGGGGATGGAATACAGACTGATTGCCAAACCCACCATCTTCCCACCCATTCGTGAACTCACTCCCATTCTACAGAGGGTGGGAATTACAGAGGTGGGAGGGTTATTCAAGTCAACAGCCTACCTATCATGTGTATCAAAATAATTATATGTGAATTGAAAGCTCCATTGACACCAAAATTACGCTGCCTGGATTCCAAAATGCTTAGAATGGGCAGATAGGTAGTACTGGGGATTTATATATATTTTTAAAAGTGCTTAAAATGGTAGAAAACATGTGGTTAATGCCATTGCAGGGTGCTCCATGATTATAAGAAGGTAATACATTGTTCCTTCCAAACTACATGCTCTTCAAGCCACCACCCCTACCTACCCCGCCAATCATGCAAAAAAATCTCAGCCTGAAACCCAAGACTTACTTCACTTTAGGGATTCTATTGGGCCTCTTGTCTGGGCTTATCTGCAGTCCCAGCAATACCCACAGCAGATCTCACATAATCATGACGCTTAATGTTGCTGACACCTTCAGAAGCTGGACTTCCCTCTCTATAACAGTCAGACATCCCACTACACCTGCCCACAGTGCTTCACAACCATAGGAAAGGCACCTTGCCTTCCGAGGGGTTAAGCCTTGCAGTTCTAAAACTTCCTTTTCCATATAGCCGTGATACCCTAGAGTGCAAATGGGTAGGAGTCTATTTCTGATCAATAAAATCTAGACATTCTTTACTTCTTTCAGCAGGATAGTGGTATTGAGGACAGACTGTTTGAAGAAAACATCTCTGGGAAACATTTATTGGCCAGAACAGAAAGAAATGCTTTAGAGTGGAAATAAAGGGGTGAGGTGACAGATTCTATTGACTGGGGATGAAGTGGCAAGCTCAGTCCATTTCCTGGGCTGGCAGTTTTTTTTTATTAAATCAAGAAGCTTGGTTGCACTTAAGGGCTTAATAAATTCATATAATCCTCATATAAATCTAAGTTATCCTTTAACTGACTGTAAATAATTGCATGGTAAACTCAATATAAAGATAAATGCTATTGATAAATATTTCTTCCTTCCACTGTGCTTTATGAAAATATATAAGCTTCCAGATATTTTACCTCTCTGTCCTTGCATGTTTGGAATACATTGATGTGAGCATGAAGACTAATCTGGTAATTTTGTAAGGGTCTGCTCCAGTGTGGAATCTCAGTAAATTGACATGTGCATTGGAGATAGCACTAAAGGGCAGGTTTTGAAAATTGTACACCTGCCTAGCAAGACTCTGTGCTGCAACTGAAGCCTAAACAAATCCTCTCTACATCTACAAATAAAAGCTTTCCAGCTGTCATAATGACTTGTGCTACATAATATGTGAAAGTAATTGTTCAACCATTGCCCCAGAGAGAACCAGATTCAATTTGTGTTGGAGCCATTTGTTTGCTAGTTCTGAATAAGAAATCTGAATAAGGAACCATCCTCCACTTTCAAAGTTGATGTTAGCAACTTGTGGTTTAAAACTTAAAAGTGCCAGTTTCTGATCATTGCCAAGATCTTGGTGTCAATTACAGATCTGGGACTTGGGGTCAAAGCTTATAGATCAGTGATTTAAGTGCAGTAGTCACTGATCATTGAAATTTACCTTCATGATGAATTTGCTTATAATAGATAGTGAAAGGCAAAAACATACCATGTGGACATTGCTTATATATATATATACAGAAAAAAATCACAACTATTCCGAACTTCAAGAATATTGATGTCAAAAGTAAACATATTAGCAGTTAGAGAAGGGTGCATGACATTCACCTCTGAAAAGGTCTTCCATAAATTTTAAATGAGCTCCAGAGTGTTCACTTTGTCTTTTCAATTTGCCCCCATCCGCAGCAATCTACAGCATCTAGAAATAAGGCAACATCTGGAAAGCCAATTAATGGATCATGTTAACAAATCTTCATAGGGATAAAAGCAGGAAACATAAATACCATGATATAGAAAGCAAAAAAGAATTAAGGGAAAAAAAAAGAACTTAAATACAAAAATCAGCAGACATATTTTAAACAATAATGTTCTGAGAGAATGACACTGAACACTTAAAGAAGATGTTTCGGTCCCAGGGAGATTATCTAGTTTATTTATGATTTATTAGTTAACTTAAGTTCATGCCTCAACAATGTTATTTAGATTGACTCTATTGGAAAATACTACAACTGCACCCTGTGGAGGAGCAAGGTATCTCTGACAACAACATTGTAAATAACATAACTCAGATGTAATCAGCTGTTTGATATTGCTTGGAGGAAGTTTTGTAAGTGTCTTCTGGTGGTGGGAGGTGAGGGGAAGAGTGTCCATCAGGCCCCTTGACATGGAACTTTAACTCCACAGGGTGCAATATCTTTTCTATTAACCATGCTGTCTGGAAACCTTCCTGATTTATAGTCATGGCACCATTTTATGCAGAGAGCATTCTGGGGAGAGTAACAAATTGGAGCCTTTTGCTGAATTAGTGGGAGATTAGATTAGATTCCCCTACAGTGTGGAAACAGGCCCTTCAACCCAACCAGTCCACACTGACCCTCCGAAGAGTAACCCACCCAGACCCATTTCCCTTTGACTAATGCATCTAGCACTATGGGCAATTTAGCATGGCCAATTCACCTGAATTGGGGTGATTGGGTAGCGTCTCTACAAGGACCATTTGTGGGTGGGGGATAGGGGTGGGGTCCAGCTATTTGAGAATTTATTGGAAAGATTGCTACTCCTCCCAGTCCACAAGCAATGCTGTAGGGAAAATACCTTTGTTTTTAAATGGAAGATGTCCTCACAGTCTGGATGCTGCTCAGGAAAATCTGATTCTTTATGAAGAATGTAAAGGAAACTACATTATACTCAAATTGGTGGAAGTGTTGTCATAGAGAAAGGAGATAAAAGGTATTCTCTATTCATTCTTTAGGGCAATGCCATGGCCAATCAGAATCAATCTGCCTGGTTTAAAATTTTAAAAAAAGCAAAGCTTGGCAAATTATTTCTCAAACAACATCTCTACTGCTCAGAGTTCACATATCAACTCATCAGCATTCTCCTCTCATGCAGCATTAATGTTGTTTACTTCTTACATTGACATTTCTTGCTCTTTGTCCAGATGAGTACAGGACAAAAAGCTTACACAAAATATGTCGGTTTTCAGCAATACCCAAGTTCTGCACTACCAATCAACTACTTTTATGAAGAAAAAATAACACATTAATGTAATTAGGAGGAACATCCATGCAACCTTCACTCAGTCTTATGTCTCCCAGCCTGTTGTTAGCCTATCCTTACCACTTCACCACCCTCCCCAAATACAGAGTTATCTAAATTTTTTGCCTCTGGAATTATTGATGGGCCATTCTTTATGCTCCTATGATTCATTCTTATGATCTAAATAAAATCGAAACCACATCTTCTCAATGCAGCCTTTGGGGAGGCACTGTCAAGCTTGTGCCCAATTTAGGTCAAAGTTCAAAATTCCAGATCCTGACCCCTGTTGAAAATGTTTCTGTATATTTGTGTTGATATTTTTACAAATGAGACAAAATGGAACTTGACTGTGCTTTCAGTATAGGTTGCTCACATGCTTATACATGGTCTCGTACATGAAGAACAGCATTGAAGTTCAGCAAATGAAACATGTTAATGCATACCTTGCAGGCAGACAAAAGAAAATTGATGTGAACTTGAGGAAGTATGCGCCAAAATAAAGGTTTATTGAAAAGATAAAACATTCTTGTTAGACTTTGACTTGTGAACATCCTGTAAAATTAGTGACCTTCTGAAATTTCAATTATCTAATTTTATTTACAGGGAATGATACAATCTACTGGACAGATATGGGAAGGAGTACAATTAGCAGAGCTAAACGAGATCAGACCTGGAGGGATGATATTATCACAAATGGTCTTGGACGGGTTGAAGGCATAGCGGTTGATTGGATAGCTGGTATGAGATTTTTCTATCCATTTTTTCAATTACTTCCTAATGTTGTAGCTTGATGGAACATTAACATTTATCTCTTCTACATCTTTCACAGGTAATATATATTGGTCAGATTATGGCTTCAATATAATAGAAGTTGCAAGATTTAATGGTTCTTTTCGCTATGTGGTCATCTCCCAAGGGCTTGATCAGCCACGTGCAATAGCTGTCCATCCAGAAGAAGGGTAAACCAGTTTTCTTTTCATACGAGAAAATTATCCTGATGGCCATATTCAGTGCTATTCTTCATTTCAATCAACTGATCTATTTTTACATCCTTGCCTGCTCACTTCAACTGAGCAATGTCAGCCTCACTTTCTCATTCAGTCACTCCTAAGTTCATGGCTGAAAGCTTCTGAGTAGTCAGCTCCAGTTATACAGGATATGTTCATGATTTGTGGATTGATCCACTTGGCAAAGAGCTGCAGAAGCTGTTTTTACAAAGGCATGAAGAATATGAAAAGATATGATAAAAATTAAATTGACACAGAATACTTTGATGGTTTGTGAGTGCCATTTTGCATTTTTTAAAAAGTATTTTATCATCTCAGAATTAATTCTGCACAATCCAAATACCATTTTCATTGCAAGCCCTTCACGATAAATATAAATAATTCCTAAAGAAAAAGGATTGCGAATTCTTGATGATAAAATTTTAGAAGCGACAATAAATAAAGTTCATGTCCTGACTTATTGTTTACCGCTCTTCTTTCCCCTCCCTATCTTCTCTCTGAGATAAACTTTCATTCCAGGGCACCTGATGCAGGAACCAGTTTTTTTTTTCTTCAATTGTGAAGTGGATACTGGTGGTTGCATCACCACTTATTGCCCATCCTGAACTGTATAGAGGACAGTCAAGAGTGAAACACATTGCTGAGGTCTCAGGTCAAATTTAGAACATAGAGCATAGAAAAGTACAGCACAGAACAGGCCCTTTGGCCCACGATGTTGTGCTGAGGTTCAATCCTAATGTAAAAAATAATAACTTAACATACACATCCCTCAACTCACTGTTCTCCATGTGCCTGTCCAGCAGTCGCTTAAATGTCCCTAATGACTCTGCTTCCACCACCACCGCTGGCAATGCATTCCATGCATTCACAACTCTCTGCATAAAGAACCTACCTCTGACGTCTCCTCTATATCTTTAACCTAATATCTTAAAGCTATGAAAGATGTCAAACCTGCCCTGGGGAAAAGTCTCTGGCCATTGACTCTATCTATTCCTCTCATTATCTTATATACCTCGATCAGGTCTCCTCTTTTCCTCCTTCTCTCCAGAGAGAAAAGTCCGGGCTTTTTCAACCTTTCTTCATAAGGCAAGCCCTCCAATCCAGGCAGCATCCTGGTAAACCTTCTTTGCACCCTCTCCAAAGCCTCTGTATCTTTCCTATGGTAGGGCAACCAGAACTGGACGCAATATTCCAAGTGTGGTCTCACCAGGGAATTGTAGAGCTGTAGCAAAACCTTGTGGCTCTTAAACTCGATCCCCCTGTTAGTGAAAGCCAAAACACCATATGCTTTCTTAACAACCCTATCCACTTGTATGGCAACTTTGAGTGATCTATGTACTTGCAAATCCAGATCCCTCTGTTCCTCCACACTATCAAGAATCCTGTCTTTAATTCTATATTCAGCATTTGAGTTCGACCTTCCAAAATGCATCACTTCATGTTTATCCAGGTTGAACTCCATCTGCCATTTCTCAGCCCAGCTCTGCATCCTGTCTATGTCACATTGCAGCCTGCAATAGCCCTCGATACTATTGATGACACCTCCAATCTTTGTGTCATCTGCAAATTTACTAACCCACCCCTCAACCTCCTCGTCCAAGTCATTTATTAAAACTACAAAGAGCATAGGCCCAAGAACAGACCCCTGCGGGACCCCACTCAACACTGACCTCCAGGCAAAATACTTTCCATCTACAACCACTTTCTGCCTCTGGCAGCCATCCAATTCTGAATCTAGATAGCCAACTCTCCCTTTATCCCATACTTCCTGACTTTATGAATGAGCCTACCCTGGGGAACCTTACCAAATGCCTTACTGAAGTCCATATACACCACATCCACTGCTCGACCTTCATCAACCTGTCTTGTCACCTCCTCAAAGAACTCAATAAGATTTGTGAGGCATGACTTGCCCCTCACAAAGCCATGCTGACTGACTTTAATCAGGGTATGCTTTGCCAAATAGTCTTAGATCCTATCCCTCAGAATTCTTTCCAAAACTTTGCTGACCACACATGTAAGACTAACTGGTCTGTAATTGCCAAGGATTTCCCTATTACCCTTCTTGAAAAGAGGAACAACATTCGCCTTCTTCCAATCCTCTGGTATGACTCCTGGGGAGAGTGAAGAGGCAAAGATCTTCGCCAGCGGCTTAGCAACTTCCTTGATCACTTCATCGAGCAGTCTAGGATAAATCTGATCTGGCCCTGGGAACTTATCAATCTTAATGTTTTCCAAAATTTCCAGCTCATCAACTTCATCAATCTTGATCTGGTCAAATCTATATCCCAGCTCCTCAAAGTTCTCATTCACAACAAGGTCCCTTTCCTTACAGAAAACTGAAGCAAAATACTCATTCAGGGCTTGCCCTATCTGCTCAGACTCCACGCAAAGTTCCCTATGCTATCCTTGATCGGTCCTACCTTCTCCCTGATCATTCTCTTATTCCTCACATATGAGTAAAATGCCTTTGGGTTCTCCCTCATCCTATTTGCCAAGTCTTTTTCATGCCCCCTTCTGGCTCTCCTCAGTCCATTTCTGGGCTCCTTTCTAGCAAGCCTGTAATCCTCTAAAACTGTGCTAAATCCTTGCTTCCTCCACCTTAGATAAGCTGCCTTCTTCCTTTTGACGAGAAGCTCCTCTGTTCTCATCATCCAAGGTTCCTTAATCTTACCCCTTCTTACCTGTCTCAGAAAAATAAATGCGTGCATCACTCACAATAACTGCTCCTTAAACAGTCTCCATATGTCTGCTGTGCCCTTTCTGTGGAACAATTGCTCCCAGTCTGTACTTCCCAACTCCTGTCTGATAGCGTCATAATTTCCTTTTACCCAATTAAATATCTTCCCTCAGTAACTGCTCCTTTCCCTCTCTGAGGCTATGTTAAATATTAGGCAGTTATGATCACTGTCACCAAAGCGCTCTCCCACCGCGAGATCCGACACCTGTCCTGGCTCATTGCAGAGCACCAAATCCAAAATGTCCTCGTCATGTCCTCCTGCACTCCTCAATGAACCTGGTTGATCCCTGGTTTGATGGTAATGGTGAGAGAAAGTGAGGTCTGCAGATGCTGGAGATCAGAGCTGAAAATGTGTTGCTGGAAAAGCGCAGCAGGTCAGGCAGCATCCAAGGAACAGGAGAATCCACATTTCGGGCATAAGCCCTTCTTCAGGAATGAGGAAAGTTGTACAATGAAGGATATGATTGGTCTTGAAGTTACAGCTTGTATTGTTATATGATTCTGCTGCTGATGACCCTTAGTTCTCATGGATGCCCAGTGTTGAGTTGCAAGATTTGTTTGAAGTCTATCCAATTTAGCATGGTCATAGTGGTACACAAAACAATGGAGGGTGTCCTGAAAATGGAGATGAGACTTCATCCTCATAAGGAATACATGGTGGTTATACTTTCTGACATTATCTTTGGCAGGCAGAGTGGTGAGGATGAGGTCAACTATGCTTTTTCCTCTTATTGGTTCCTTCAGTACAATCTATAGACTCAATCCAGCAGTTCTGTCCTTTAGCACCCCACCAGCTTGATCATTAAAGGTGCTGCTGAGCCACTTTTGATGATGGACATTGAAGATCACCACCTAGAGTGCATTCTGCACCTTTGTTGCTCTCAGTGCTTTCTTCAAGTGGTGTTCCACATACAGGAGTACTTATTTATCAACTGAGGTGGTATGTGTGGGGATGGGAGTCAGCATTTCCTCTAATTTTCTTTCAGGCTACATGGACCCCAGAGGTTTGTGCACTGCAGCTACTTCTGGAACTGGAAGTCAATGCCAAAATTGGTGTACTGACTCTAATCACTGAGAGCAGACCCTTGGCTGTGAATGCATGAAATTTTGGAGGGAAAGTTGGAGATAGTTCTTAATCACCTGCCAGAGTTTTTCTTGGTCATGATTGGCAGCCTATCATGAGACATCATGGGTCTAGAGTTAATGGTAGGGTCTCCCAGGGCAACTTCCTCATGACTTTCTACCATTGTGTCATCACGTCTACAGGGGTCTTTTTGGATATGCTCAGAGATGGTGATGTTGCTACCTTGGCCTCAACGGAATCAGGTTACAGACAAATTTGCCATGTGTTTTAAAAAAGGTAACTCCTCCATCAGTGCAGCTAGTAATAAAAGCATTCCCAAACAGATGCCATTAAAACCAAATAGTCTTGGTGTGGTGAGATATAGTTTTGTCTGCGGTAAGCGAAGATGCTGTGAATTTGGCTATGTCACATTGTTTCTTGACTAGTCCATGATACAGCTTTCCCAATTCTGTGACTAGCCCGCTGGTGACCATGCAGGTTCAACAGGACTGTGTTTGACATTGTCGTATCCAGTGTCTTAGTCAATGACAGATGGTCTATCTGGTTTTATTCTCTTTTTGAGAGGCTTTTTAGCAACTGAATGATTTGCTAAACCAATTCAGAGAGCAGTGAGGAGGCAGCCACATTGTTGTAGATCTGGAATCATGTGCAGGTCAGACCAGGTGAGGCCAGTGAGTTTTCTTCCCTACAGTGCATTAAAGAACCAGATGGAATTTTAACATAACTGATTCGTGGTCATCATAAGACTTTTAATTTCAGATTTTTATTGGATTCACATTTCACTATATGTCATGGTAGGATTCAAATCCTAGTCCCAGAACATTAGGTCTCGGATTACTAGCCCAGTGACATTACCACAGTGCTATTGCAGTTTTTCCTCATATGTCCCATGATTCCAAGCTCTTTACAACCTCTAAGTGCCAGGTACATAATATTAAAGGAATAGAAGTATGTTCTCTTGAGACTGCTCCATCTTTCAATATGATTATTGTTAATTTTGCTTAACCTGCTCTTCCATCTGCTGTCCAAATCCTTTGCTTTCCAAGTTCTGTTTATCTCAATCTGAATATACTCAATAATAGTGGAATTATTATTCACTAAAAATCTGGATTTATGAGTCTAATGATGATCAGCAATTCATTGTTGATTGTCAGAAAAACCCATCTGGTTCACTCATGTCCTCTGGGTTGTAGAATGCAGACTTCCAAACATTCCAAAAGCAGAATTATCTCCTTGTCTAAACACTAAATATTATGCTGCATCTATGCTTTCACGTTTTGGATTCCACGTCCAGGAAAGATCAAATCCTTTCAGTATCTTGTATTGAATTAAAGTTCCTCTCATCTTTCCAAGCTCCAAGAACTTCACTCACCCTTTCACCAGAGGGCCTTCCTTCCAGTCCAGAAATTATTCGAGTGAAATTTTGCTGTACCAACAACAATGCATGTGTATGGGGAAGAGAAGGCGATGGCCTGGTGGTGTTATCGCTGGACTGTTAATCCAGAGACCTAGGCCATGTTCTGGGAACCAAGGTTTGAATTCCACCATGGCAGATGGTAGAATTTGTATTCAATAAAAATCTGGAGTTCTGAGTCTTCCAATGATCATCAATTCATTGCCAATTGTCAGAAAAATCCATCTGGTTCACTAATGCCTTTTAGAGAAGGAAACTGCCATCCTTACCTGGTCTGGATTACATGTGACTCCAGACTCACAGCAATGTGGTTTACTCTTAACTGCCCCCGTGAATGGGCTATAAATGCTGGTTTAGTCAGTGATACAATCATCCCATGAATGAATAAGGAAGAAAAAAATGCTTCTTTACATATGGAGAATCAAACGGCAGGTGTTGTCTGACAAAAGTCTTACAAAATTGTAGAAATAAATACTGAATCTTATATGCCAATTTGTTTATACCAAAGGCCGCTCTGTTACTGCATTACTGATTGTCTTTGGTACAGCCCATTAACTTTCTGTGTTACTTACACTTGTGCACTCAGTGTCTCTGAACATCAGAAATTAGACATTTCATACTATTTTTAAAATACGTTATTTTCTTAGTCTTACAATTAAACAGAAAATTTCACACCTATGTTCCATCTACACCTTTACTATCTACTCACAAAGTAATCCATATCTCTCTGTGGTCTTTGTGGAAACCTACATTTTCACCTAACGAGGAAACAATGGAGACATTGCGCTCAGTCCCTTTATCAAAGTCATTGTTATAGATTGTAGATGGTTGAGACTCTGAAATTCATCCAAGTAGTACATCACAATACAGCTACAAATTTGAAACTGTCCTGTTAATCTCAATTTTTCACTTCCTTTCCATTCACCAATCCTCCATCCATGGTGATGTATTACCAAAACCTGTATTAAAATTTTCAAATATGTTTTCGCTTTTGAACAATTATATTGACTCTGTCTGATCATTATGATTTTGTACATGCATTATTAAGAGTTCCTTAACAGTAGATTCCAGTATTTTTACAAAGCCTGACATCAACTAACTGGCCTGTTGATCATTGTTTGCCAAAACCATTCTGAAATCTCGAGAACTTGTAAGAATCATATCCTATCAGTGAATCCATTGGGGTAGCATTGACAGGGCAGAAAGAGGCCATTTGGCCTCTTTGAAGAACATCCTACCTTGACCCAGCCCTCCCATCTGTAATCCTGCATGAAGTTTTTACCAGGCGAATCCACCTGATCTGCACATGTGCCTGTGCACTATAGGGCAATTGTTTTTTCAGCATGGTCAATCCACCTAACCTTTGGATTGTGGGAGGAAACCAGATTACCTGGAGGAAACCCATGAAGGCAACCGGGAGAGTGTGCAAACTCCACGCAAACAGGCACCCGGAATCAAACCCGGGTCCCTGACACTGAGGTAACAGTGCTAACCACTGTGCCACTGCATTGCCCTAACGTTTCCTACCATCTGAAAGTAGTAACAATCAAAAGAGAACCAGAAGAGTGCCTGCTCCTACCTGACCCAGAACCACAAAGAATCTGATGTTAAAGGATCAGAACATGTCACCTCTCTCCAACAAGGAGAATTATGCATACTGTGTTACTTGTCCAGGTGAAAATATGTCACAAGTTGAAAGTAGTTCCTTTAGAGTATTATTTCTCTCCAACATAATACTGAGCTACAGTTTAGAAATGGCGATAAACTGAATATTTAAGGGATAAAGCCGACAATTAATTTGTCCAAAAATATAGTTATTGTTGCACAATTATTTCAACAGCAAATTATATGAAATACTTCTCAGCTATAGATGAGCATCTTTTATCCAATAGAAAAGATCGAATTGGTTGAACTTACCAATGGAGCATGGAACTTGTCGAATACTTTAGAAGCAATGATTAGCATACAACGAGCAGGAAGGGGATTAATCAATGTTTGGCAGCATAATTTAAACTGCACAGAGAATCCCTGTCCAGGAACAGCTGCTAAATGAGCACCACCTTCTGGACTTCTGAATGTAATACAAAGTTAATTTTAATTAAAATAAATTAATGCCAAATAATCCTTGACATTGTACTGGGTATTTCTATCATGGGCAAATTTGATACTGGATTTGAATCTCATTGTTGAGGGTTTTGAAGGTGGGCAAGGTCTTGTTAGATCCACTGCTGACCTTCCCACTTTCTACCCAACTGCCTCTGCTGTCGTTGCAATTATTTAATGTAGTTTAGCACATGGAGACCTGTCCATCAATGGGCACAAGTGAAGCCTTTAAGTGGGCTATTAATGCACCTACCTCCTCTTTTACACTCTCCTCTGTTCTGCTCAAACATCCTATACCCCAGAATGTTGATTTACCAGGTTTGCCCATTATTCAACCATGTCTCTGTGATAGCAACAACACCGTAATCTTACGTGTTCATCTGTCTTACCCATAATGCTCCTAGCATTAAAATAGTTTATCACCATTTCTAAACTGTAGCTCAGTATTATGTTCAAATCCTGCCTTACTCCCTTGAAACACACATAGCTGAACTTCCTTTGCCTTGGTTCCTTTAGTAAAGTATGCTGTGTATCCACTGTACTGACACTCTGTCTCCTCCCCCTCCTGAAGTTATTTAAATTCCTCCCAACAGCATGAGTAAATCCACCTGCAAGGATGCTGGTCTCAGTCTAGTTCAGGTGCAGAGTGACCATCTTATACAGGTCCCGCCTTCCCCAGAAACAGTCCCAGTGATCCAGGAATCTGAAATCCTCCCTCTTGTATTAGCTCTTAAGTCACATATTTATCTTCCCTGTTCTCCTGTTTCTGTACTTTTCAGCATGTGGCATGGGGAGTACTCCAGAGATTACAACTTTTGAGTATTTGTTCTTTAGTCTATTGCTTAACTCCCTAATTTCTTGATGCCAGACTTCATAGCTCATTCTAGGGGAAAGTGAGGACTGCAGATGCTGGAAATCGGAATCGAAGAGTGTGGTGCTGGAAAAACACAGCCGGTCAGGCAGCAACTGAGGGGCGGGAGAATCAACGTTTCAGCATAAGCCCTTCATCAGCCCTTCATTCTCCACCTCAGATGATGCCTGGCCGGCTTTACTTTTCTAGCACCACACTCTTCGACTTCATAACTCATTCTACCTATATTATTGGTACCAATGTGTATCATATCCTCTGTCTTCTGTGCCTCCTCTTTCAGGATGTCTTGCAGCTGGTCAGTGATAATCATGACCCTGGCACCAGGGAGGCAATGTACTATCATGGTGTCATTAGCCACAGAAATGTCTATCTGTTCCCCTAATTTTCCCTAACTTAATCACCAAACATGTTCCTAAATACCAATCTAATTAGCCTCTGATTGGCCAGCTTGTCTGTGAGGTGAAATTTCCTGATCCAAAAAGACAGAAGTCCTGCCTTTAGCAGATAACAGCCAGTTATCTGTTAGCCAATATTTTCTTCATTGGGCTCCATTCTGTCTTTTAGCCAGGGGCAAGGAATCCGGTGCCTGGTAAATGATGGCCTAATGGTATTTTCACTTGACTATCAGTTCAGAGCCCCAGATAGTATTCCAGGGATTTGGTTCAAATGCTGCCATGGCAGATGGTGGAACTTGAATTCAATAATAATCTGGAAACAAAAGAATCAAATGATGACCATGAAATCATTGCTGATTGTTAGGGGAAAACCCATCTGGTTCACTTATGTCCTTGAGGGAAATAAATCTACCGTTCTTACCTACAATGGCCAGTATATGACTCCAGAGCCATAGCAAAGTGATTGATTCTTTACTGCCACCTGGGTATTCAGTCCTGGGCAATGGATTTTGGCCCAACTAGTGAAGCCCACATGAATAAATAAAAGAAAATTCAGCTCCTCTTGTTTAAAATTTCCTTATTGAGGATATTTCATTGAGGTAAGCCATTTGGCCCACCATACCTGTATTGAATGAGAAATCCAATAGGCGTAAAGACTTGCTCCGTTTTGTTTTAAATTGTAGCTGAATTTAGGCTTTCTCTGAAATACGAAGAATATTGTGAGAAAGGTCAAGAGGCAACTGGTTTCAAGCAAAATAGATTATAGTTATTGTACCTGAAATCCAGCTATCCGAAAACCTGCAATGTCCAAGAAGTGGAATTTACTTTGATCAGATCATGCAAGAATTTTAAGGGCTAATAATATATTTTTAAAATGCTTTGGCTTGTTGGGGCAGCTGCTTAGTGCTACAGTAGTCATTCACTTTGCACACCTGATGTGACCTGTTATCCCAGTGTTTGAAGTAACCTTTGACTCCACCTGACACAACTCAGCAGAATGCAGGGAGTTGAACTTCTCTGTGCAAATTCTGTCCTGACTGTTTATCTGGGGCTTCAGTGACCTGAGGTGAACACAGTTTTTTTTCAGTTGTGGCATTATCCAAAGTACTATCCAGCTTTAATGTTTCTATCTTAAACTTAGACTTGATCACTATCAGTTTTTATCTAATTATATGTGAAATGCCTCTGGACCCTTGTTTCAAAACTGGAAGGCCTAAAGTGCAGCACAAACTCAGTTCTGAAGTTGCCAGTTTTGAGATACTTTATCTGTGTATTCATTCCCCAGGAAATATCTCTCTGAACCGATTGGCAGACACTGACATGTCTGTTTCAGGCAGTGATTTGAGTCTTTTGAGTCTCTGCTGGGATTTTATTTCATCTGCAATAGAAAGATTGGTCATTTTCCCTGTAAGGAGACTTGAGCTACTCCCATCATGGCAGTTTGCAGTTTCAGAAATAATATTTGATTTGTTGAATGAAACATAGTTTTCAAAAATCCAAATCTATTTTTGAAATTCTGCAAAGGGCAATTCAGCTTTCTTTCTCATTAACTGACTTATGTATCGTTGAAAATAATATACCTTCCATGTTGAAACATTCCAACTATTAACTGTAAAATTAAAATTGGTCAAACCACTTCCAGGTTAATCATTATGTCCAGCTCAACGGCTTACTCAACAGGGTTACCATTGTATGCATGTGCTCAATGATACAAGCCTTTAGAACACAACTTTCATTCTACAATTAATGAGAACCCATCTTGGGGTCAATCTGAAGGGTGTGAAGGTTTTTAATCAAGCTCATGAAAAAGGTCCATTCATTTTGTATTTCATTGTTTTGTATTGGAGACTAATTACATTCTGTATTGATCAATGCTGTATTTGAAATGTATATACTGAATCATTGAGAAAGATATTAAAAATATAGTTGTAGAGATATTATATAGTAGTGGTCTGTGGCAAATAATAAGAGAGTACAGTGTGTGGAATGTGTTTGTACACAGGACTTAGCTTTTTGAATGATAATGACAACAGTCTATAATCATGCAAATAATGAATTGAGAATTTTATAATACATATTTTCTTGTCTATCTTTTCAATAGATACATGTTTTGGACTGAATGGGGACGAAAGCCTTGCATTGGCAGGGCACGGTTGGACGGATCAGAACAAATTGTCCTAGTGAGCTCCAATATTGCGTGGCCAAATGGGATATCAATCGACTATGAGGTTTGACTATTGAGCCTTCTCCAAAGAATGTGTATAATATTTTCTGCAGGCACATTTAAGTATTTTAGTTTCCTTCCTTGAGCTCTGTTTTTTTTATTGAATAAGATGCTTCGGCCACTCATAAAAGTCTGCTCATGTTTGCTATGCAATTGATCCACAGAAAAATAAATTATACTGGTGTGATGCCCGTACAGACAAGATAGAGAGAATTGACCTTGAAACTGGAGAAAGCCGAGAGATTGTGCTGTCAGGCAACAACATGGATATGTTTTCAGTTGCAGTCTTTGGGGTTTACATCTTCTGGTCTGACAGGTAATTTATTTTCCCATAAGTGTTCAGGATTCAAAATGTTCTTGTAGTGCCTGATTTCCTATCCGTATAGGATTAGCTCTTTATGAGCAAGGCCACTATAGCAATCCTGAATGGATATAATTTCCAGAGGTGAGCCATTTCTATTATTGGAATTTGAGCCTCAGAAGTGTCTTAACATTCTGCCAGGGTTCCGTGTCTCCTTACTGTGATAAATCATTACATAAATTAAACAATTGTGTTAATTACCTGTTTGTACTTTTGACAGAGCACATGCCAATGGATCCATCAAAAGAGGGCATAAAAACAATGCTACTGATGCTGTTACCGTGAGAACCCACCTTGGGGTAAACCTGAAAGGTGTGAAGGTTTTCAACCGAGCCAGAGAGAAAGGTCTATTCTTTTTTATCATTGATTTACATGGGAGACATTCAGAATTACTAAATACTGTATTCTAAATGAATACATTGAATAGATACCTCAATTTTAGTGAAATTTAAAGTGTTTGTGAACAATTATGAAAATATATACTGTTTTGCATAATACGTATGACATTCTTTGAGGGAGTATTTAGATAATCTTTCAAAAATAAGCAATGTGTCATTACGTGCCTGACAATTCAATTCACCCAGTTTGTGAAATTAGTATTATTACATCTTGATCTGGCTGTAGAATTAGTTCAATTTGCTAAAAACACATATTTTCTTTTGAAAAAGTAAATTTAACTGTTAGCATGATGAAAGGAGGTTTTCATCTTGAAGTTGATTAATGGTTTGCCATTTTAATCTGAGTTATGAGCTACTGTCAGATGCAAGGTGATTATGAAAGTACAAAGCAGTAGCATCAATGAAAGGGAAATGGGGATTTATTGGGGACTTACTGTAACATAAATGACTGTGAAAATGTCGAGCCAATGTGCATTAAAGAATAGAAGTTCTTAAAAATATGATGGTAGTGATTATTATGGTGGTCACTTCATATTAGTATTAATTTAGATGATCAGAACAAGACCATATTATATCACAAATGTTAGTTACAGTGTTTTAGTTTGCTGCAGGCTGCCACTCAGGTATTCCAACATGGTAGTTGCTGAAAGGCTGATTTCCTCTCTGCCTTTCTGCAATTGGGCACGAGGCAGAATAGCACCCCCTTGTAGGAGCGGGTTCAAGTCAGCAGCCCATACCAATGCACTTCATGCCTTTGACAAGGCATTGCATGGACAAGAGTGCTGAGGTTATGCTGTTCCTGTAAAGTTTGATAAGGCTACCAGAGAGGTAATGGCTGCAACACTGGCCCAAGGGTAATAGTGTAGGTTCAATTTTTTACCCTTCATGCTTGGCAGACTCCAAATACATTATCAGTTAAAAATGGGAAGATGTTTTGCCATCAAGATCCATCAATGGAAGATGTTACTTTACTGTAGCCCGAACAGGATTACTTTGTGATTTTTTTTTAAAGACCATTGAGGTCTTTCCTAAGACCTAATCGCCTTTGTTCCAGAATTTGCCCTTCCTTTCTGTATGATCCTATCAAATCCCCTTCCTCCTATCTTAACTGGTAGGTAATACACGGCAAAAACCATTTGATCTTTTCCTGCCTTAAAATGCTCTGCTCTCATACTGCTGGCTACGTAATATTTAAATGAAGCCTTGCTGTTAAAGTATCCTGAGCTTGAAACTTATGCCAGTCATAGTGTTTCGTGCCCAACCAGTCCACACTTATTTAGGATTACGTATAAGCCTAGTCATGCATTCTTGCATCAAGTGATAAATCCTAGGGATTGATACATGAACTTTCAGAGAGAGAAGTATACATTTCTACACTGTGAATCTTATTAGGGGTCATACAAGTTCTTACTTTCAGCATTGAATCTTTACATTTTGCATTATGAATACCTAAATTTTGGAATCCAAGTAACCTTCATGCTTTTAGCATAGAATGCATAGAATCCCTACAGTGTGGAAACAGGCCCTTTGGCCGAATAAGTCCATACCGACCCTCCAAAGAGCAACTCACTCTGACACCCTCCCTACCTTATTATCCAATATTTAGCCCTGACTAATGTACCTAACCTCCACATCCCTGAGCACTATGGGCAATTTAGTATAGCCAGTTCACATAACCTGCACATCTTTGGACTGTGGGAGGAAACCCATGCAGACCTGGGGAGAATGCGCAAATTCCACACAGATAATACCAATTCCCGGTTAGACTAAAAGTACTGAGTTTAAAATAATTTTGTATTTTCTCCCTGCTGCATGTATTCAGTCAGTTAATGCTTATTAAGTAATATGGATGACCTAACAATGCATAACTATATCATGACAGGTACCAATATTTGTGCAAAGAACAATGGTGGATGCCAGCAGCTTTGCTTGTATCGTGGAAAGGGTCGAAAAACCTGTGCATGTTCCTACAGTGTTCTTGCTGCAGATGCAGTCAGCTGCCATGATTATGATGGATACTTGATCTATTCGGAGAGAACAATACTGAAGAGCATTCACCTTACAGATGAAACTAATTTAAATCCTCCAATAAGACCATATGAAAAACCAGAATACTTCAAAAATGTGATCGCCCTGACTTTTGATTACCGACAAAGTTCAAAGAACACCAATCGAATATTTATGAGTGATGTTCATTTTGGAAATATCCAAGTAATCAATGATGACTGGACAGACAGAAGAATAATAGTGGAGAGTAAGTATATGCCTGAAATGAATGAATATTATTCTTATTACACATATTTTACCGATAATCATTTATTTGTTCTTTGACTCTAATGTTCAATCAGCAAAATAAGAAATCCATAGACACATGATGCTCACTCACTGTTGCACCAGGAATAGAGTATTGCAGATGTATTGTATTTGACTGAGTAATCCAAGGCACTGACTAACCTGAGAATTTGAACTTGGTTCTAAAAATCCAAAAATAGGAAACTGGTAAGAGTAAAGTGACCATTAAGTTGTTAGATTGTGATTAAAAGCCCTGGCTTATTAATGCACATGTGAGAGGAAGTTTGGTGACCTTAACGAGTCTGAGCTTAGTCCCACATCAATGTGAATGTCTCTTAATAGCTCTTTGGAGTGGTCAAGAAAATTGTTGCCAGCAGCTTAAGAAAAAAATTCATCGCTGCCACCTCAGTCCAATGCAGGGACAGCACAAGCATGGCAACCTTTCTATGGGCTGCCATGTGAGAATGAATCAGTACGGCATGCGTCCTTTAACTAGGGAATGTTCAATGATGATACCTAACTTGTGTCATGGTTATGGTAGCATCAGAAATTTAGTGTAATACTCAGTGCCAAATTAATGATCCAGATTACCAATGGAAAGCTTCTCATCATGTTGAAACTGTCTGAAAACTGCTTGAAATAGGGCTTTGGTAGCCTAAGAGGTTGAAATCCAAACTGTGCAGATTAAATTTGCACGTAATCTATCTGAACTTTTCCAATTCTTTAGAATAGCCAAGGTATGGCTTTGGAGAGATAAATCATCATTCTGGATGCGGTTCTTGGTTACCTTTGAAAGGTCAAATTATCTTTCCAGTCATGCACTTCTTATATGCAAATATGTTCCCATTTTTAACTATTTTCATTTCGACATTACCTTCCCCCAAATGCCTGAAGCCTCAAGAGGACTTATAAAAGGGAACTATCAACAAGGGTTTTTAAACAATATCAATGAAATCTGTTTGTAGTGTCAAGAAGATCTGTCAAAAGCAGCCATCAAAGGGGATTATCAAGCTTTCAAAACATTTAAATGTCCTGCCATGTAAATAACTTGAAAACATCTGGGGTGTTAGATAAAAGAAATTCTTGCAATTTCAGTGCCTGTTGACATAAGCCTGGGCACCATCATTACTACATCACTACTGAATGATTGATTTCACAATCACCTGTGATCACAATGGACTGTCTTTCATTTCTCAGTTTCTTCCATTCACTTTCCCATGTTCACAGCCACATGTGGTTATATAGGATCTTTGGTGTAGGACGATTGATTCTAGTGCTTGTCACATTCTTAATAAAATGTCTGTTATAAGACATTGTTTAGTTGAAGGAATGCACATGTAGTAAATGGGCTTTTATGAATGAATGCTGAAAATGTGACGCTGGAAACGCGCAGCAGGTCAGGCAGCATCCAAGGAGCAGGAGAATCGCATTTCGGGCATGAGCCCTTCTTCAGGCTCATGCCCGAAACGTCGATTCTCCTGCTCCTTGGATGCTGCCTGACCTACTGCGCTTTTCCAGCAACACATTTTCAGCTCTGATCTTCAGCATCTGCAGTCCTCACTTTCTCCTTTTATGAATGAATGTTTCAATGTGGAAAAGTTAGTAAGTGACACTTAGTACTTCATTTAATAATATCTTATTTCATCCAATTTAATCATGAATCCTGTGGTTTGGTCATAGCGGACATAAGTTGAGTTAGTGTTGTAGATTTGAAGGCAAATGGCAGTGAATGAGATGACACAAGTTTGCCTTGGAGCTTTAATGAACAGCAAGAAGTTGGGTGGAAATGCTTATTTTAGCAAGGAGCCATGAAGAGTTATACAAGCTATTTTGGGGTTTGTCTTGGAGTTGTTGCAAGAGGAACCATGAAAGGTTGGGGACATGAGGAGAATGGGTTGACATGGGTGAACAGTGAGACTATCAGGGATGTAACTGTTAAATTTGGAGAGTATTTTTTTAAAGTTAAACTTCAACACAGTGCTGGTGCACCAAGGCATCCTTTATTCTCACTTAGACCTTCCCAGCCCAAGAAGACACACCACCTCAAAATGAATATTGAACTGTTAGGACAACAATATCCTGGTTTGTGTTCATAGAGTTGGGAGATGCCTATACTCTGCAGTCCTGGCGTAAGGTTCAATGTTGCTTGGAAACTTAAAAGGCCTGAAAATATATTTATGACTTCAAAAATTCAAAACTCATCCAATATGTATATCTCAATGTGCTTAATGAAGGGTATTTGCATGACTTGAGCTTTGCAAGTCATGTTGAGTTTTATATTTTCTTTGCAAATTGTTGCTAAGAGTTAAGAAAAAAGATGACTGCATGTAAATTGAACATTTATCACCATTTTATTTTCTAAGTTCCAATTTTTTTCTTTAAACATAACTAAAATAAAATAATTTTATTTGATAAATAATCTTAAGTTGTGCAGTTTTGTTAAATGTGTTTTCTCCCACCTGCTCCTTCCTCCCAGTGCACTCTCCAAGGTGTGGACTGATGGCTGGGATATCACTTAGTAACTGCCGGTCACCTTCCATGATTTCACCCAAGTCTTGATTCATAAATGAGCACATATAATATGCTTTTAAATTATTTTTAAAAATAAATTGTAAAAAAGTAATAAAAGGCATGGGGACCAAGCAGGTGGGTGAGAAAAGATTTGAATACAGAACTAAGGCAGATTTGAAAGACCATCTGGCTTGTTCGTTTACTGTAATAGTCTCTGATTCTGTTTTGGCTAGCTATTTGAAAATGAGAGACTGGTCAACACAGCACTTGCAATTGAAGTGCTGGTTAGTGATCAACATGGGGACACTAATACTGTTGCCTTCCCTGTTCTAGAGCTGTTGAATGAAATTATAAAATCCCTTCTTCTGCATGGATTAACTAACTGTGGAAATAGTGAATTAATGATTGAATAATCTGCTTTGTATGGCTGAAAGTATTTATAGCCAGCTGAGCCTCTCTCAGGATAGTGGAGCTGTAAAAATATATGAGCTACCTTAAAGTATGCTCTAAAACATGGCTTCTATGAAATATTGGTGCTATTACTGTATTTTAAAGGGCAAACCTCTGGTGTAAGCATTGACTTTGTTTCCAGTTTATTTGTTATGTTTTCCACATTTTATTTCTGGTCAAAGTAAAATCATATGAAATTTGAGTGTGGACGTAGAGGGATATATTTGTAATGAATATACTTGCCTAATTGTATGGAATAAATTTTCTATTTCACAGATCTGGGGGACTTAAGTCTCCTGTTCATTATATAATCTAACAAACACCATCCTTTAAATGCAAACAAGGCTAATCTATTTTGTTATGTTATTATGTGGGATGAGGTTGAAGATTCATCCTGACATTATTTAAGTGACATACTTGACAGAAAGTTAGTTAGCCCAAACTGTTGGATTTTGACATGAACATTGATGGAACATGAAAAATGTTATGATTATAGATTTCTATCTTCTTCTTACATTTGTCAAAGCTTTAAAACTAAACATAAGTGCTTCCAAGACATTTGAAAAATATATTTGACACTAAAAGCTTTGCTTGGTGCTGCCACAGTCAAATGATGTTGAGAATAATAAACCTAAGTCATCACAGCCCATGGGAACATCACTGTATGTTGTCACATTCCATATACATGTTCTATACATATAAACATAAATTATGACTCATACCTTGTGACAAAATCATATTATTAGAAAGTTAATTTTATGGAATATGTGCACTGCTATTTTCCAATTCATCTGTTGATCACTTGGAACAAAATAGACAGTAAAATAGACGCCACACTCAGTTTTACTGTGGATTATGAATAAGGTGAGAATCACCAGGACAAGAGTGCAATGTCTACTTTCATCATTGAGATATTAAATCCTTGTGAAGGATTGTTCAAGGTAGATTTTATCTTTAATGGTTTGATTCATAGGAATAATCTAACAACGAGAAAAATATTAAACTAGAACAGCAACAAATGCTGAAAGTTTATACAAATGTTCATATTGTCTACTGTAAGTCAATCTTCTGTAAGCAGCGTACAATTCATATTTGAATTACATAATTGATGAGCTTTTTTCTTCATAAATGACCAAAAAGAGACATGACTTTCATAATTGCAATCCAATTAAGGTGTCAAAGAATGTTGTGTTCTTAATATTAGATGGTACTGTATCATTCCCAGGTCAGATTGTACCGTAATTTACATGCAAAACATAAGCAAACATAATAGATTGAATCTTCCAAGCAAAGGCAATCATTGTTGGCTTGTTACTCTATTCATTTTATTTTACCTTGGAGCAGGAATAGATCATTTGGCCCTTCAACCCTGCTCCACCATTCGATATGATCATGGTTGACCATCCAACTCAGTACCTTGCTCTCGCTTTCTCTCCAGACCTTCTGATCCCTGCAGCCCTATAAACTATATCTAACTCCTTTGTGAAAACATTCAGTGTTTTGGCCTCAACTACTTTCTGTGGCAGAGAATTCTGCAGACTGTGCCTTCTCTGGGTGAAGAAATTTCTCATCCACTGTTGCTGGACTTACCAGTCATTGGAACATCCTTCCTGCATTTATCCTGTCTAATCCTTTTAAATTTTATTAATATCCATGAGGTCACCCCTCTGACTTCTAAACTTCAGTGAATATAGTCAAAATTGAGCCAGTTTATGTTCATACATCAGCCTTGCCATCCCAAAATTCAGTCTGTTAAACCTTCTATAGCCTCTATAGCCAGAATATTCTTGCTCAGATAAAGGCACCAAAACTGATACCCAGGTGTGTTCTCACCAAGGCCTGATACAATTTTAAAAATATATCCCTGCTCCTATATGTGAATCTTTTCACTGTGAAGGCCAAGATGCCATTTGCCTGCTGCACCTGAATTCTTACTTTCAGTGGCTCGTATACAACAATGTTGAGGTCATATTGTACCATTCCCTTTCCCAATCCATGGTCTTGTCTAAATCAAACTGAAGCATCTTTGCATTCTCTGTAAAATTTATCCTCCCACCCAGCTTTGCGTTGTCTGCAAACATGGAGATATTATATATAGTTCCCTTATCTGAATCTTTAACATTAATAATACTATCAATAATAATAATACTATCTAGATTAGTGAGTCAAAACCTTTTGAAGTGTTGGGGACATTTCTAGAGGGATCCAGATGCCTGATAATTCATCATCAAAAGTTTAAACTTTCTGGACAATTCATGAGTAATCAATGCATTGGTGCATCTAAGGGATACTTAGTGTACTTTGCTATTATTACTACTTTCCAATCAGACAAGACTGAAGCCATAATTTCTAATTTGAACAAAGCAGAATTCTGCTCAATTACAAAAATATAAACAATCCAAACACATAATGCCTTTTTTTCCAGTGATTCTTGCAGATTGATAGCCACACGCTGGAAGTTTTTATTAAACTCTAGAATTGTGAAGTATTGGGATCAGTCCAGGATTAACAATATTTTGAATTAATTAGCTGACGAGCCAAATGCTGATATATTGGGAAAGTTTAGGTACAAAATGACTGAGATGTCATTGTACACTGATCATTGAAAGCAAGCAAAAGTTGCCAAATTGGACTCATACTCATTGGAGATTGGACAAATGAAAGGAAACCTTATTGAAACATTTAAGATTAGCATAGAAGCAGAGAAACTAGGTTCAGGAACAGTCATTAAGGCCTCTGAGCCTACTATGCCATCAATATGAAAATGACTGCTCCTCTTTCCAATACCTTACACTTACTTTCTGCCCATACTCCTTGATGTCTTTAAATTACTTAGGAGATCTGACAGGGTAAATGTGGAGAATTTGCTTCTCTTACAGAACAGTTCAGGACCAGAGGGCATAATTTCAGATTAATGGAATGCTTGTTTAAGACAATGATAGGAAGAAAATTTTTTTCTCAGAAAATCATCAATTTGTGGAATTTCTTTACCGTAGAGGACTGTTGAGGCTGGTTTATTAAGTATATTCAAGATTGAGATAGACATACGTCTAACGAATAAGAGAAGCAAGGCTTTTAGGGATGAGGTAGGAAAGTTGAGTTGACGATTATCAGATCAGCCACGACTTTGTTGAATGGAAGAGCAGATTCAATGGGCTGAATAGTCTACTACTGCTCCTATATTTTATGGTCTTATAGTCTTGCCAGAGAGGGAGCACTACAAACGTTCCTCAGGCTGATTCCTGGGATAACAGTTTTGTCCTATGAAGGGAAATTGGGTCAAGTTGGCCTGTATTCACTGGAGCTGAAAATTTGTTGCTGGAAAAGCGCAACAGGTCAGGCAGCATCCAAGGAGCAGGAGAATCGACATTTCAGGCATGAGCCCTTCTTCCACACAGCTCCCCTTTGAACTTACCAGTTCAGGAACTGAACTAAAACTGCTCAGCTCAGTTAGACAAAGCTGACCATTCCCCTCTCTTTATACAGGTTACTTCTAAAGCATGACCACTTTGGCCTGAAGTCTCATCTGTTTACATACAAACAAAAGATCTCTCAAAATCCTTTTCATCTCTGTACCAATCTAGACTGATCAGAGTCCGGCCCAGTTTATTGCCGTTGTGAGCAAAGTCATGTTTCGTTGAGCCAAGGAACAGCTTTTAGAAAAAAAGGGACTAGCTTTGTGACACTGCTACTACTGAGTGTCGCTGGTGGAGAGACTGGATGTTTGTGGATATAATGCAAATCAAGTGGGTTGCTTTATCCTGGATAGTGTCAACCTTTTTGAGTGTTATTGGAGCTGCACTGGTCTCGGCAAGGGAGGAGTATTCCATCACACTCCTAGCTTGTGCCTTTCAGATGATTGTCAGGTTTTGGGGAGTCAGGAACTGTTACTTCTTGCAGGATTCCTTGCTTCTGACTTGAAATTATAGCCACTGCATTTAGATGACTAGTCCAGTTCAGTTTCTAGTCAATGGTAACTCCCTGGATGTTGATTGTGAGGATTCATTAATGGTACTGCTGCAGAAGTTTAAGGTACAATAGTTAGATTTCTCTTATTTGGGATGACCCTTGCCTGGCATTTATGTGGCACGACTGTTACTTGTCACTTTTCAGCAGAAGCCTTGATATTGTCCAGATCTTGTTGCATTTAGACTTAGATTACTTTAGTATCTATGGAATTGTGAATATTGCTTAACAATATGCAGCCAATGGCTCTGGTCTTATGATGGAGGGAGGATCTTTGAAGCATCTGAATGTGGTTGGGTCAAGGATACCTCACTGAGGAATTTCTGCAGACATGTCCTGTAGTTGGCATAACTCAAGTCGAACAAGTATAACTATTTTCAAATGTGCCAGATATGACTGCAATGAGAGGTACGTTTTCCCACTTGATTCCCATTAACTCTTATTTTGCTTGAATTCCTTGATACCACACCCACACAAATGAGGCCTTTGATATTGAGGGCTGTCACTCCAACCTCACCTCTGGAATTCAGCTCTTTCATCCAAATTTGGACCAAGGCTATCATAAGATCAGAACTCAAACTTGGAACCAGTGAGCAGATTGTTGCTGAGCAGGTACTGCTTGATACCTTCTAATGTCAAGCAACTAAAGATCAATTGTGCAGCTGGAAAGGCTTAAAACCTTAGTAAGCAAGTATTTCAAATCTTAGAATAAATAATTATTCTCTTTCACCAAAGATATATTAATATCCATATAAATCCCTTTCTAGCCTGACTTCTTCTTTTATGTTAAGTAGCTGCTGTTGTATTGCTCTTGCTGCTTCAAACAAGGTCATTTCTTCATCTTGCCAGTTTTAGCTTGAACCACTCTCCTCCTGTTTCCAGCTGGGATTGTGACTTTCAAAAGTAGCAGCTGATAAGAAATAACAACATTTTACAAAGTTAGTGGCAATCCAGGGTTTCTAGACCATTCTTTTAATTTTCCTTCAAGCTCGTGTTAAAAGCCAGTTTTGAAAAAATCCAGCATCCTGAGCAATGTGCTGGAGAGTCAATGGCACTAAAGCAAGCACAGGAATAGCAATGAAGGGTAAAGTTGAAATAAATGGTTGGTAAAGGAGAAGTAAAAGATTGAAAACTGTGAACATGATTTTTCTTATGGTAGAGAATCACATAAAATTATATTACATGTCGAGCAAATATTACAAAGACCCTCTTTGACTTCTCCTTCCAGGCCAGCCTGCACAGTAACAGATATATTGAGAAGACAAACCATTACCCATTTGTGGGCTTAGTTAAAAATATCATATCACAGGATAAAGAGAGATTATATCCTGGATCTTCTACTGAAACCTGGAAGCTTGAATAATTTTGATCTAATTTGCACAATTGTGTTTTCCCTTTCTAATGTTGCTGGGGGGTTTTTAAACAGCATATTAATCCAATAATTTATCAAAATGGCTCTCAATGGGCAGGATTAGGGCTGTGGAATGGTTGTCGCTATTGGGATTCTGGGATACTTGCCCGATAATACTAAAACACCTCTGTTCAAATTAAAAAAAAACGAATAGCCAAAAATGAATGTGATGTTGTTGTCCTTTTCTCCCACAAATCCAGATGACACAAGTTTCTGCACAAAGGTAAATGCTTTATTATCAGAAAGTCGGTGAGAGATTCTCAATGTGACCAGAAGTAGCCATTCGTCTACTTGTGGTGACACTTCTTCACGAATCTCTGCCCTACACACAAAGACAGTATTTTGTATAGGAATAAAACAAAAGGTCTATAAGTTACATGGTCAAAAGTATTATATAGTTTAAGATAGGCAATTATAAATTTACAAAGCCCATTCAATGTCGATGTCCTGTGATAATTAGTGAATGGAATACAGGGACTGATTATCGTATTCTTCATGATCATGTATTGATGGGAAGAGATTAAACAGAAGGTTCTTGCCTGTTCTCAATGGGGGAATTCATACACCTATGCTAATACAGAGGGGAAGCAAGACAATGGGAGCAGAAGTTAGTTTAACAGGGTTGTAGCCAAGGCTATCAGTCTTTGCTGGAGAGGACAAATATCTTTGTGTGAGGCTGCAGAGGGATCCATGTGTGTGGCTCCAATGGAATCCTTCTGTAGGATTCAGTCAGCCTCCTCCCGATTGAAATGTTCTGCCCATACTGTAAGGGGACAGACATGCAATTTATACCGCAGTGAGTCTCTTTGGTAGTGGAATGTTTAACCCTTGAATCCCAGTATTTTTTTATATTTCAAAAATATACTTTATTCATAAAATACTTTTATGATCTATACAACTGGACATGCCATACATATGTAAACATTCCATTTCTTTGCATACTGAAACAGAGTAATCATTCCTATTTACAGGTCGGTACGATTACATTTTTAGCTGAGGCGTCAGCAGAGCCCAAATGACTGCGTGGGCCTCCAGTTCTTCTTAGGCAGGCAGATGTTACACGGTGGTCTTTCCTCACCGCGCCTTGGCGGCAGCTGCCCCAAGCTTCAGTGTGTCCCTCAACACATAGTCCTGGACCCTTGGAATGTGCCAGTCTGCAACACTCAGTTGGGGTCAACTCCTTCAGCTGGAAGATCAACAGGTGTCGGACTGCCCAGAGAGCGTCCTTCACCGAGTTGATGATCCTCCAGGCGCAGTTGATGTTCGTCTCAGTCTGCGTCTGAGGGGAACAGGCCGTAGAGCATGGAGTCCTGCGTCACGGCGCTGCTCGGACGAACCTCGACAAACACCACTGCATTCCTCTCCAGACTTCCTCTGTGTAGGCACATTCCAGAAGGAGGTGTGTGACAGTCTCGGCCCCCCCCCCCCACCCCCACCCCACCCTGCAGCCGCTTTGAGGGCAGCATGTGGTGCAGCTGAGAGTCCGGACGTGCATAAAGAATCTCACAGGCAGAGCCCTTCTCACCACCAGCCAAGCCATGTCTTGGTGCTTGTTGGAAAGTTCTGGCGATGAAGCATTCTGCCAAATGGCTTTGACAGTCTGCTCAGGGAACCGCTCGATAGGATCTGTCCTCTCCTTTTCCTGAAGGGTCTCAAGGACACTACGTGCTGACTACTTCCTGATGGACTTGTGGTCAAAGGTGTTTTTCTTCATAAGCTTCTTCATGAAGGACAGGTGATACGGAATGGTCCAACTACTCGGCGCGTTCCGCGGCAGCGAGGCCAGGCCCATCCTTCGCAACACCGGGGACTGGTAGAACCTCAGTACATAGTGACACTTAGTGTTTGCGTACCAGGGATCCACGCACAGCTTGATGCAGCCACACACAAAGGTGGCCATCAGGGTGAGGGTGGCATTGGGTGTATTTATTCCTCCGTTGCCCAGATGTTTGTACAGCGAGTCCCTTCGGACCCAGTCCATCTTTGACCTCCATATAAACTGGAAGATGGCCCTGGTGACTGCAGCAGCACAGGTTCTGGGAATAGGCCAGACCTGTGCCATGTATAATAGCAATGACAGTGCCTCACACCTGATGACCAGGTTTTTTCCCGCGATGGAGAGTGACCGTAGCTTCCATCTGCCCAGTTTCTGCCTCACTTTGCTAATACGCTCCTCCCAAGACTTGGTGCATGCCCCAGCCCCCCCGAACCAAATACCCAGCACCTTCAGGTGGTCGGTCCTGAAGGTGAAGGGGATCGAGAATTGGTTGGCCCAGTTCCCGAAAAGCATGGCCTCGCTCTTGCCTCGGTTTACCTTGGTTCCCGAGGCCCGTTCGAACTGGTCACACATGCACATGAGTCTGCGCACGGACAGCAGATCCGAGCAGAAAGTGGCGACATCACCCATGTACAGGGAGGCCTTAACCTGCAGGACCACGCTGCCGGGAATAGTCACCCCTCTCAGGTTTGCATCCTTGGCAAATGGCTCTATGCAGCACACAAACAAGGCAGGAGAGAGAGGGCAGCCCTGCCTCACTCCTGATCTGACTGGGAAGCTATCTGATTCCCACCCATTGATTGAGACTGCACTGACAATGTTGGTGTAGAGCAGTCTGATCCAATTGCAGATTCCCTCCCCAAAGCCCATGTTGGAGAGAACATCTCTCATATACCTGTGTGATATCCTGTCAAAGGCTTTCTCCTGGTCCAGGCTGATCAGGCAGGTGTCCACCCCTCTGTCCTGCACGTAGGCGATCGTATCCCTGAGGAGTGCGAGACTCTCAGCGATCTTCCTGCGCAGGTTTGTTCAGGGTGAATCATCGACCCCAGAGCAGACCTGACCCGGTTGGCAATTACCTTTGACAGTATACCTTGAAAGAGGAGTAAAACATGGAACTGATCCCTGATCCCTTTGTGGCTTTCTAACTTCCGCAGTGGGGGCCATAAGTCTAAATGTCCCCTCTGACTACTGCTGGCTGTCATGCTGACTGATGCAGCAAACATGGAGAATCATGAGCTGACACGCACTGAGAGTGATGTTGGGCTCAGCCTTTTAAATACCTGCCTCAACTTTGCATTTCCATAAGATTAAGATCTTTAGCGAAAAGGTCTCTAAAATTGTCAATCAAGTCAATTTATGCAATATCAATGGCAGGGTGAGTTTATTGTGGAGTCAGGAACTGTTGACAGGTAAGCTTAAAAGATCTCATCAACTTTGTAATTAGATAGTCCATAGTAATTTAAGTCAGTTTTTAATGTAATAATCAATTATAAAAGTCTGTACTTAAAGGTTCCATGACTATTTAATTTGCCAGTATATGTGTTAAGAGGTGATAGAGCACTTTTCCCAGTTGATAAACAGCTCTTACATACTAAACAGTATTGCGAGTCAGATATTAATATGTCATCTGGACCCTATGCTGTGACTTACAATTTTTAACATTGATCTAAACACTTAAAGTTCAAATACTCATTTGTATTACAGAGCTTAAGTACTTCTGAAAAAAGATGCATGTTGTGGATATTTCACATCTTCCAATCATCAAGACTTTTCACAAGAATGAAATTTCATGGATAAAACTAGCACTTATACTGCGTGAGAGGAAACTGCTGATTGATTGGCAAATGGACTCTGACTGGTAGAGGCATTGTCATGGAAAATGCAGCAATGTTGATTGATAGCTAGTGGCAACATGACGGCCACTTATTTCATTGAATTAGAACAGGCACAGTGCAGGTACATGTTCTTTTTGACTGTAAAGTGGAAGGCCAGGTAACCACCAGTGCCAGCAAGTGCACCATGCTGTAAGCCTCACTAACTACGTTAAATTGGTTGTCAGCATACTTTTGCATACATTCATGATTTAGAGCAAATGTCCAAATACAGAAACACTTCTAATGATAGATCCTTTGTTGTGGTTTTGCAAGCATGAACTGACTGGGTACAGTTAGTATTTTGCTTTTTGCAAACACTCAAAGGGACATGCTGTTTGACGTGATCTGCCAATCTTTGAGATCTATGGCCTACATTCTTGGCTTCACACAGGCATTAAAATTCATATTCCTCATTACTTATTTTTGTGATAAAATATCTTTTTGGCATGACAGTGGCATCCCTTTAATGGTGTATTACACTCATGTTGCTTCTGCATAGTAGTGTGATACAGCTAGTTTCAAACATTTGCAATACTCGCAAGGGTAATCTGAGATAGACTGGGCACTCTTTGGGACCAAGTTTGATCACCTTGGAGTTTTCCATGAACTTGTGTGATATACAATGAGAAATCATCTGATCAAGTATCCATTACTCATAAAATGGCTTTAATACCCCCTCTCATGCCCAGTGATCAAATGATGCAGACCCTGTTTATGAGGTTTTTGATATGGCCATTACAATACATATGCATTGAGTGAATTGAGCGCAGGACAGCATTCACCTGCAACTGTAGATTCAAATATCAAAAATATATCACCTACATATTGTAAAAATGTAATGCGCAGGCGGCGAGGTGTCATGATATTGAAGGCACCTTTATTATGGTACACACCAAAGTTATTTCTAAATGCCAGACCTAGGCTGCATTCCATAGCATCACTATGTACTTGGATATGGCTAGCATTATTCAAACTGAACTCAATTGAATGAGTTCATAAATTCTGTGAATACCAAATCATGCAATGGGTCTCGATCACCGTAACTTCCTTAAGATATGGATTATTGAATAGGTTATCAATATCAAATGAGGATATACACAGTACATTGTTGTAGCTCTGCAACTATGTCTGATTTTCACCAAAATGAAGAAGTCCTTCACTGTGTCAGTCAAGAACTTGCTCAAGATGGGTTTGGCAGTTTACTCAACCAGTTCATGTTGTGCTGAATTAGTCATATCTGGAGATGCTGGTGTTGGACAGGAATGGATAAAGTCAGGATTCACACAACACCAGGTTAAGGTCCAACAGGGTGTATTTGAAATCACAAGCTTTTGAATCACTGCTCCTTCGTAAGGTGTTGTGTGGCTTCTGAATTGGTCAGAGAACAGAAAGACTAGAAAGGGGCATAAGCTTTGATCTGTTTTGGGCAACCCATGCACACATGGACACAGTGAGATGGGAGGATAAACCTAATCACATATCACCCAACAGCTCATTGCTCTTGCATTAGCCCAGCCAAGGTTATTTTTTTTCATTTGATTTTGAATAAGGCTCTCTGGTTACTCTGAGTGACAGGTTGAATGGCTACAACATTTAACCTGTGGTTCATGAGAAAATGGGGACTGCAGATGCTGGAGATCAGAGTCAACGAGTGTGATGCTGAAAAAGCACAGCCAGTCAGGCAGCATCCAAGGAGCAGGATAATCGACGTTTCAGGCATAAGCCCTTCCTCTTGCTCCTCAGATGCTACTTAACCTGTGGTTCATAAAGATGCAGATATCGAAGATATAGTCATGCTTTTGAGGATGAATACTCCAATCCCTTTTTCAGGTTGGGTATATAAGTCCATTGTGAACATGAGGTCTCGCAATGTTGCCAGATATTCATGCAGCATGTGAAAATCAGATGAGTCATTCACAATCCCACAATAACCGTACATTCGATTGGCTGGGCACTCTTTCAAGGATTTGTCCTTTTCAGTGGACGTTGGTTTGTGATGGGATAACTGGGAATTGAGGAGTCAAATGCAACAATATCTCTACCTTTTTGAGGTGGAATAAAAAAACAAGGAGCAAGAACAAATTCATCGCTTTCAGACATTACATGGTCAGAGAGATTTACTGTGTTTAGCTGCATCTTTAGGCACATTGCCAAAACTCTTTTGCTTAAGTTTGTGGTAAGCATGAAGGGCTTATGCCTGAAAGGTCGATTCTCCTGTTCCTCGAATGCTGCCTGACCTCCTGTGCTTTTCCAGCACCACACTCTCAACTCTGATCTCCAGCATCTCCAGTCCTGACTTTCTCCCACAATGGTGCTATCAAGTATTGAAGCAATGCAGTGGCATGGATGGATCACATCAAAATTGAAAACAATTGTGTATTTCAGATCAAATCTAGCATAAGGCATGGCATATATTTGTAATTTTACTCCCATTCTGCTCAATCGCATCTTGCATAAATACCCTTTTAGTCTTAGGATGATGTCTCATTTTGCATTGTCATTTGGTAATAAAAATTGACACAAACTTGGGTTTAATGCACTCTTGAAGAAATTCATAGAAATCTTTCCCATTCTTAATTTAGCTGTAAGGTGAACTATGTTGCTGATACACTCAATTTGGTCTTTGCTTTACCTCAGTCTCAGGTAAGCAAATAGTCATTTGATGGTGTAGAACATGAGTATTGGTAAAAATAAACATTTGATCAAAGATTTTTGTCTTGCACTGATCAGAACATTTTACAAGAATGCAAATTCAAGTGAAAAAGCACCATGTATAATACATGTAACAATACAAGTGGTGTTCATTACTTACGAGATGCAGCTGCCAACCAAAAACACATTCTGTCGATCACACAAATGAGGAATATGATATATGAATTTCAGTAATGATAGGTATGTGAGCTTGACATTCCAAAATACCGTAGACCACATCAAACACAATGTCCCTTTGACTATTTGCAATAAACAAGACACTGACCGAATCTACTTAGCCCATGCTTGCAAAACTCAGAATCAGATTCTGTAATTGGACAACTTTCACTGGCTAATCCTGAATCAGTGATAAATTACCCTGACAACCAATTTAGGATCATCAGTTTGACTCAGTGTGGGGAAATATGCATGTACTGCAAGATTTAATTTGATTTTGATATATTGTCACTCATATTTTAGAGTAGAAATACAATAAAATACAGTGAAAGCTTTTATTTGTCTCCGCGATATGGCACCATTTTGAATAATATTAGAATATGAGGAGCAAACTGAAAGATATAGCTTGAAGACAGTCTATCAGACCCGAGGAGAAAGTGAGACCTGCAGATGCTGGGGATCAGAGTTGAAAAGTGTGGCGCTGGAAAAGCACAGCAGATCAGGCAGCACCTGACAAGCAGGAGAGTTGACGTTTCAGGCATAATGCTTTAATCAAGAATGATAAGAAAGTTCATCACCATCAATGGTGCCTACACCGTAATCCCTCCATCACCACTTTGCCACCATCTACCCAGTACCCAACAAACATCAAAGTAGTGAGCCTTAGGTGTCACCTTTGCTGCTGGTCTGATATTCCTTCACAACCGCTTCTGCCTGCCAAACGAACATCAGAGTCATATCTCCCACCATTGGGCTCACTTCATTGCTACTACGATGCACTTCCACTACCGTTTCACTGCTGCCAATGCCAAACTCAACCAGCAAATAAGTCACCAATCCTTAGGTGCTATCTTTTGCTGCTGGGTTTACCTCGCTGATGTTGTCTCTATGGATTTAGCAGCTACCAATTCCAGGTTCCTTGATTGCTCAGTAAAGTAAGAAAGGGATCACTCGTGGTCCACGCTGGACTCATTCTCTCCTGCGCCGTCGGCTGCTCAAGGTTTGTGGTGCGTCTGCCCAAGGTTCACACCCTTGGCTTGGCTTGACCTTGCTCAAGTCCACACCCTGGGCCTGGCTCAGGTCCGTCCGAGGTCCATGCCCTGTTGCCACTCAAGGGCTGTGGCAGGCATGCTCGAGGTCCCGTGCTGGGCTCTCGCCATTGCCACTGCCATCCAAGTTCAGGACAAGGTACGAATGTAAAAGAAAGGAGGAACAAAAGGGAAAGAAAAGGTATTGGAGCAGACAAGGTCTAGTACAGGAGACATATTCTGCTCCCACTTCGGACTGGAACCAACACATGCTATACACAGCCTTTCTCATTGCAGATAGAAAGAACATATTCATGTACTGTACCTGTTTCATCTCAACAAAGTAATTGATAGTCATCATGGATGAATTTATCTGGTCAATGCACTTACCGACTAGTACCATCATGTCTGGTTTAATATTTAATGTAACCTAGCTGTGAATCAGCTTTATTGAGTACATTCTCTTTGACAATACCCTTTTCAATCGGAGTCCACTTGCTATTCAGTCAGTACGCTGGTGTTATGCAGTATAACTGTTGGTTTACCCCTTGAATTTATATTCTTGTGAAATATCCTGATGAGTACATGACAGAAAGCTTTGAGAAAATGTGTATTTTTCTCAGATTTAAAGTCCAAACATTGGTTGAACCTGTGAACAAATTGACAGATGCATTTGATTAATTGTCCATCTGTTGAGTCTTTGAGAAAACTGACCAGATGGTTAACCATCTGTTCGTATCTCCTCAAAGACTGTATTATATTCAGCTCTGGATGGTTTAGAATCTTATTATGAATGCTTGGCTAAGTTCACATGCCAGTCCAAGGATTTTCCTCAGGAGGCTGTTAAGGGGACTGAACTTTAGTTGTTTGACTGTCTGATGACCATTTAACTGGATTGCAGGATTATGTATCTTTGAATTTGTTTTCGATTAGTTATTTGTTTATCTGGATGGTTTTCTGTACAGAAAGGGCAAGTAAGTTCTTATTCAAATGAAGTTAAATGACTGTGTGTTTATTTAATAGTCTTATGAGACCTGATGAG
Source organism: Chiloscyllium plagiosum (assembly GCF_004010195.1). Lineage (NCBI taxonomy): Eukaryota > Metazoa > Chordata > Chondrichthyes > Orectolobiformes > Hemiscylliidae > Chiloscyllium > Chiloscyllium plagiosum. Next base: position 78,055,077 of record NC_057716.1, on the reverse strand, counting down.
GTATATTTCTTCCAAATCGTTGTTGCAAGTGGAATTTGAATGGATGATTGTTTATTTTAATACCATTATGAACATTTCAAAGAGTACTCAATTTTATTGAAGGACTCACGATTTTTGTCCATATTAGATAATGAATGAGTTGGAAAGGAGCATTCATGTGATGCATGGATTAAAAGAAAATAAGAAAAATGGAGGTCCATGGGAGATATGATGGGTTCATAATGTGAGGGTTCGGGGGTTAGGAGCTTAACAATAATGATGCTGTGAACGGAGATGGGCCTAGCAACCTGCTGATTGCGGCATCTATCTATTACCCCCCACACCTCCACCCCCTTAGGTCTGCTTCAGAGTAGGCAGACTTGATTCGGGCCTGAGCCAGATTTCCAGGGAAGAGAAGGTAATAGGTTATGGCAATGGATTTGCTCAAGACATGAGAACAAAATGTTGGGGAAATGACCTGATTGGCAATTCTTGATTCTATTATGGAAATCCAGAACCTATCTCTCTGTGCAAATATATTTAAGAAGGCTGCTTTCATTGGCAGCTCTTCTTTTGCCATGGAGACAGGCAAGCTCCGTGTTGTTTCTTTCTCCTGCACAATTGGTGATGAAAAGTTAATAGATCATAGTGGAGTCTATGAAGAGAGAGATGACAATGATAAATTCTATCATTGACTTTATCCCAGTTTCTCTGTCTGCATCTTTTATGGTTGTGACATTGTTAGTCAGATTGGCAGACTTCATGGCAGACATTATTTTTTCCTTTATATAGCACCTGTTTTTCTCTGACTGCCAGGGTTTAGAGGTTTTGGAGCTGTCAAAAGAATCGATAAGAGAACTTAACATTCAAAACATGATCTTATTTTTGTGAGAATATGTAGCAGCTTGCATGGAGTTGCTTCACATTCCAAGCGCCTACCTAATTTCAAAATTGTGCATCAGCATCTCAAACATTCATGATGTGGACTCTTCCAAACTTGTAAATGTGCTGGAGAAATTGTCAGACACACTAACCAATGATTGCAGTTGTCTGTCATGATCTTTTTCTCCATTGTTGTCTCTCCCAGAAGGATGTATTGTGCTGTACTGAGTGACATTTGAAAGGAGCAAACCCAAATATCAGCTTGATGGCTGTAGAGTTTTCTAATGGCAGTAATCATCACTATGCTGTTGCAGAATGTGTTGTGGAACAGCACAATGGCATTTGTGAAATGATGCCGTTTGACAGAAAAATGTTAAAACAAAAACTCCAAAGGCAATCTTAGAAAGATTTTAAAAGTAAGAGTTCATGAGCCAGTCCACTCACATCAACATGCTGCACAGGTTTCTTTTGTGGAACTGGCTAGAATATTATTTTTTTTAGAAGAGTGTTGGATTTTTGTTTTGTATTAATCTGGAAAGTTACCTCCTGACACACCTGACATCACAAAGAAACCACACAGATCCGTAATAGCTGCTGTAATATAAAAATTCCCATCTATTACTGGTCGGGCACTTTTATTCATGGGCCAGCATTTACCACCCATCTCTCGTCATCCTTAAGAAGGTGGTGGTGACTTGCCTTCTTGAACTGCTGCAGTCCATATGCTGTTTTTAGACCGATAATGCCCTCAGAGAGGGTGTTCCATGCTTTTAACCCACAGTATAATTCAGAATCCGGACAGTGAGTGGCTTGAGTATCCATTGCCCTTGTCCTTTAAGATAAAACTTGTTACTATTTTGGAAGGTGATGACTAATGGTCCTTATGGTCTTATGGTCTTATGGACTAAGGAGCTTTGGAGCATTTCTGAAGTGTATCTGGTAGATGGTACACACTGCTGTTACTGCTTCTTAGTGGTGGAGGGAGGGAATGTTTGGATGTGGTCCAAGATGGTATCAAGCTTATTGAGTGTTGTTGGAGTTGCACTCATCCAGGTGGGGAGTATTCCATCATATTCCTGATACGTGCCTCGTAGATTCCTGACAAGCTTTAGGGAGTCATGAAAAAGTTGCTCCTGGCCTCTGACCTGCTCTTGTCAGCACGGTAATTATATGGCTAGTTCAATTATGTTTATGGGTCAATGGTAACTGCAGGATGTTGATCGAGATGGAAATTCAGTGTTGGTAATTCGAAAGTTAAGTGGTGGTGATTAGTTTGACCTTTATTGAAGATGGTCATTGCCAGATATGCGTATCTTTCCACTTTACATTCTAAACTTGGATATTGTCCGGGTTTTGCCACATTTGCAAACAGACTGCTTCGGTTTCTAAAGTGTCATGAATAGTGCTGAAAATTGTGTAATTACATGTGAACAACCGCACTTCTGACTTATGAAGGAGAGAAAGTCATTGATGAAGGAGCTGAAGATGGTTAGGACTAGGATATTATCTAAAGAACTCCTGTAAAGATGTCCTAGAACTGAGACAACTGACCAAAAAAAAACAACATTGTACTCGGTATGAGATAACCAATAGTAAGATTTCACCCAATTTCCTCAGTCTTTCTGATGCAGCCTTGATGTGAGGGGAGTCTCTTTCACTTGTTCTTTGTTTGCGTCTACTATCCATTTTGAATTAATTCTGTAGTACGGTCAGAGCTCACCAGCCCTGTTGGAACACGAACTGGTTGTCAGCGAACAGGTTATGGCTAGCTAATTAAGTGCTGCTCAATAGCACTGTTGATGACAGCTTTTATCAATTTACTAATATTTGAGCCAATATGTATAGGGAGGTATTTGACTGAGTTGGATTTGACCTGCCTTTTGTGTGCAAGACATACCTAGGCAAATTTCCATATTGTTGGATAGATCCTGTGTTGTAGTTAGACTGGAACAACTTGGGGTAGGGACTCTGGAGGTCTGAAACACATATCTTCAGTACCATTACTGATGTGTTTTTGGGGTCCATATCTGCCAATTGGAAGCATGATTCAAAACTATAGCTTACACATTGTTTTCATAAGGCTAAATTTTAAAAAGGAGAAAGTGATGACTGCAGATACTGGAAAGTCAGAGCCAAGAAGGGTGGCACTGGTAAAACACAGCAGATCAAGCAGCATCCAAAGGGCTTATCTCCTGCTCCTTGGATGCTGCTTAACCTACTTGGGGGAGGGGCTTTGGAAATGCAAAAGGTAGAAGGAAGTTAAATTGAGGGTGATAGGCTGGAGTGGGGGTGGGGGCGGAGAGGTCAGGAAGCAGATTGCAGGTTAGGAAGGTGGTGCTGAGTTCGAGGGTTGGGACTAAGACAAGGTGGGGGGAGGGGAAATGAGGAAACTGGAGAAGTCTGAGCTCATCCCTTGTGGTTGGAGGGTTCCTAGGTGGAACCTCCCCCATGTCCCTCCTCCCTACCTTTTACCTTAGCCTGCTTGCCACACTTTCCTCATTCCTGAAGAAGGTCTCATGCCCGAAACATCAATTCTCCTGCTCCTTGGATGCTGCCTGACCTGCTACGCTTTTCCAGCAACACATTTTCAGCTCTAAATATATGTACCCATTATTGTTGCAAGCAAATGTTAAGCTACTTCTCATTTGTTCACCCAAATGTAAAATTAACCCCACTGACCAATGGTGTAACAGTTTTGGTAATCCTCGAGTATCCTAATCAAGGTGCTATTCCATCAGGTGAAAGTCAAGGCAATGAGAATTAAATAGTCATTCGCTAGTGCAGGACTTGAGTATTCTTGGGAAAAATATGCATTTTGTTGATAAGTTTTCATTTTGAATTCTTCAGACCAATTTGCAAGAATAACAATAGTGTGGAAACCAACATGTCTACTACACTGAGTCACAGAGATATGTAGCAAGGAAACAACCTCTTCGGTCCAACTCATCCATGCTGAACAAATATTCTAAATTAATCTAGTCCCATTTTCTAGCATTTGGCTCATATCCCTCTCAACCATTCCTATTCATATGCCCACCCTGATACCTTTTAAATGTTGTAATTATACAAGCTTCCACCACCTTCTCTCACAGTTCATCCCATACATGTACCATCCTCTGCATGAAGAATTTGCCCCTTTGTTCTCTCTTTAAATCTTTCTCTCCTTTGCCTTCTAGCTCTGGAGCCCTCACCCTGGTGAAAAGACCTTGTCTATTCACCGTATCTATGCCCCTTATGACCTTATAAACTTCTATAAGGTCACCCCTCAGCCTCTGATGCACTAGGGAATGTAGTCCTAGCATATTCAGCCTCCCCCTACAAACCTTCCAATCTATTTCTGATCTTCCTGCTTTATGATGGATGTCATGAAACTTGAAAGGGTTCAGAAAAGATTTATAAGGATGCTGCCGGGGTTGAAGGGTCTGAGCTATAGGGAGATGCTGAATAGGCCAGGGCTATTTTCCCTGAAGTGTTGAAAGCTGAGGGGTTTAGAGGTTTGTAAAATGTCTACATTTATAAAGGCATGAATAGGGTGAATGGCCAAGGTCTTTGCTCTGTTGTGCAGGAGTCCAAATCTAGAGACCATAGGTTTAAGGTGACAGGGGAAAGATTTAAAAGGGACCTAAGGGGCACATTTTTCATGCAGATGGTGGTGCAAATACAATGACAACATTTAAAAGGTCTCCAGATGGTTATATGAATTGGCAGGTTTTTGAGAGATATGGCCCAAATGCAGGCAAATGGGAATTAATTAATTTAGGATATCTGGTCAGCATGGACGAGTGGACCAAAGGGTCTGTATCTAATGCTGTGCAGCTCTATGACTCTATAACATGCTTATAAATCTTTTCTGAATGCTTTCAAGTTTAAAAAACACCTTTAATTTAGCCAGGAGACTAGAATTGAATGCCATTTTCCAAAAGTGAACTAACCAATGTCACAATATGATCTCTCAACTCCCATGATCAATGCATTGACCAATAAAGGCAACCATATAGGTCAGATGTCAGAGGTAGGTTCTTTACTCAGAGAGTAGTAAGGGTGTGGAATGCCCTGCCTGCAGCAGTAGTAGACTCACTAAGTTTAAGGGCATTTAAACAGTGGATAAATATATGGATGCTAATGGAATACTAAAGGCTGGATGGGCTTCAGATTGGTTTCACAGGTTGTTGCAACTTCGAGGGGCTGAAGGGCCTGTACTACGCTGAAATGTTCCATGTTCTATGTTCACTAACCTGTCTACCTACAATTTCACATGAGGGAAGAGTATTGACTGATTGTCAAATAGACTCTGTTTGATAGAGTGGTTGCCATAAACAATGTACTCATTAATGCTGATTGACAGCTAAGTACCAAATTATGTTAAATTTTAAACCAGGTAGATTGACTGTGATTGGTCAGGGCATTGTCCGGATAAATAAACCAGTAAGTGGCTGTCACCTATTTTGTTGAGTTTTTTTTCTGTTGGCAAAGAATGGATAATGACTGCAGAGAAAATTTTAGTTTTCATCTATTGGCACTCTTTTGAATTGTTCTGAAGAGAACAAGATGGGAGGTTCTGGCAAAATTTGCCCTTATTCACTAATAAAGTCTGGATTGTGGTATTTTTGGTTGCTATCTCAGAAAATTTGGAAAGAATCGATGCTACATCACCAATTCCAAACAAGGATTACTCCGGTAGGCTTGCTTCCTATACTTTTCCTTTAGTGTTGTCATCTCGGTTTGTCATGTATATAACAGGTGACAATTCTTATCAAAAAACAACGGTCATTTTCTCAAATGATAAAATCCCTATAGCCCTTTAAGACCGGAGCGATAAAATTTGTTATAGTTTTGTTACATTTCAAGCGAGCTTTAACATTCATCTGGCATTGTCTTCATGTCCTTGGATGAGAGCATTTACACACCCCTCCCCCACCCCCAAGAATCTTTTTGGCTATTTACAATAAAGCTTTACCTTATTTTGACCTGACACAATATCTGGAGGAATGCATTCTAATCGCTGTCATCAAGCATTTTCAATGTTTGAGGATAACAAATTCAGAGCAAGCAAACATGCTGCCTGTGCATCTAGCCCCCCCCTTAAATAATATCTTCCTCTGCCATATCTGTAAATCAGGGTTTGAGTGAACAGTGCATATGGATCAGTGCTAACTTAGCCAGTAAAGAACTGATCTCCTTGTTAAACAGTCACCCATTGAAGGAACCGGGAGAACCCATCACACTCTAGGACAGGAAATGGATTGTGAACAGAAAGGAGAAATCTCTGGTTTATTTATTATTTTTCTGCCCCAGGCCAGGGTTTCAGCCCACTGGCTGAGAACTCATGATTAATTAATTTATTTTTGACAGGAAGATGACAAAGTATTCAAATTTTATCTTGTTCAATGTTTAAATTCATTTCCCTACTGCATTTTATGTAACCTTTTGCTCCAATATTAAGTTTTATTTTCAGTGAGTCTTGAAAGAGTTCTGTTTATTTGTGCCTGTTTGGGTATGGTGGTAATTGAGGTAGACAGCTGTCATATTTCACTACTGGAGTTAATATTTTAGGAATTGATATTTATGTAATGAACTGTGTTCTGTTTGACATTGGCAATCATACGCATAAACTATGAAATACTCCCATTATTATTCCTTGTTTCATTATTTCCTCGAACAATCCTGAGATCAAATATGACAACAGAGTAAAGAGGACCGATGCTAAGCTCCAGTAGAGAGAATAGGCTGCCAAGCTATTTCAATGTTTTTTTTAATCTTACTAAAACTCATCTGAATTATAAATAATTTTGTAGTTTAAAAGATAAAGTTTTACCTAACCATCTTCAGCTGCATCATTAATGAGCTGCTCCCCCTCATAAGGTGAATTATACAGTTGTTCATTGATGATTGCACAGAGTCTAGCATCAAAGTGCATAAGCTCAAAGTAAGGGGTTGTTCATTTCAGTAAATGAAGATGAGGAACTTCCTCTTTCAAAGGGTAGTAAATCTGGTTGGTGAATTATTTACTACCAAAGGCTGTCGAGTATGAATTCAAGGCAGAGATAGATTTTTAATCATGATGAGAATCAAGAGTTATAAGGTCGAGGCAAGAAATCTGAGAATTACCAAACAAACCGTGATCTCAATAAGTGTTGAAGCAGATTCATTGGACCAATAGCCTGCTTTTTATCCTACTCCTTATTGGCTTATTGTAGCTTCCTGGTTGATCGGGCCCTGGCATTTAGTCGGCTGGTTTTCTCATTACTGCCTGGGCAATTTTTCAAATGCTCTTGGGTCACTTCAGAGGTTTGTTAGAGTCAGTCTAACCTCCTCCTTTCATTCTAAAACCCTCTCCTTGATTAGTTACAGAGGGCCTCACACTTTGTGATTATAAAGTAATTCAAATAAAATAAAACCAAGGGAATTATTGAGTGTGCCCCAGTGAAGAACATCAGATAACATAACGCTTTATCCCAATCATTGGGGTACCTGTGGCAGTGTGCATTGAAAACGGTCTTTAGGATCTGGCCATAACATCTAGTGCCCCATGATGTGTCAAAAACTTCAATTGGGTCATGCACAGGTAATGCATGATGTCCTGGAATAATTTGGACATTAAATTGAACCCTGAACAGACAGGATCTCGGTGGCCAGATCATACTGGATTCTAGAATAGAGTGGTGCTGGAAAAGCACAGCAGGTCAGGCAGCATCCGAGGAGCAGGAAAATCAACATTTTGGGCAAAAGCCCTTCACACCTAGATCACACTGGATGCAGAATCGGGTCAGTATCCTCACCATCATTTTGGCAGATCTGATTTTGAGGGGAGTAGCCTCTGGGAAATGGTTAGTCACATCCATGATGGAAAGGAAATACAGTATAGTTTTCCTCACTTTGATTTGGGCAGAGGTCCCACATGCCACACTGACATCTTGCTGAATGATTTCACAAAAGCCTTTGGCAGTAAATAATTCACCAGATTTACTACCCTTTGAAAGAGGAAGTTCCTCATCTTCATTTACTGAAATGAGCAACCCCTTACTTTGAGCTTATGCACTTTGATGCTAGACTCTATGCAATCATCAATGAACAACTGTATAATTCATCTTATGATGGGGAGCAAGTCATTAATGATGCAGGTGAAGATGATTAGGTAAAACTTTATCTTTTAAACTACAAAATTATTTATAATTCAGATGAGTTTTAGTAAGATTAAAAAAATACATTGAAATAGCTTGGCAGCCTATTCTATATACTGGAGCTTAGCATCGGTCCTCTTTACTCTGTTGTCATATCAGATCTCAGGGTTGTTCGAGGAAATAATGAAACATGGAATAATAATGGGAGTATTTCATAGTTTATGCGTATGATTGTCAATGTCAAACAGCTGCATCTCTTATTCTAGATTGGGATTTTCCCATAAACTGGCGAATGTGATCAATTCCGCAAAACAATATTACATCCTCATGGAGCTATGACCAATAAAAATACTGGTTAATAAGAGCATGGATCTTGTGCATTTTGACATACCCAGTCATTGGAGTTTTGTAATCTTGGAGTAACATTTCCCAAGGTACCTAAGCTGCACCTCTAGCTGATAGGTCATTGTCCACTCCTCATTTGCATGTCTGTGGAGGGTCTCCATTCACTCATGACCCCCTCAGTTCTAACATGACAGCAGTCGAAGACTGCTTCAGTGTCAGCAGACTGAGCTAGTGTGTTTAAACAATGGGCCAATTTGTTGGCCTTAACTATCTCCTTCATATTTCTTTCTTCACATTCCATATCTCACTCATTCCATATTATGTGTTTTTTCCAATTTTTGACATTAACATATACAAAGGAATATAGTTGTGTAAAATGTTTAGCAAACAAAAATTACCGAATCACATCCAAAAATATTTTTTACTGCCACACAATTGTCTCTGAATTTCAGTGCCAGTGTGATGCCACATACATAAGTCATAAATGCCAGTGATTGGTTGAATGAAAGAAAAAGTCCTTTTCTTTGGTTGCTTATAATTGATATAAAACCAACACTATTCAATGCAAATGCATTTGTAAAACCCAAAATAAAATGTCTCTTGTTTGATATGATTCTTTAATTGGGCAACATTTGCAAAATAATCCTAATTTTGCTAATGGATACTCAAACACTTTAGAACATAGAATATCGAACATTACAGCGCAGTAGAGGCCCTTTGGCCTTCGCGCTACATCAACCTGTGAAACCAATCTGAAACCCATCTGACCTACGCTATTCCATTACCATCCATATGTTTATCCAATGACCATTTCAATGCCATTAAAGTCGGCGAGTTTACTCCTATTGCACACAGGGCGTTCCACATCCTTACTGCTCTCTGAGCAAAGAACCTACCTCTGACATCTGTCCTATATATATCACCCATCAATTTAAAGCTAGGTCCCCTCATTCTAGCCATCACCATCTGAGGAAAATGGCTCTCACAATCCACCCTGCCTAATCCTCTGATCAACTTGAATGTCTCTATTAGGTCATCTCACAACCTCCTCTCTAATGAAAACAGCCTCCAGTCCCTCAGCCTTTCCTCATAAGACCTTCCCTCCATACCAAGCCACGTCCTGGTGAATCTCCTCTGCTTCCACATCCTTCCTATAATGCAGCAACTAGAACTGTATGCTCCAAGTACAGCCACACCAGAGATTTGTACAGCTGCAACATGACCTCATGGCTCTAAACCTCAATCCCTCGCTCAATAAAAGCTAACACACTGTACACCTTCTTAATAACCCTATCAAACTCGGTGGCAACTTTCAGGGATCTATGTACAAGGACACCAAGATCTCTCTGCTCATCCACACTACCAAGAATCTTTCCTTTAGCCCAGTACCCCGTATTCCTGTTACTCCTTCAAAAGTGAATCACCTCACACTTTTGTGCATTCAACTCCATTTGCCACCTCTCAGCCCAGCTATGCAGCTTATCTATGTCCCTCTGCAACTTGCGACATCCTTCTACATTGTCCACAACTGAACTGACCTTAGTGTCATCTGTAAATTTATTAATCCATCTTTCTGTGCCCTCATACAGATCATTTATAAAAATGACAAATAGCAGTACCCCCAAATAGCAGTACATCACGAGTAACTGAACTCCAGGATGAACATTTCCCATTAACCACCACCCTCTGTCTTCTTACAACTCACCAATTTCTGATCCAAACAGTGAAATCACAGTCAATCCCATGCCTTCGTATTTTTTGCAATAGCCTATCATGGGGAACCTTATCAAACACTTTACTGAAATCCATATACACACATCACCGCTTTATCCTCATCCACCTGTTTTGTCACCTTCTCAAAGAACTCCATAAGGTTTGTGAGGCACAACCTACGCCGTGTTGACTATTCCTAATCAAATTATTCCTTTATAGATAATTATAAATCCTATCTCTTCTAATCCTTTCCAAAACTTTACCCATAATCGAAGTAAGAGTTGTCTCTTATTCCCTTCTTTAACAAGTGGGCAACATTTGCTATCTTTGAGTCTTCTGCCACTATTCATCCAGGCAATGATGACATAAAGATCAAAGCCAAAAGTTCTGCCATCTCCCCCCCTAGCTTCTGAGAGAATCCTCGGATAAATTCCATCTGGCCCAGAGGACTTATCTATTTTCACACTTTCCAGAATTGCTAATACCTCCTCCTTATGAACAACAATCCCATCTAGTCTAATAGCCTGTGTCTCAGTATTCCCCTTGACAACACTTTTTTTTCTGTGTAAACACTGATGAAAAATATTTACTTAGTGTGACTCCTATCTCCTCGGACTCCATGCACAATTCCCACTACGATCCTTGATTGGCCCTAATCTTACTCTAGTCATTCTTTTATTCCTGACATACCTATAGAAAGCTTTAGAGATTTTCTTGATTCTACCCACCAAAGACTTCTCATATCCCCTCCTGGCTCTTATCAGCTCTCTCTTTAGGTCCTTCCTGGTTAACCTGTAACTCCGTAGTGCCCTAACTGAGCCTTCATGTCTCATCTTTACATTAGCCCCCTTCTTCCTCTTGACAAAAGATTCAACTTCTTTAGTAAACTACAATTCCCTTGCTCGACCACTTTCTCCCTGTCTGACATGTACATACTTATCAAGGACACAGTAACTGTTCCTTAAACAATTTCAATTGTGGCCATCCCCTGCAATTACCCTCCCCATCCTATGCATCCTAAATCTCACCCACTCACATCATAATTGCCTTTCCCCCAGCTATAACGTTTGCCCTGTGGTATGTACCCATCCCTTTCCATCGCTAAAGTAAATGTAACCAAATTGTGGTCACTATCACCAAAGTGCTCACCGACCTCCAAATCTAAAACCTGGCCTGGTTCAATACCCAGGTGTAGGTATTGAGTTCAGCTTGTAACTTGGATCATTCAACTTTTCTGGAAGGGACACGTATTCATAAACAAACTACTATTCTCTGCAAACAAATGGGATTTGTTCAACCCATGTGACATTTGAATTATCTGTTCTTGGGGAGCCGAGAGCTCCCCAGCCAAGCAACTGCAAATCAGAGTCAACTTGCCAAAACAATCATCTCCCTATTCTCTTGAAGTCACATATTGTTGAGATTGTTTGAAATTTGACATTCTGCATTTGTTCTTCAATGGGTATGATAAAAGCTTTGACAATTTGTCTTTCTTTCAGCACAATTAAAATGATTACTCTTACTACTTCTAATTCCTGACTACTTTTAATCTTTAACATAGAATATAACACTAAGTTGGTTATTCAATCTGCACATGGAGCTAACGTGGGAACCAAAACAATTATGTTGCTACATTATATAATTGTGGCAAAAATGCAGTAAGGAATTGCAAATGGAAATGGAGTACTTTCTTGTCTCAAATAGATCTGTGCCAAACTCCAGATAATTTTAATGCAAAACATTGAAAAATATCAGCATTGTCATCCACTGCTTATTGAATGCCAAATTCAAAGAAAAATTTTATCCACTGGTTTGTTGAGAGATATTATGAAAGAAAATATACACACCCTACAGCCGCTAAAGCTACATTTTTTAAAAAGCTGCAAAATATAAATCTTTAAATCTATGGCTCAGAAGGAAAGAGGGGAGAATAGGAGAGCATAATGATAGGAGATTCAATTGTGAGAGGAACAGACAGGAGATTCTGTGGTTGCAAGCGTGACTCCGGGGATGGTGTGTTGCCGCCCGGGTGCCAGGATCAGGGATGTTTTGGATCGAGTCTGCAGGATTCTTAAGAGGGAGGGAGAGCAGCCAGAAGTTGTGGTGCATATTGGTACCAATGATATAAGTCGGAAAAGGGAGGAGGACCTGAAAAGGGAGTTAGGTTGGAAACTTGAAGGCAGGGCAAGCAGACTAGTAATCTCAGAATTGTTGCCAGTGCTACAGGCTATTGAGGCTAGGAATAGAGAGCAAGTGCAGATGAACATGTGACTGCAGAACTGGTGTAGGAGGGAGAGCTTCAAATATGTGAATCATTGGGATACCTTCTGGGGAACGTGAGACCTGTACAAGAAGGGTAGGTTGCACCTGAACTGGAGGGGCACCAATATCCTGGGCGGGAATTTGCTACAGCTCTTCTGGAGGGTTTAAATTAGATTAACAGAGGGTTGTGACCATGAGCTATGGATCAGATGAAGGAATGGGTGGTGAACAGCCAGATACAGGATGCAGAGAGTCTGTGAGAAGAGATAGGCACTTGATAGGGCAAAGATGCAGTCAGTGTGATGGGTTGAAGTGTGTCTATTTTAATGCAAGAAATATCAGTAATAAGGGTGATGAACTCAGAGCATTGATCAATACTTTGAACTATGATGTTGTGGCTATTATGGAGACTTGGATATCACAGGTACAGGAATGGTTATTGGATGTTCCAGGGTTTAGATGTTTCAAAAGGAATGGGGTGGGGGGTGGGAAGGTAAAAAAGGTGGCAGGGTGGCATTGCTAATCAGGGATAGTATCACAGCTGCAGAAAGGGAAATCATCGAAGAGGGTTTGTCTACAGAATCAGGATGAGTGGAAGTCACTATATTGGGAGTTTTCTACAGGCTTCCCAATAACAACAGATACACAGATGAGCAGATTTGAAGGCAGATCTTGGAAAGTAACAGGGTTGTTGTCATAAGAGGTTTTAACTTCCCTAATATTGATTGGAAACTACTTAGTTCAAATAGTTTGGACGGAGCAATTTTTTTTTGCCAGGTGTGTCTAGGAAAGGTTCCTGACACAATATGTAGATAGGCAAATGAGACCATATTGAATTTGGTGCTTGGCAACGAACCATGCCAGGTGTCCGATCTCTTGGCAGGCGATAGTGATCACAACTCCACCACCTTTACTTTACTCATGGAGAGGGATAGGAGCAGACAGAATGGGAAATTATTTAATTGAGGGAGCGGGAATAACAGTACTATTTAGGCAGGATCTGGGCTGCCTAAATTGGGATGTTCTCAGGGAAATGCACAACAGAAATGTGGAGGTTGTTTGAAGCGAGGGAAGAGAATGTTGCACATTTAGCAATGATCTTTGCATCCTAACTGTCAACTGGATTAGTGCCAGATGATTGGAGAGTGGCAAATGTTACTCCTTTGTTCAAGAAAGAGAATAAGGATAATCCTGGGAATTACAAACCAGTCAGGCTTACATCAGTGGGGGACAAAGTATTGGAGAGGATTCTGAGACTCAGGATTTATGATTACTTGAAAAATTATAGTTTGATTAGAGATAGTCAGCATGGCTTTGTGAGGGGCAGGTCATGCCTCACAAACCTTATTGCATTCTTTGAGGATGTGAAAAAATACTTTGAGGAAGATAGAGCAGTGGATATGATGTGCATGGATATTAACAAGGCGTTCGATAAGTCTCCCCACAGTAGACACATTCAGAATGGAAGGAGACATGGGATACAGGGAAATCTGGCTGTCCGGATACAGAATTGGCTGGCTCATAGAAGACAGAGGATGGTGATTGATGGAAAGTATTCAGCCTGGAGTTCAGTGTTCCAAAGGGATCTGTTCTGGGACCTCTGCTCTTTGTGATTTTTATAAATGACTTGGATGAGTGAGTAGAAGGATGGGTTAGTAAGTTTGGCAATGACACAAAAGTTGGTGGAGTGGAGTTGTAGGTTGCAACCGGACATTGACAGGATGCAGATCTGAGCAAATAAGTGGCAGATAAAGTTCAACCTGGAAAAGTGTGAAGTAATTCACTTTGGAAGGTCAAATTTGAATGAAGATTACAGGGTTAAAGGCAGGATTCTTGACAGTGTGGAGAAACAAAGGGATCTTGAGGTCCATGTCAATAGATCCTTCAAAATTGCTACCTAAGTTGATGGGGTTGTTCAGAAGGCTTAAGTTGTGTTGGCTTGCATTAGCAGGGGGATTGTGTTTAAGAGTCGTGACGTTATGCTGCAGCTCTACAGAACCCTGGTTTGACCACACTTGGAGTATTGTGTTCAGTTCTGGTTGCCTCATTATAAGAAAGGTGTAAAAGCTTTGAGAGGGTGCAGAGGAGATTTATCAGGATGCTGCCTAAATTGGAGGGCACGTCTTGTGGAAACTAGGGTTTTTTCTTTGGAGTGAAGAAGGACAAGAGGTGACTTGTTGAAGGTGTACAAGATGTTGAGTGGCAAAGATAGAATGGATAGCCAGAGATGTTTTCCCATGGCTAGAAATGTTTGGACGAGGCAGAATAATTTTAATTGGAGGAAGGTTTAGGGGAGATATCAAAGGTAACTCAGAGAGTGATGGGTGCATGGAATCCACTGGCAGCAGTGGTAGTATTGTAGATGCATTAAGGACATTTACATGACTCTCAGGCAGGCACATGGAAGATAGTACAATGAAGAGTCTGATCTTAGAATAGTGTCAAGGATGTGGTGCTGGAAAAGCATAGCAGGTCAGGCAGCATCCAAGGAAGAAGAGAATTGATGTTTCGGGCATGAGCCCTTCATCAGGATGCTGCCTGACCTGCTGTGCTTTTCCAGCACCACATTCTCGACTCTGATCTCCAGTATCTGCAGTCCTCACTTTTTTCTAGTTGATCTTAAAGTTGGATAAAAGACCGGCACAACATCAAAGGCCGAAGGGCCTGTTTTTGTACTGTACTGTTCTGTGTTTTATGTTCCACGTTCCATAAGAATTTATCCTGACTTCTAATGAGTTAAACATAAGACTGACTCTTGAGATATTTTAGCTAAACACAAGTTGTATCAAATATTTGGGAAGGATACTTCCAGTAAGGTCCAGCAGGATTTCTCATGTATCTTTCCAAACATGTCTTATTAGCTAATTACCCCACCCCCAAGATAAATGGGCTATTCTCTGGCCTCAGAGCAACTCACCACTCAGCAGATATCTGGTGATAAACTAGCAATGAATTCCAGAAGCAGAACTCCGGCATGTCGATCACCATGCATCAAATGTTGAAGCACCTGTGTGTGCTGCCACATGGCAAAGAGGGAATTTTGGCTATGATCCCCTTTAATTAAAAACTTGCTGCTGCCTGATGAGAATCTCACTTCATCACTGAGCAAATGCATGAATTATGCAACGAGTTATTCCTGATATCAAGATAGGCCTAGCAGGACTTCTCACCCAATTCTGCCACAAATTTCTGCAAAGCCTACATCAGTCAGTCCCCGTAAGATTCCAGCCATCGTATTGTTTACTACAAGTACTTAATGTGAGTCGGTCAGTGGTTAATTTTTTTTCTTAAGAGTATTCAGCGAGACATCAATTTTCTAAACTAGCTATGTCAATTCTGCACTCATGCAGAAGCGACATTGAGGTTAATCAAATTGAAAATCTGTGCTCCAGATTTTTCATTTTAATATATTCTTTCCATGATATTTAGACAGAACGAGGCTAATGGTTTCAGTTAACAAGATGTGACATTTCCGTATGGGATTAGCTTTCATACAGAGGGCACTTTAAAAAAAAAATTGGTCTTGACATTGTTATGTTCAGCACCAAGTCGGTTCTACAGCAGACAAAGTGCAAATGAACTGTTATTCCCTGAAATACAATTGCCACTTTGAAGCTTTAGTATTAGAAGCTTGATGAAATAAGCCATTTACCAAAAGAATTGTGGCTGAATTTCTGATCTATTAGAAAGATGAATACTGTAACTATTCATCAAGGACTATAAATTTTAAATTTTCCAAACAGCTTCTCCAAATAAAACAATATTTACAGATAAATGGAATTGGCAAGGTGTTTTCAATTGAATGCAACAACATCTTCTATCTTTGCAATTTTAACTGATTTTGTCATTTTCCTGAAGATGCTTGGCCACATTAAGCTGTGTATTGAAATCAATAGTATTTTTCAGATAAGGAATTGAGGCATACAGAACAATAGCACAAGAATGAAGTTGTAGTGCAGATTAACCATGATTTAACTGAATACCACAGCTGTTTTGAGGAATGAATTGGCCTAATCTTATTTCAATGGTCATTTAATCCTCTCTGGTTTTCTTGACTTTAGACAGCATTAAGTATGAATGACTGAAATTCTCTCTTCTTTTGGTTAAAATCTCAAAAGAAACTTTGCTACTCCATTTCTACCTACCAGCTAACATTTCAACTCCAGAGTTTTCATTGGGATGACATGGGGCTCCTGAAAAAGGTGGATATCTGGTGGGCAGCACGGTGGCTCGGTTAGCACTGCTGCCTCATAGTGCCAGGGACCTAGTTCCAATTTCAACCTCGGGTGACTGTGTGTGTGGAGTTTGTGCATTCTCCCTATTCTGTGTGGGTTATCTGGATGCTCTGGTTTCCTCCCACAGTCCAAAGATGTGCAGGTTAGCCATGCTAAATTGTCCATGTTTTAGCAAGTGGATTAGCCATGGGAAATGTAGGATAACCTTGATAGGCTGGAGGGTGTGGGTCTGGGTGAAATGCTCTTTACAGGGTCCATGTGGATTAAATTGACCAATGGCCTGTTTTCTCGCTGTAGGTATTCTATGATTTCTATGATCTGTTTAATTTATTCAAATCAGAGTTCACCGATGGCACGGGGGCTCCAAATCACTTTTAGCTGTAGAGTCACAGAGTCACAGAGATGTACAGCATGGAAACAGACCCTTTGGTCCAACCCGTCCATGCAAACCAAATGTCCCAATCCAATCTAGTCTCACCTGCAAGCACCTGGTCTATATCCCTCCAAGCCCTTCCTATTCATGTACCCATCCAAATGCCTCTTAAATGTTGCAAGTGTACCAGCCTCCACCACTTCCTCTGGCAGCTTATTCCATACAAGTACCACCCTCTGCGTGAAAAAGTTGTCCTGTAGGTCTCTTTTATATTTGCCCCTCTCACCCTAAACCCTCTGGTTCTGGACTCCCTGACTCCAGGGAAAAGATTTTGTCTATTTACCCTATCCATGCCCCTCATAATTCTGTAAACCTCTATAAACTCACCCCTCAGCCTCCAACGCTCCAGGAGAAACAGCCCCAGCCTGTTCAGCCTCTCCCTATAGCTCAAATCCTCCAACCCTGGCAACATCCTTGTAGATCTTTTCTGAACCCTTTCAAGTTTCACAATATCTTTCCGATAGGAAGGAGACCAGAACTGCAGACAATATTCCAACATTGGCTTAACTAATGTCCTGTACAGCCACAACATGACCTCCCAACTCCTATACTCAATACTCTGACCAATAAAGGAAAGGCACGGTGGCTCAGTGGTTAGCACTGCTGCCTCACAGCACCAGGGTCCCAGGTTCGATTCCAGCCTTGGATGACTGTCTGTGTGGAGTTTGCACATTGTCCCCATGTCTGCGTGGGTTTTCTCCGGGTGCTCTGGTTTCCTCCCACAGTCCAAAGATGTGCAGGTCAGGTGAATTGGCCATTCTAAATTATCTATAGTGTTAGATGCATTAGTCAGAGGGAAATGCATCCGGGTGGGTTGCTCTTCAGAGGGTTGGTGTGGACTGGTTGGGCTGAAGGGCCTGTTTCTACACTGTAGGGAATCTAATCTAATACCAAACACATTCTTCATTATCCTATCTACCTGTGACTCCACTTTCAAGGAGCTATGAACCTGCACTCCAAGGTCTCTTTGTTCAGCAACACTCCCTAGGACCTTACCATTAAGTGTATAAGTCCTGCTAAGATTTGCTTTCCCAAATGCAGCACCTCACATTTATCTGAATTAAACTCCATCTGCCACTTCTCGGCCCATTGGCCCAACTCCATCGGGTCAAGATCCTGTTGCAATCTGAGGTAATTCTCTTCACTGTCCACTACACCTCAAATTTTGGTGTCATCTGCAAACTTACTAACTGTACCTCTTATGCTCGCATGCTAGGGAGAGAGAACAGTTAAATGCGTGGCTACAGGGATGGTGCAGGAGGGAGGGATTCCGGTATCTGGATAACTGGGGTTCTTTCTGGGGAAGGTGGGACCTCTATAAACAGGATGGTCTACACCTGAACCTGAGGGGCACCAGTATCCTTGGGGGGAGGTTTGCTAGTGCTCGGGGGGGGGGGGTTTAAACTAACTCTGCAGGGGCATGGGAAACTAGACTGTAGCTTTAGGGTGCAGGACCTGGAGTATAGGGAGGTTAGGAACATGGGCATCAATCTCAAAGGAGGGTGCCTGTAAACAGGAAACTGG
>NC_057716.1:78022815-78034084 GCF_004010195.1 Chiloscyllium plagiosum | reverse complement strand
GGGTGACTTGGTAGAGGTGTACAAGATGATTAGGGGTTTAGTTAGGGTTGACCATGAGAACCTTTTTCCATGTATGGAGTCAGCTATTACGAGGGGGCATAGCTTTAAATTAGGGGGTGGTAGGTATAGGACAGATGTTAGGGGTAGATTCTTTACTCAGCGAGTCGTGAGTTCATGGAATGCCCTGCCAGTAGCAGTGGTGGACTCCCCCTCTTTATGGGCATTTAAACGGGCATTGGATAGGCATATGGAGGATAGTGGGCTAGTGTAGGTTAGGTTGGCTTGGATCGGCGCAACATCGAGGGCCAAAGGGCCTGTACTGCGCTGTATTTTTCTATGTTCAAATTATTATTATAAATGACAAAAAGTAGAGACTCAGCACCAATCCTTGTGGCACTCCACTGGTCACAGGCCTCCAGTGTGAAAAACAACCCTCCACCACCATCCTCTGTCTTCTACCTTTGAGCCAGTTCTGTATCCAAATGGCTAGTTCTCCCTGTATTCCATGAGATCTAACCTTGCTAATCAGTCTCCCATGGGGAACCTTGTCGAACGCCTTACTGAAGTCCATATAGATCACATCTATTGGTCTGCCCTCATCAATCCTCTTTGTTACTTCTTCAAAAAACTCAATGAAGTTTGTGAGACATGATTTCCCATGCACAAAGCTATGTTGACTATTCGTAATCAGTCCTTGCCTTTCCAAATACGTGTACATCCTGTCCCTCAGGATTCCCTCCAACAACTTGCCCACCACTGATGTCAGGCTCACTGGTCTCCATCTAATCCATTCGATCTGATAAGATTCACATCCAACAGTATTTATTGCAGATATAATCCGCAGTAATCCTTAAACTCTCTTTAAACTCCCACATCAGACAAGAAGCACATATTAAAGGCCATTTTTGCTCCTTCACAATCTACAGACCCAGAAAATAACACCATCTTATTCCTCTACAAATACTGCCCCAGGTTAAAATAATAGTTATGGCTTATATTTTAAGTTTCCTCAAGAGACATATCTCCAAAAACATATAATCAAGAAAGAACCCGCTCTTCTCACTACTGCAGATTCTCTGCAGGCTACACTTAAAACAACGATTAACTTATCTGTTTCTGTGCCGTGAACTTCGCCCAACAGTTTCTCCAAGATCATAGTGGGTGGCACGGTGGCACAGTGGTTAGCACTGCTGCCTCACAGCGCCAGAGACCCGGGTTCAATTCCCGCCTCAGGCGACTGACTGTGTGGAGTTTGCACGTTCTCCCCGTGTCTGCGTGGGTTTCCTCCGGGTGCTCCGGTTTCCTCCCACAGTCCAAAGATGTGCAGGTCAGGTGAATTGGCCATACTAAATTGCCCGTAGTTTTAGGTAAGGGGTAAATGTAAGGGGTAAATGTAAGGGTATGGGTGGGTTGCGCTTCGGCGGGGCGGTGTGGACTTGTTGGACCGAAGGGCCTGTTTCCACACTGTAAATAATCTAATCAGTTGTGAATTTTACTGTTTGTTAATTTTCCCAGATGCACTCCGATGTCCAGCGATACATGAATTCAAACAGCAAAGGCAATAACTGTGCAGGATCACTTTCTCTCTCTCTCCTGCAATGACCTCACCACGTGCTTCCTTTGTCTGTTTTTCTCCCTTTGAAAACTGCTGTTGTTTTGACTTTTTTTTCCCAAAGTTCCAAAACAATGCAACAGCACATAAAACAGTAATTGCTGCTCCTGAAATTTAAGGAAATCACCTCCAACACCTAAAATACCTCAAAAAAGGAGCAGCTGTTACAGCCAGAAATTTTTCCTGTACTCCATCTTGGATTACCTCAAAACAGATGGTCCTCCCAACACTGAATACAAGCATGTAAAATCAAGCAGTTTCAAATTAGCAGTTTTAGAGTACAATAGGACCTTGATCAGATGGGTAAATGAGTGGCAGATGGAGTTTAATTTAGATAAATGGGATGTGTTGTACTTTGGTAAGGCAGATTAGGGCAAGATTTATACACTTCATCATAAGATCCTGGGGAGTGTTGCTGAACAAAGAGACCTTTGAGTGCAGGTTCATAGTTCCTTGAAAGTAGTCACAGATAGGGTAGTGAAGAAGGAGTTTGATATGCTTGCCTTTATTGGCCAATGTATTGAGTGTGGGAATTCGGAGGTCATGTTGTGGCTGGACACGACATTGATTTAACCACTTTTGGAATACTACATTCAGTTCTCATCTCCCTCCTATAAGAAGCATGTTGTGAAACTTGAGTTCCAAGAATGTTGCCAGGTTTGGAATATTTGAGCTATCAGAAGAGCTGAATAAGCTGGGGCTACTTTCCCTGATGTATTGGATGACGAGGAGTGACCTTCTAGAAATTTGGAAAATCATAAGGGGTATGGATAGGATGAATAGTCAAGGGTGGATGGGTCCAAAACTAGAAGTCTTAGGTTTCAGATGAGAGGGGAAAGGTTTAAAAGAGACCTGAGGGGCAACATTTTCAGACAGAGGTGGTGCATATTATGGAATGAGTTACACAGAGGAGGTGGTGGAGGCTGGTACAACTACAACAGACATCTAGATGGGTATATGAATAAAAAAGATTTGAGGGATATGGGCCGAATGCTGGCAAATAGGACTAGATTAATTTGGAATATCTGCTTAGCATGAAAAAGTTAGACTGAACAGTCTATTTCTGAGTTCTACATTTCTGTGGCTCTATGAATTTCAAGCTTTTTAAATAAGACACTGCACTGAGAAGCACTCTGAGTCATTTTGATCTGTTTACTATAGTGTTTATTGGATTTCTACAGCAGGGTCTGTGTTGGAAAATATTTTTTCCCTACATTTAGTCAGTTGCAAACCCAGATGACTATGAGCTGATTTTTTCCCTCAGTTATTTATCATAATTTATTCAAAGGCATGAATTTCAATGAATGTGGCAGCTGTCTCCTTAATATGCAAGATTTTTGAATATTTCTTCTTAATGATGAGTGAGAAAAGCTACAATTAAAAATAATGGTCATGTGCATCATGTGCCACATTGAGCAATGGACAAATACCAGCTGTTATCTCGACATAATAAGTATGCACTAGAAATGAATATGTACAAGCCAAATGTAAGAGTAACTTTTACCCATTGATCTAACATCAATGTAAATACATTCTATATGTCATTTTCATCTGGCATTCATTCATCAAACTTCAAAATATCAACCTAATTTCAGAAGCAAAGAGAAAGGAAGGCGTGCTGGTTTCTGCTGTGCTGACACATAAAATTGAGAACCTGTCAGTCTGGAAAAATCCTTCCCAAACAGCAGTGAATCATGAATTGATGAAGGGTTAACAGCAATTTTAGGGAGTAAAGTGGGATTAGTCTTTACCAGCAGCACAATGCTGTGGTTCAGAATCATCTGGCTTTTTTTTATATTTAGTCTGACATGGTTTTACTGTTGAAGTTGTTAATTCACCATCAATTACAGACTCCCTATGGTGTGGAAGCAGGCCATTCAACCCATCAGGTTCATACCAACCCCTAGGAAGAGCCTCCCACTTAGATCCACCGCCATACACTACCCCAATCAGCCTGTGTTCCCCATGGCAAATCCATGTGGTCTGTATGTCCCTGGACTAAATGTACAATTCACTTAATCTTCATATTTGTAGACTGTGTGAGGAAACCAGAGAACCTGGAGGAAACCCACTCCGACAGAGACAGTCACCTGACGGTGGAATCGAGCCCCAGTCCCTGGTACTATGAGGCAACACTACTAGCCACTGAGCCATCGCAGTGCTAACCACTCTGCCACCATGCTGCCCATTCTTTTGTGTTTCTGCTGAAAACAAATTTCACCCCTTAAACCTGTGATTTTAAAATAACAGTCCAAAATATATTAGTGATCCCAAAAGGGCTGATGATGACATTTGAATTAAATAACCATCTGGATTTAATTTTAGTCTAATGGGAACCGTATAACTAAGGTACAATAATGTACAAATCCATCCGTGCAGTAAAAGCTTTGTGGAGGAAAATCATCCATCTTTACCTTGTCTTGCCTACATATATCTCTAAACCCACAGGATTGTGACTGACTCTTAATCATTCCTTGGGCAATTAGGGATTGACAAAAACTGTTGGCCCAGCCAGCAACACCCACATCCTGCGATTGAAAAGTCGACGCCCCTGGGTAAATCAGCATTATTCCCAAATTTCCCTGAAGAGGGAGGTGATGAAATACTTTCTTAATTTACTGTAGTCCTTGGTGTATTGCAAATCTCCCACTAGCACTTAAAGATCCTGTGCTTTGACTTCAAATTTTGATGTAAAATTAGTGAAAGCAGATTATTTTCTGCATCTGCTATTACAAATTGAACTGAATGCGCAACATTTCATGGCTCACATAATTTCTTTCTAAACTATTTAATACAGTCTCTGCCAATCTCTGAAATGAAGTACAGATGAATATTACAGTCTAATTTTACTATCCTGTTATAAATGCTCATGGATTTACTTGGGTAGGAAATTTTATATTTTAAAGTAATGAGACACTTTAAACACTCAAGGATATATTAGCAACATTTTTTTAATGAAAAGAAATCCATTGTAAAATTAAAAATTACTTTTTTAACTGATTTCTGTGATTCTACTTTGCCAGACATAAATAATTGTTTTGTGATAAAATGCATTTTGGGAATTTAACACTGAACTTCAGAGAATAGGATTTTATGAACAACTTATTGTTTAATAAGAATAAAATCCATACTAATAAATCACCATTCACATGTACAGATCGAAGAAGTTTATGATTTTACAAGTTTCAACTATACCTGTAAAAAGCAATCATTCAGATGAAACCTCTCCATTTAATTAATAAGGTCAGCCCTGGGAATGACATTATAGGCTTCTCCTTGGATCGGCTTAAAAAAACTAATGTTTAGTAAAAGCATGCACAGTTCTAGCCACTTGAACTTCTTATTCCAGTACTCAACTGATTATCAGATTGTTAATGCTGCTGTTCTCGCTGCAAGCAGTAATTTTGTCCTCTGAAACCTTGAGGTTAATTATTGAGTCATTCAAAACCAAGATAAATACCACACTAGTTTATTTCTGAAGGAGTATTATTAATCATTGCACAGTGTCTACTATACTCAGCTAGTTTTGTTGAAAATAATTGTTCATTGGATGTTAATGCCACTGTCAGGGCTAACATTTACTACTCATTCCTAATTGCCCTTCTTAAACCTCTGCAATCAAGTTAAAAATCACACAACATCAGGTCATAGTCCAACAGGTTTATTTGGAAGCACTAGCATTCCGAGCACTGCTCCTTCGTCAGGCCGTTGTCAACCTGATGTCAACCACCTGATGAAGAGCTGCGCTCCGAAAGCAAGTGTTTCCAAATAAACCTTTTGGACTATAACCTGGTGTTGTGTGGTTTTTAATTTTGTACACCCCACCTGCATCTCCAAATCACCACTCTGCAACCAATGCGATGAGGTACACCTGCTTTGCTATTAGCAAGGGAGTTCAAGGAATTTGACCAAATGATAGTGAAGGAATGGAATATTTCCAAGTGAAGAATGTGTATGATTTGGAAAGCTTACAGGAAGTGCTCCCAAACATCTGCTCTCCTTGTTGTTCTGGGTGGTAGAGGTCATTGGTTTGACAAATACTGTTAAGGGAACCATGATGGGTTGCTGCAGTGCAATCTGCATATGTCACATTGCCCACCGATATTTCAGTGAGCGTCCCAAATAAGCCAAATTCTTTCTCTCGAATGATGTTGAATTTCTTGATTGCTGGAGCTGAACAGACAAAGAGTGAATATTCCTTTGTACTCCCGACATGCTCCTTGTAAATGGTGGAAAGGCTTTGGTAAATCCGTATATTAAACTGTCATGATTAAAGTCCCAAAGTCTGACCTGGCATTGTAGTCACAACACTTTTCTAATTAATCCATTTGAATTTTCAATCACTGATAATCCTAGGATGTTGATGGTGGGGGATTTACCAGTGGATAATTGCATTGAATGTTAAGAGTAGCTGGTTCACTTCTCTCTTGTTGAAGTTGGTCATTACTTGGCATTTTGTTTACATACTTTACTCCGTTAAGAGAAAGTAAGTAATGCAGATGCTGGAGATCACAGTCAAAGAGTTTGGTGCTGGAAAAGCATAGCAGGTCAGGCAGCATCCGAGGAGCAGGAGAATCAACATTTTGGGTATAAGCCCTTCATCAGGAATGAGGCTTGTGGACCAAGGGGGCTGAGAGATAAATGGGAGGGGAGTGGGGCTGGGAGGAAGGTAGCTGGGAATGTGACAGGTAGATGAAGATGGGGGTGAAGTTGATAGATCGGAGACAGGGTGAAGCAGAAGGAAGATGAACAGGTAAGACAGTTGAAGCGGATGAGGCCGAGTTGGAAGGTTGGACCTGGGATAAGGTGGGGTGAGGGGAAATGAGGAAACTGGTGAAGTCCACATTGATCCTGTGTGGTTGCAGGGTCCGAAGGCGCAATATGAGGCATTCTTGCTCCAGGCATCGAGTGGTTAGAATTTGGCAGGAGGGGAGGCCCAGGACTTCCATGTCCTTGGTGGAGTGGGAGGAGGAGTTAATGTGTTTGACTACCAAGCAGTGGGCTTGTTTTGTGTGTGTGTCCCAGAGATGTTCTCTGAAACGTTCCAAAACGTGAAGGAGAACACATCGAGAGCTCCCCGATGTGATCTGTTGCTCCCGATGTGGTCTCCTCTCTCTGCTCATACACAATCACAAGAATCTTACCATGAGCCCAATACTCTGCATTTCTGTTACTCCTTCCAAAGTAAATCACCTCACACTTTTTTCTGCATTAAACTCCATTTGCCGCCTCTCAGCTCAGCTCTGCAGCACGTCCATGTCCCTCTGTAACCTGCAACATCCTTCTGCATTGTTCACAATTCCACCAAATTTAGTGTCATCCGCAGATTTACTGACCCATCTTTCTATACTCTCATCTAGGTCATTTCTAATAATGACAAACTGCAGTGGTCCAAAACAGATCCTTGCAGTACCCAACTAGTAACTGAACTCCAGGATGCACATTTCCCATCAACTGTCGCCCTGTCTTCTTACAACTCGCCAATTTCTGATCCAAACTACTAAATCAACATCAATTCCATGCCTCCATATTTTCTTCAACAGCCTGCCATGGGGAACTTTATCAAATGCTTTACTGAAATCCATATACACAACATCAACTGCTTTACCCTCATCCACCTGTTTGTTCACCTTTTCAAATAACTCAATAAGGTTTGTGAGACATGACCTACTCTTCACAAAACTGTGTTGACTATCCCTAATCAAATTATTCCTTTCTAGATGATTATAAATCCTGTCTCTTATAATCCTGTCCAACACTTTACCCAATACCGAAGTAACACTCACTGGTCTACAATTACCTGGGTTGTCTCTATTCCCCTTCTTGAACAAGGGGACAACATTTGCTATCCTCCAGTCTTCTGGCACTATTCCTGTAGACAATAACAACATAAAGATCAAAGCCAAAGGCTCTGCATGGCATTCTTCAGCCTATAATTCTTCAACACTAAACTGAAAGGGGAGGGGAGTGGTGGATAATCATGGACTGGCTGTCAAAAATGCTGAAAAACCTGACCACAAATCAAAACGTTTGTGCCTTCACGCACAGACTGTGTGCTAAAAGCAAGATTAATTGGATCACACATTCAAAGAGTACATACAGACACAGTGGGTTGAATCGCATCCTGTTGCACAATATGATTTTCTGATTCCATGGATTGATTGCTCTCTGCTGTTCCTCTGATTGAAGAAATACTTGTCTTTTCCAATTCACAGATGTACTCAATTATCAAAGAATTTATTTGATTCAAAATTGAATTTGATTCTTCTTGTGAAGCTGCTGGTGACAAACAGATAAGGGAAAGTGTAATAGAAGTAATGCAGATACAATAATCTGTATACAATGGCAGTAATGGTGGGCTCATATATCAGCCAGCAAGTTGATGAGAACCCTGCTGTAGCTGTTTCTACAAACCCTGACACAACTCTAAGGCTGTTAGGCAGTTCATTACATTGAATCCGAGAATCTGTACCTTTAAGAGGGCAACTCCACCTCCAAGTGCTGTCAGTGAATCAGAGCAGTAATCATTTCTGATATTGTATGTAATCTGTACCAGTAACAATGGAGGAAATCATACAAATGGAACCGGCTCACTCTGGTCGTCAGATAATTCCTCATGAGTGCAAGAAGGGCCAACACTGAGGGAAGAGGGCCTTTTGAAAGAGGCAGCCACAGTGAACCCAATCAACAGGACCACAATTCAATCCTGGAAGGAGAACAGCAACTTTTAATGGACTATCTCCTATATTGCAGAGAATGTGCACTCCCTTTGCACAGTTTGAAAAACAGTAGGAGTGCAGTGAGACCCTTAATTGGTTAATAATTGGTGAGGAGAATACGTAAGAAGGATTTTCTGTCTTAAATGGAGGCTGTTAGCAAGATAAGGCACATGCTACCATCACCTTCCTTCCCCCCAATATGGCCTCACCTCACCTTCCAGCCTACTTGCTAAGTCTGGATTGAAAACTGCTCAATAGTTATTTATCTTGTTAAAAGTAAGATTTGTATTTAGTCCCACCTTTGTGCATGCTCTTACAATACAACAAGAATAGGGGCACATACCCAACAAATTTGAAAACTGCCCTTTCCACAAAAAGACAGGACTAATTGAATATGATTGACTACCCTTATAACGCTTCAGTTATCTGTGAGTTGACAGAATGTCCCATCTACAATGCTATCAAGAGGTACTTACTCATTAACAACCACCTCAGTAAAGGTTAATTTGGGATCTCCTAGACCTCATTCTTGTCTATCAGATGTGCTGTGGACCACTGCTGATTGGCTATATAGGGTGCTGCCACCAATCTCCCTTTTTAATAATCAACCTCTGATTCCCATAGATTACATGTTGTCACCAATTTCCAGCACAGATGGGACATGAACCTGGAGTTTCTAGCCGGAGGGTAGGGGCACTCCCCCTCTGCCACAAGATCCCAACCTAGTCCTTCTTTCTATTAGTGTCTAATCAACCAGTTCAGAGATGTTATTACATATCACTGGAGCAGGTGAGATTTGAACCCAGACCTCCTTGTTTAGAGCTAAAGACACTATCACTGCACCATAAGAGGCTCCAATCTTCCATTCTACTCTTTTTACCAAATTGGATTAAGGAGGTCCTGTTTAAAAAAATGCAAATTAACCATTACCAGAAACTTATATAGAAAAATGGAAACTTGCGAAATCAAAATAACATTAATTGAATGAAAGTACTGGCTGAAAGGAGCTTAGGGTAAAGATAAAGTCATCATAGTCCTACGCTCTCATGAGAGAGACAACTGGTGGTGAGTTTAACTTGAGGGTCACTACACATTAGGTCAGTTTGAGAAGGTGGAATCTTTGTGGTAATCTCAACTAGTGTGGAAAAGGACCACACCATTTTGGCATATTTCTGCTTCGCGAAAGAATCGTGCAGCCAGATGAGCTAACCCAACCCCCCTTTTAACACATCAATGCTCATAAACATTGCAAATGACAGGAGTGTCACAGTAATGACTCTGTTTCCCAAGCACTGTGATGTTATAATTTTTTTTTAATCAACCTGTTCAACAGATGTCATTCCATACCTCTAGTGTAAATAGGAATTGAACCATGGTCTCCTGGGTCAGAGGCATGGGCCCTACCACTGTGGTGCGGGAGACCCCACTCCTTTTTATGCTGAGTCTAAGGACCTATTTGGTTAACAGCATTAAAAAGGTGAATTAATGAGTCTTAACAAGAAGAGGCATGTCTTTACTCCGCTCCACGCTTGCAGCAATGCACCGGCACCTAACCTCTCTACAGTCAGCCCTGCCTCAGCTAAGGGGCACACTCTCTCAGAATTGCAAAGGACCCACTCTGTACTACATCCTCAGGAGAATTCATACTCTCAACAAACAGTATTTCAATTCCATCTCAAACATCAAAAACTGTAAGTACAACAAACTTTTATCTACCCACCTCCATAACCAGCGCTCCTCAAACATTCCAGAAGATTCCCCTGGCCTCGGAATCTACTCAGACGCCATTAGCCATGTGGCTGATGCAGCTGCCACCCCCACGCTGATTGATGATGTCACTTCCGACCCCATCATGGCCACTCCCACAACCATTTCCACCCCTCACAATTCCTCATGCAGCACAAGTGACATCACTTCCGCCCCTCACATCATCGCTGGTGCCACACGCTCAGTGACTTCCGCCACCCCGACTGCTGTGGTCACCACCACTTCCGCCCCCACCAACGCCACTCACCTGCATTCTGCTGACATGCCGCCCACAGACCGCTCTGTCACTATCTCCACCCCCCAGAACCCCGAGGGGAACACTACCCCTACTCATGACTCTACCCCCATTCCTCCCACCATCACACCCACTCCAGTTACAGGTTCCGCCCCGACTCCCAGTTCCACACTCACACCAGATCCCAGCTCTCAGTCCGGCCGGGTTTTCACCATTCCCCCAGACCTCCCCCTCACTGAGGACGAACGATCAGTCCTCAGCAAAGGACTCACCTTCATCCCCCTCTGTCCACGCATCAATGAATTTAATACACGCCATGACGTCGAACAATTCTTCCGTCGCCTCCGAGCTTACTTTCACAATCACATTCCGAGGACCCCTTCGCCCACCTCCAACACACTGCATCCACCTGGACACCCCGCGTTGGCCTATTACCTGCCCTCGACCTCTTCATTTCTAACTGCCGCCAGGACATTAACCGCCTCAACCTGTCTACCCCCACTCCAACATCTCACCCTCACAACGCGCAGCCCTCCAATCCCTCTGCTCCAATCCCAACCTCACCATCAAGCCAGCGGATAAAGGGGGCGCAGTGGTAGTCTGGCGCACTGACCTCTACACCACTGAAGCCAAATGCCAACTCGAGGACACCTCTTCCTACTGCCCCCTCGACCATGACCCCACCCCCCATCACCAAACCATCATCTCCCAGACCATACAGAACCTCATCACCTCAGGAGATCTCCCACCCACAGCTTCCAACCTCATAGTCCGGGAACCCCGCACTGCCAGGTTCTACCTCCTTCCCAAGATCCACAAGCCTGACCAACCTGGCCGACCCATTGTCTCAGCATGCTCCTGCCCAACTGAACTCATTTCTACCTACCTCGACACTGTCCTATCCCCCCCTAGTCCAGGAACTCCCCACATACATTC
>NC_057716.1:77960648-78020078 GCF_004010195.1 Chiloscyllium plagiosum | reverse complement strand
GCCACCTCAGCAACTGTAAAACCTGCGCCCACACCTCCTTCCTCACCTCTATCCAAGGCCCTAAAGGAGCCTTCCACATCCATCAAAGTTTTACTTGCACATCCACTAATATCATTTATTGTATCCGTTGCTCCCGATGCAGTCTCCTCTACATTGGGGAGACTAGGCGCCTCCTAGCAGAGTGCTTTAGGGACCATCTCCGGGACACCCGCACCAATCAACCACACCGCCCCGTGGCCAACATTTCAACTTCAACTCCCCCTCCCACTCTGCCGAGGACATGGAGGTCCTGGGCCTTCTTCACCGCCGCTCCCTCACCAACAGACGCCTGGAGGAAGAATGCCTCATCTTCCGCCTCAGAACACTTCAACCCCTGGGCATCAATGTGGACTTCAACAGTTTCCTCATTTCCCCTTCCCCCACCTTACCCTAGTTCCAACCATCCAGCTCAGCACTGTCCCCATGACTTGTCTGGACGTCCTACCTGCCTTTCTCCTTTTCCACCTATCCACTCCACCCTCTCCTCCCTGACTTATCACCTTCATCCCCTCCCCCACTCAACCATTGTATTCTATGCTACTTTCTCCCCACCCCTACCCTCCTCTAGCTTATCTCTCCATGCTTCAGGCTCACTGCCTTTATTCCTGATGAAGGGCTTTTGCCAGCACCACTAATCCAGAATCTGGTTTCCAGCATCTGCAGTCATTGTTTTTACCTCATGTCTTTACAAAAGATACAGTTTACTGCATGATAATAATTTGTGTAAAATACATTGGATAATTTGACATAATTACTGAGATTATCAAGATCCACAGATGATATGCCTGACTCCATTGGGACCTCACGCGAAACATTTTCCACCCAAGACTGTATGAGAATATCAAATTGGGTAGAGTCTAAGGAAGTCTCCACCATGAATTGGCGCGGTGGCTCAGTAGTTAGCACTGCTGCCTTGTGGTGCCAGGGGCCTGGGTTTGATTCCAGCCTCAGGCAACTGTTTGTGTGGAGTTTGTATATTCTCCACAATCCAAAGATGGGCAGTTTACGTGAATTGGCCATGCTAAGTTGCCCATATGTAGGTTATTAGTCGGGGTAAATGTTAGGAAATGGGTCTGGGTGGGTTACTCTTCAAAGGGTTGGTGTGGACTTGTTGGGTTGAAGGGCCTGTTCCCACATTAGGGATTCTAATTCTCAGCATTTCAGACCTATTATTTCATAAAATACAACTTGGTCCAAACCATCTTGGAGAGTGCAGTCGACCTGATTGGCACTCCATCCACCTTTAACATTCACTCCCTTCACAAGATATAGCAGCAGTAGTGTGTACCATTTCAAAGATGCACTACAGTAACTCAGAAAAGCTCTTTTTGCTATCACTTTCCAATCCTGGGTTATCTAGAGCCTAGAAGGCAAAGGACAGCAGATGCATGGGAAAACCATCAATCGCTCTGCCTTTCAAACCTCATAACTTGGAACTATATTGCACAATACAAACCAAAAGAACTGGGGATGCTATAAATCAGGGACAAAAATAGAAATTGCTGGAAAAGCTCAGCATTTCAGGAGCATCTGTGCAGAGAAATGTTTCGGATCTAGTGACCCTTCCTCAGAACTTAAGTCACTCACCACACTGAGCTGGAAAAATATTATTATTCATTCTCACTTGATCAAAATGCTGGAACTTCCTACCCAACAATTTTAAGGGAGTATCTTTATCAATACAACATTAGCAGTCAGAAAGCAACGCTTCACTATCTTCTCAAGGAACGTGAATAATAAGTTCCTACCCCACGAAGCTTACATCTCATGGAATGGGCACATTAGAAATGAGTTTCACAGTGAATACCTGAGTATACAATGATGTAATTGAAACTTACATGATAATTTTATGAGATTAAACTGTTACCACATGAACATAGCTAATGCTCATTGATGTGCTACAACTTACATTTTTAAAATGTTAATTCTGTCTTTGAGTGAAGCTTATATGTGAATAAGAAGGAAGTGCATGCTTAGACAGGAGAGCATATGGAAGACAGAGAGAGCTATACTTTGTGATGTAACATGTATGACTTATATATATATTTTCATATCATTTATTTTGGAGTTTAGGGTTGAACTATTTTTTTGTCTGTGTGGATTAAATTCTCAGTATTGCTGGAGTTATGATTTTTTAAATTATTAAAATCAGTATGAGAGTGGAAGTCTCTGAGTGATAATGGGAGTTTTTTCCCATGTGAAGAATTTTACAAGTGGACAGAGTAACTTTTGAATTCCATCAGCATGCTTTTCGAATGGAAGGATAAGGACTTTTTTTTTCTTTATTTGGTTTGGAGGAAAGCATCCATAGTTTGAAAACCTTTTGTTTTCTAATTTGCAAATGTCCAAGTGGAAGTTAGATGTGGGAAACTATTTTTTTTCTGAAGAGAGGAGACAATTTAGAACTTTTAAGGACTATATTACTTCAGTGAAAGTTCCAGACCAGAAGTGTTTGGTTAAAACACGAAAGATTGAAGTTGAGAAAGCTTTGTTGTTTAATAATCAAGAAAGAGTCTACCTATCTCTAAATACTGGAAATTGAAAGAAACAGTTATGATAAACTTATAGATGTGACAGAGAAGCAAAATGTGTCTATTATTTGAACAGTTTAAAGTGATATCAGGGTAGAGATTGTATTTTGCTCTGTGTTGTGAAATCTTTCAATTTGTGTTATATGTAAATAGCTTGGTTATTCTATTTTATCTTCTTCGGTGTATTTTGGTTTATTACTTGAACTAAATGTGCGACATTGTCTGCCTTTTTCAGTAAAAAAAAGTCATTATATTTAAAATAAAACTATCAACCTAGATGTTTTTTAAAAACTGCATGAGAAAGGGAGTCCCTGAAGTTTCAACCTTGGATCCAACTTGTCTAGTAATGACATCAGCTAAGATCATAAGATGTAATTTCAGGACAGATGTGTCCTGACTGAAAGGGAAGCTATTTGGGTTGATCAAGTGTGTGAACTGAGGAGTGAACAGAACACCAGAAATTCAGATTAAGTCAAGTGATGTGTGACAAAAAAAAGCATTGTTGATGTGGAGGATGTCACAATCCTGCGATGAATGAGAAAACAGAGTTATGATTTTATGTGAAATGATTCATGGTTTGTGGAGTTAGTTGTGTTTAGAAAAAGGATAAAATACACATATTTTGCTGATAGAATTAGATCTTGTTACTGTTCAGAACTAAACAGGAGTGCAACTGAACAGTCAGACCCAAAGTAATAATGATTTGAGTTAGGTGTTTCAAATGGTGCAGGGAATAGGAGCAGAGGCAAGAAATGGGAAAATTGAACATAGCAGTCTTCTGAATGGAACTGATATGATGAATATGCAACAGGCAAAAATATACAGAAACTGCTTACCTGAAAATAGTTATAATTGATAATGCTGCATATGTTGTTGTTAATGACAGTCACATGACATTGACCACATTTCAATCAAAGAGGTCATTCATTATTTGCATGATGTGCATGTTCTCTCTTCAGAAGCAAATCATCATCCTGTAAAAAGAATAGATAACCACCTTGGGGATAGATTAAAAGGTATTGAAGTAGACTAGAAAGGAAATGGAAAAAGAGTACCTAGAATAAAGAAAGCAATAGATAGAGGTGGTAGGAACATTTTGCATGAATTCTATTTATTTGGGGTTTGTCATAGTTTTAGTGATGGGGCACATGGGACATTTACATATAATCAAGTTTTATTCATGCATTTTCATTCCCATTATCTGTTCTAAATGTTTGGTACCCTGTGCATCGTATTGCCAAATAAAATAGAGATGGACCAAGAATTTCATCTTGGGCAATTTGCCCCAAATCAACATATCTAACATAAATAATTGTGGAATTGTACGCATAAATGTTGTTCATCTAAACTCAAGTTTTTGTGATTTGTTGCATATTGCTTTGAAAAGTATCCATCTGGAGTAGGTTCTCTCAACAAAGCTGGTCAAGGCCCAGTTTGGAATTTCTGTTCTTCTTACTCATTTGCAAGACTTTGAGAAGGCTCCAAACTTGAGCTGAAATTTTTAGTCACAGGAACACTAATAGATGTGTTTAAAAAAGATTGTTCACGTATTTCCAAATTACTGAGAAACTGACTATGATACCTCAATACAATGAGGAAAGTAGTTCTGCATTGTGTTTAGAAGCAATTTTAAATGTAATTTCAATTCATTTTAAACCATTATTTCAGTTACTTTCCAACATTTATTTTTGTCTTATCTATTTTTAGATGTGATAATCAAACTGCACAGAGTTGCTGTTCATAAATATATCAAAAAATTTAACTGAAAGAAAATATTTCAAACAAATTTGTTCCGCTGTAAGCATTACCCAATAGTGCCTGCTTTTGGTGCATCTTCTGTTTGACATTATGTCAGTGAATTTGTGAAGAAACCTGAATAAAAGCACGCTTTGATTTTCCAATTTGCTCTCAGTTTGCCAATAAGGCCTAAAGCAGAAATTCAACCCATGATTTTTAATTTTTACCCTGTTGCTTCATGATAAATTTTTCATGTAGACTCAAACAACAATTTTTAATCTTGTTGTCTGGTGAGCTAACTTTCTCTACTGCAACTTATCAACTATGGATTATGATCCAAGTTGGGCTTGCAAAAATATTGTACACAATCACATAGTGCCCTCTTACCCAAGAGCATGCTGTTTATGGTACCAAGGCCCAGACCATGTTCAGCCCCACTCTTTAATTCCATTCTGAATAGAGTCATAGAGATATACAGCACAAAATCAGATCCTTCAGTCCAACTCATCCATGCTAACCAGATAGTCTATGTATATCTAGTTCCATTTGCCAACATTTGGCCCACATCCCTCTAATCCCTTCCTATTCATATACCCCTTCAGATGCCTCTTAAATGTTATAATTATACCAGCTTTCGCCACTTCCTCTGGCAACTCAACCTGTACGCGCACAGACTGCATGAAAAAGTTACCTCTTAGGTCCCTCTTACATCTTTTCCCCCTCACCTTAAACATATGCTCACCGTGGGGAGAAACCTTGCCTATTTACCCGATCCATATCTCTCATGATTTTATAAATCTCTGTAATGTCTCTCCTCAGCCTTCAACGCTCCAGGGAAAATAGCCCCAGCCAATTCCGATCTCGCTATGGCTGAAACCCTCCAAACCTGGCAGCATCCTCAAAAATCTTTTCTGAACCCTTTCAAGTTTCACAATATCCTCCGTATAAGAGGAAGAGCAGAATTGCATGCAATACCCTAAACTTCAGTCTGTCTCATTCCAAGATGGAATGAAGAGGAGAAATGTTGAACTAACACTTTTGGGGAGGCAACTGCAGATCTTCTCACAGGGAAGCTTTTGGGTTGTTTCTATATGACTTTATATGGATTAATGTGAAGCAAAAAAAATGCATGGCCACCATTTTTATCAGGTGAAGTGTGCAGCAAGGTGAATGAATGGCAGCAGGAGTTATGTGTGGTCGTCATGGGCCAGAGTGGGCACAGTGATAATGTTTGGATCTAGTAATCCAGATGCCTGGACTAATGTTCTGGGAACACAGGTTCAAATCCCACCATGGTAGGTGATATAACAGGTATTTACCTAAAAGAGTTTTTTGGGTTTTTCCAATTTAATTTATTCATTTCCAGCACTAGTTCTCTTCATTTCAAAAGCATTGAACAAAAATATCATCAAGCTGGTCTTTTCTTTTATGGGAATGAAGGGCAGTATCGACCTGAGAATAAGTGGAGAATCCAAACATTGGTTGAATTAAGAAAGACTAAATAGGACTAATGCAAGTGGTCATTGTCATAGGTTATTCATGACAATAACTAGGTTCATTTTGGGGTGCTTTATACAGAGTGGAAATCTAAATTGGAGATCTGATAATGATATGTCAGAAATGTGAGCATGGATTTGAGAAGGTTTTATCTTCTTGAAGAAAAAGTAACAAAGATGGTTTTGTAATGGCGAACAGGTCAGTACCAATGGAGAAGAAACTTTTCACTGTCAGTCATTAGAGGGTATGGAAAGTGAAGCTGGCTAGTCAGCAGTTTACTGGTAATGACAGCATAGGAACAAGATCAAAGGATAAAGATGACATGGTAGACAATGGAAAGAAACTAGACAAATGTATAGGTTTAGAACGAGAGTAGGGAACAATATTGGAGAAGGTTTAGCCTATTTGGCTAGCATAGTGAATGAGGAGAGGAAAATTAACAGATGGTATCAGTCATATTGGTTTAATTGATCCTCCATCTGTGCCAAATACAACAAATTACTTAAATCAGATGTCATTAGAAAAACCAGGAGCTGCAATTCTGTGTTTACAGTAGCATTATATTTAAAAATGAGTTGCAAATTGTAATTAAGCTTTTATACTTGCTATTTTTGATTGTTAAACATCTCATCGGCAGCTCCACCTAGCAAATATCATCAAATTTAAAATCAGTATGAACAAAACTATCATTCATCACAGATTTTATTTTTAAAATATCAAATGTGAGATTTGTCAATGAACTGGGTGCTTACTCACATAGTTTATTTTCTAATTTAAATTTTAGTGATATTAATAACTATTATTAAATTAGATAATGGTCTGAAATTTTATTTAGAATTGTCTGTACTGCTATTTTGAATACATTTTAGAAATTATTGATTGCTGCTGTATTTAATATAAGGAAACAGTGGAGATACATCAGGTTATTTCCTATCACATCCATCTATAAATGTGGTTAAGTGTGAGGAGTAATGGAAAGACAACTAAGCTTGTGTTTGAATTTGTTTGCTCAGATGTGCAGTAATTTGCATGGCGCTGCTGCCATTGATCAGATCATTGAATAAACCAGTCAGAAAAAAGTATCAATCATTTGTCATGAAGGTTGGTATTTTTTGGTATCCATCATTTTTTTCTCTCTCTCTGAGAAGCAACATTATGCTGATTGAATAGTGTCAGTAGGATTTCATGAAACATTTGCTAAAGGCAGCATAAGACTGATAATTATACTTATCAAGAGGATGGTAAAAGCACTTTGCATTTCCCAACAGTAGCAGGCATGGGAATAAATAATGGGTGAGACTAAATTTGTCTCTGCAGTGCTCCAGTTCAGCAGCAGGATCTCTGTGACAAAGACTGTTCCCACGATATCACTCTTTTAGATCCCCTCAGTACATCTAGAAGAAAAACTTGTTTAGTATAGGTTTTCCAGCATCGATTAGCTGTCTGTATGTGCTTCAGGAAAGTCAGTTGAAGAGCAGTGTGACATTATTTACAAGCTGCATCTTCATTCTGGATTGTAATCCATCATCGTTAACCTCTGTAAATGTGATAGATGGCATTTGGCAGGATAATGATGTGATCACTGTAGCATTGCCTTTCTAAATCATAAGCTGTTACTTTCTGTCTTGTAGGTATTTAATCAGCATTGCTTCCTATATCTGTTTTCATTCAAAATGCCCACGATAGGTGAAATCACTGATTTTCTTCCTGCCATTGGAATTTACATGCATTTGCATAACAAGTTTGGCAAAATATGACACTTAACTGATCATTCTTAAGTTTGAATTTAGTGTAGTCAGGAATTTAGTGATGTAACGATGACCTTATGTGAAAAAATTGTAAGGCTTCAGATAATCCTGGAGGAATATTGTGAACGACCATTTAAAACAGAGATGAGTGATTTTTTTCTTTTCTGGCAGTAGGTTGTGAGTCTAGGAATTCCCTTCCTCAAAAGGTAGAGAATTCATAATCCTTAAATATTTTAAGGCAAAGGTAGATAAATTCTTGATTACTATGGAGTTGGAAGTTTGTCAGGGATATGCAGAAATGTAAAATTGAGGATAAAATCAGATCAGACATGATTTTATTGAATGCTGGAGCAAACTCAAAGTCTGAGCAGCCAAATCTTGTTCCTTGTTTTTATGTTTATAACAAATTTATAAGAACATTTCCATTATTATAACAAAAGCATTGCTTAATAATGTCTGGTTAGAAATATAAGTAAGATTAATAAATAAGTAGGATACAGATAGATGTTAAAATCATTTAATGATAAAGATTCATTTAGGAGTTAACCATTAAAGACACCATTACAGCTAACAGTGAGAGATAAATGGTCTGCATTGAAATTAGGATGTACCTAGAAGCTTGTATAGAAATGGCATGCATATGCTATTCATACAATTAACAGAACAGTACACAGCACAAACATTAAAATAGTATAAACAGTAGCTTAGTCACTAAAAAGAAAACCTATGAAGAGATATTGCAACATTGTATCTGGGTGTGAAAATAAAATGTTAAAAACAGGCGGAATATTGCAAAAATCCAACTGAAAAGAGGTGGAAAAATTCTTAACACCTGAATACCATAAGATATCCAGAACATGCAACACTCAACGACAGCAAAATGGAACTGATAAACCATTACTGAAGGGTCTTTTTTTTTAAAGATTGAAACAATAGGCAGAGATGCAAGAATATCCACAGAAGAGTATGAAATTTCTCAAATAAATTGGCTGGATAAAAGCTCAACTTCACTGAATATTTAAGCAATAATTTAATTGTTATAGAGTCACATGAAAGTGGGAGGAACTTACACAAAGGGCCAACATCCACATTTGCAAAGCAGGAAGAATTTGAACATCAGAAAAGTAAGACTAAGATTTTGAAGTACTAAAAAACCCTCAGATAGTATCTCAAAAGATATTTTCCCCACTAGGAGAAGGTATTGAACACACTTGAGGCTTTGTATTACAACTTTACTTTAAATGTTGATGGATTTCCTATTCTTGGACATTGCTAGATATTTTGGGCATAGTTTTTGTTAGATATTCCTAGATGTTCTTATATGGTTATGAACAACATCAAAATGGATTTTATTTAAGTCAGTATTATTTTGTTTGGTAGGTTTGGCACCGTGGTGTACTTATCTATTTTTGTGTTTTTCTGTTATAATTGAATCAAACAAGAACAGGCTCTTCGCCCCACCAAGACTGTGCTGAGATATGATGTCTTTCTGAACTAAAAATCTTTAACCTCTACGTGGTTCACATCTCTCTGTTCCTTGTTCTTCATGTACCTGTCAGGATGCTTCTTAAACATTGCTATTGTATCCGCCTCTATCACCCCCTCTGGCAGTGCATTCCAGGCTCTTAACACCCTCTGTGTAAAATAAAAAGTGCCTCTTTCATCTCCCTTATAGTTATCCATTTTTACTTTACATTGATATCACCTATGTAATTGATTTTCCTATCCTGGGAAAATGGCTCCAACTATCCATTCTATCCATTTCTCTCATAATTTTGTAGACTGCTATCAGGTCATCCTTCATTCTTCAATGTTCAAATTAAAGTTAACCAAGTTTGAACAATCTTTTGATTTAGCTAAAACCCTCCAAACTGGGCAATATCCTAGTAAACCATTTCTCTACCCTCTCCAAAGTGTCCATTCTTCTCTCGTGTGGGAACCAGAACTGTACATAATATTACAAATGTGGACTGACTTTTGCAGGCAAGCTTACCGTTTACTTTCTTGACCACCTTATACATTTGTGTTGTCACTTTCAGGGAAGTCTGGACCTGTATGCTTAGATCCTTTTGCATGTTGATCTACTCAGCGTTCTACCATTTACTATATACTTCCCTCCTGCATTACATCTTCCAAAATGTATCACTTTGCATTTATCAAAATTAAATTCCATCTGCCATTTCTCTGACCAAGTCAGATCTGTATCCATCTTACTCACTCACTGCAGATCTCATGTGACCTCACCTTTTGTATTCGCCTGCCATGAGGGACCTTGTCAAAGGCCTTGCTAAGGCAACATCTACAGCCCTGCCCTCATCAATCATGTTTGCCGCTTCCACAAAAAAAACTTAATGAAGTTTATGAGATATGATTTCCCCTGCACAAAGCCAGGCTGCCTATCGCTAACAAATCCATATTTCGCCACCAAGGACTTAAGACTCACCAGTATGAAATTTCCTGGATTATCCCTGTTGCCCTGATTAAACAAAGGAAGAACTTTGGCTATTTTCCAATCCTCTGCAGGACACAAAAGTTTCGTCCAAGGCCTCAGCAATTTTCTCATCTGCCTCCCTGGGATAGATTCCAAAATGATGGGGACTTGTCCACCTTCATACTTTTCAAATCGCCCAACACCACTTCCTTTCTTCAGATTGACATGCCCTCAAATATCAATGATGTGGAGGTACAGTGTTGAACTGGGGTGGGCAAAGTTAAAAATCACATAACACTAGGTTATAGTCCAACAGATTTATTTGGAAGGACAAGCTTTTGAAGCTTTCATCAGCTATCAACATACCCCTCCTGAGAATCACCATCCACCATTTCCTTCTCCTTTTTGAATGCTGATGCAAAGTATTCATTAAGAATCTCACTCGCTTTCTTCAATTTCACTCATAAACTT
Organism: Chiloscyllium plagiosum; assembly: GCF_004010195.1. Lineage (NCBI taxonomy): Eukaryota > Metazoa > Chordata > Chondrichthyes > Orectolobiformes > Hemiscylliidae > Chiloscyllium > Chiloscyllium plagiosum. The sequence goes on along the minus strand of NC_057716.1, from coordinate 78,009,624 downwards.
CCTCCTTTTTTCTTTAGTGGACTTATCCTTTCCCTAGCTATCCTCTTACTCCTTTTAGATGTATACCTTGGGGTTTTCCTTAACTCTGCTTGCCAAAGACATTTATGGCTCCTTTTAGCCTTAATTCCTTGTTTGAATTCTTTACAGCTTTCTTTATATTCTTCAATGGGCTCTCTCTGACTTCAGTTTCATAAACATTACATGTTCTTCCTTTGTATTTTTGACTAAGCTCTCAATTTTTCTTGTCATCCAAGGTTCCCAAACCTTGCCATTCTTATCCTTCATTTTCACAGAAACATGCTAGTCCTGAACTCTAATCAATTGGCCTTTAAAGATTCTAGGATGGTCATAAGCATTTAGCATACTTGCCTCCATTGGTAGAGCACTGCATATAGGAGTTGTGACGTCATGTTGCAGCTGTGCAGGACATTGGTGTGTTATGACAGGGCGGTGAACCCTTCTGTTAATTTAACCAAACCCCCAGAAAAGCTCACCTGGCCCTGTAATCTGTTAAAGTATGAGTGACAGAAAACTCCCAAATTCCACCATTTTGAAGAAAAATAATATCAATATATTCCTAAACTCTAAAATTGAACATTAAACAACAGCTACTCCTCTGATGTCATTGGTGTCTGTCTTTCTCTGGCTGTCGATCTTCCGGGTCATCTTCTGTCTTTTCCTGCAAAGTTGTTTCATATGAAAAAGTTACCTTTGATAGGAAGTGTGTTGCTGGCAGTTACTCTGGCAATGGCAGTTGGTTTCTCTCTAACTGTCAAAATGTCCGCTTCTTTATACTCCAACATTAGATCATCTCATTGGTTCTATGTTGGCAAAACAATAAATTCAAAGTTGATTGGTTATTAGCATCCTAGGGCATAATTTAAACCGGTTCAATTCAAATTGTTATAAAAATTGCAACCAAAACTCAAGTATCTGTTTCACAGCCAAATGGTACATATTTTCAATTTTCCAGTACACTCTGAGAGTGCTAGTCAGTCTCATGACAGGTGCCTGCAAGCTAACTCTTAGTGCCAAAACAACCTTCATGCTCTTACAAAGGTCCAGTACCTGCCTTTACCTTCATAACAGATGAGATGGCTTTTGGAGTATATGTACAATTCTGGCTGCCCTTCAATAGGAAAGATGTTGTTAAACTTGAGCGGGTACAGAAAAGATTTACAAGGATGTTGCCAGGACTGGTAGGTTTGAGTTATAGGGAGAGACTGAAAAGACTGGGATGTTTTTCCCTGGTGTGTCAGAGGCTGAGAAATTTATAAAATGAAAGGGACAAGGAGAGGGTGAATAGCCAAGGTCTTTTCCCTGGAATGGTGGACCCCAAATGTAAAGGGCGTAAGTTTAAGGTGAGAGGGGAAAGATTTAAAAAGGACCTGAGGAGTAACTTTTTCACCCTATGGGTGATACGTGCTTGAAACGAGCTGCTAGAAGAAATGATGGAGGGGGTTAAAATTACAACATTTAAAAGGCATCTGCATGGGTATATGAAGGGGAAGGGTTTAGAGGGATATGTGCCAAATGCTGACAAATGAAACTGTGACAGATTGGGATGTCTGGTCAGTGCTGATGAGTTAGACTGAAGGGTCTATTTCCATGCTGTATAATTCTATGACTCTATATGTTCCTCTATCTCCCACTGGCTGTTGGGAGCCCTGTAGTAAAATCCCATGAAAGTGATTGCACCCTTTCTCTTCCTGAGATCTACCCATATAGTCTCTCTGGATGAGCCTCCAAGAAATCTCCTTCAATGCAACTGTAATAATCTCCATAATCAGTAACACAACTCCCCCACCTCATTTACATCCCTCTGTAATACACCTGAAACATCTAAATCCCAGAATATTAAGCTGCCTATCTTATAATTTATTATTGAAAATCCAATGGATGCAGGCCCAGTTGGTTCAGTCTCTTATCAAAAGATAAACCCATCATTCCAGGTATGTGACATGTGTATGCATTGAAACAGTGATGCTCTTGTGGTTAGACTGTGTGATGCTCCTTTGTCTATCATCTGGAGTGAAGAAATGGTCTTATTTATCCATACGGTGCACTAAAGGTTATTCACCCTGATTCTGCACTTAATCTAATTTTTGAATGGGCTCCATGGGTTGAAGGGAAATCCCAATTAGCTTGATAGTTGAGGGGAGGGATTGCAGGAGAATGATGTGGTCAACCCTCGCCCAAAGTCTATGCACAGGTGGTGAAGAGTGAGGAGGTAATTTGCACTACATCAGTGGCAGAGTTATGTAGGTTACTATTTATGATTTTGAATTGAGATATTTGACTCCAATAGCAGAGGAGGAAACTTTTTTTTATTTATTCCTAAGTTGTTGGTATGACTTTTAAGGCTAGCAATTTTTGGCCATGAATTGCCTTCATGAATAGTGCTGGGCAACTTTCTATCCCATTTCAAAAAATATTTAAGAGTTAACTACATTGCCGTGTATATCAGTCAGGTATAGACTAGAAAGATAAATTTCCTTCCCTAAAGAACATTAGTGAATCAGATGGGTTTCTATCACAATCTTGAAGTTTCTTCATCATAATTAATGATACAAGTAATGATACGATTTTATAATGATATAGAACTTATTCCAAATTTTATTTAATCAATTGAATTTAAGCTTCCCAACTTACATAATTTATCTCAAAATCATTAGTTTATTATTTTGAAAAAAATTATTTTCCAACTAAACAAAGTGTCCATAGCTTAACTATTTGTTTACCACATTAAGAATTCAATACTGATAGAAATTGTGTTTTGGTCATATTGCATAGCTCATTTACTAACTTATCTCAAAATAGAAAATTTCACAACTTCATTTCACTCATGACAGCCAGGTTATATTGGCTGCACCTAATTATATGGCCAGTGAATTGTAGCAGGTCTATTAATTTTAATGACAGAAAACTCTCGGAATGTATGCCTACCATTTCCCATGATACAGACGCACTCATTTGGTTCTGCAAAGATAATTAAATAAAACCCTACTTCTGAAATGACATAGGTGAGAATACTTATAGCAGAGTGATCAAATCTCCTTTATCCTTTTGAACTATCTGCTTGATTTATGGCAGACAAGGTGAGTTAAGGGTAGAACTTGGATGTCGTGGTGGCTCAGTGGTTAGCACTGCTGCCTCTTAGCACTGGGTTTGATTCACTTTCAGGTGACTGTCTGTGTGGAGTTTGCACAATCTCCCTTTTTCTGCGTGGGTTTCCACCAAATGCTCTGGTTTCTTCCCACAGTCCAAAGAAGTGCAGGTTCGGTGAGTTGGCCATGTTAAATTGCACATTGTGTTCAAGAATGTGTAGGTGAGTTGGATCAACCATGGGAAATGCAGGGCTATAAAGACAATATAGAGAGTGGGTCTGGGTGGACTCTCTTCAAAGGGTCAGTGTGGATTCGATGGGCCAACTGGCCTGCTTCCACACTGTAGAGATTCTAAGATTCTATGAGAAATTAAGCAGTCAAGGTGCATAAGCACTCTACATCTACGCCTGTCAGTACTGTATTGAACTGGAGCATTCATTTTCAATTGTATATTTTTATGAAGAATGCAATTATCATTTTAAAATCTTTCATTAAAACTGCAGAATCTCAGGACCATCTTTTTTGCAGACTCCTCTAAATGCTTCTTAATGAATTGACAATAAATATCCACAATATTCCAATATGATTTCACCAAAATTCTTTTCTCATTTTCCAAACGTTAGTTTAGCTATGTTAGGAGCATTTTGAATCTGTATTGGAAACTGTTTGTTTTAAATACACTTCAGCACTTAAGCATGCAACCTAGTCTGACAGTTGCAGTAATGATGGTGTATTGCATTGTCATTATACAGAATTAGTATTGGATATGCATCCGAGACTCGGGTTCAGCATTATTGTGAAGACAAAAGCAATGATGAGAAAGTGTAGGACAATTCAAATCTATCAACTTTAAAAAATGGCTGTAAAATAATCTTTTTATTATGTTTGATAAAATCTAGTTACACACAGCATATTTAAGCTATGGATATACAGAGAAGTATGCACTATTATCTCTTTTTGTCCTGAATAGAGGCAAAATCTTTGTTGATGCTTTCAATACTGACAAACTCCACAAATTGATAAGGAAAACACAATATTTATCAGGCACTCACCCCACACAAAGAGAGGACCAGTGTTATTGTAAATAAGACCTTAGAGAATAAGGTATTTCTACAAAACCTGAGAAATTGTTTATTATCCTGGCATACCTATGAAAATACAACCAGGACCAGGACTCCATGACTTGACCCCTCAAGATTGCTGCATCATTCAGTAAGATTATGGCTGACCTGATTACTTTGCATTCCCACATACTCCCGAAAGCTTCTTACCACACCCTACACCCCTTGATCATCAAGAACCTATCTACCTCTACATTTAAAAAATATTCAACAACTCTGCTTCCACCACCTTTTGTGGAAGAGAGTTCCAACGACTCTCAACCTGCAATGAGAAAAAAAATACTTTAGCGAAATGCAGGGTTTTAGGGATAGGGTAGGTTGGGTGGGTCTGGGTGGGAGGCTTTTCGAAGGGTCAGTGTCGACTTGACAGGCGGAATGCCCTGTTTCCATGCTGTAGGGTTTCTATGATTTTATGATCTCCTTATCTCTTCCTTCTTATTTATAAACATTCTTTCCATATGCACATGGTCAATTCTCCTCAGGATCTTACATATTTCAATCTTGTCACCTCATGCTCTTCTGAGCCCCAACATTACAAATCCAGCCCATCCAACCTTTCCACAATAAGCAACCCACCATTCCTAGCTTAATTCCATTTAAATACTCTTTATTTCTTTCATGCTTCTGAAGATCTGATGCCAGAGGAATAAGAAATCCTTGTTTCTTGATCTTTGGGCTGTCTGTAATTTAAGTCTGTCATTACAGTTTGTACTGTACATTCACTATTGGCTCTACATCCACAGCATGTCTTACTTGCCCGAAGAACTGGAAGCTATTTTCTGATTCTTATCCCAAGACTACCTTGGCTATATTGTTTGACTATATGGGGCGAGGAAAGAAGTCACCAGACAGAAATTACACATTCTGCATTTTCCGCGAAATTAATTAGCATTGTCAGTTTAACCACCCACTGAAAGATTAAACCTGCTTGGGGTTAAAAAGTTAACCATTTGATTATTTTAGTATGAATCAAGAAAGCCATTATAAGTAAAGCAAACTTCAAAACCTTAATTCTTTGAGATTAAAGCAAACCCTAACCCTTAAATTTGAGGAGCTGCCAAGTGAAATTGCAGCATGAAGCAGTTTTTATATTCTGTATATAAAGTCTGACTGCACACATAGCTGAGGGAATGATAGCAAAGAGAATATAATCTTAAGAAACAAATGCAAATATTAACTGAGCTTGAGGAAATAATTAAATAAAGTCCCAATGGTCAATCTAACTGAATATTACAATTTCCAACATAGAAGAACAAAATATCTGACTTTGATAATCTGTCATTATCAGTGTTGAAGTAGATAATGATGAAATTGAAATAAATGTGGGTATTTTTGACAAACTTGGTGTGTATGAAGCCCCACAATATACAAAACAAATAGAGCACTACCGAATACATTTCAGATGAAGGAATAACCTTGGTTAGAATGAAGTTTAAATACTTTTCCCACTTCAGTCAGTAATGCAAATGAGGCATTTAGGCTCAGAAAACCATTCAAAGAGGAGCTATGAATCCAATTCTAGCATCAGTGGTTTGCATTATGAAGGAAGATGAGAAAAGCAATTCCTGCAGCTTTGAAATGAAGACACAATTTAACCAGCTTTTATAAGATTCTATATGGACAGCATCCTCAAAAATTTCTGGCTGTAATAGCTTTTCCTTTTTTGAGGTATTTTAGGTGCTGGAGGTGATTTCCTCGAATTCCAGGAGCAGCAATTACTGTTTTATATGCTGTTGCATTGTTTTGGAACTTTGGGAAAAAAAATGTCAAAACAACAGCAGTTTTGAAAGGGAGAAGAGCAGACAAAGGAAGCACATGGTGAGGACAGTGCAGGAGAGAGAGAGAGAGAACCTGTACAGTTACTACCTTTGCTGTTTGAATTCATGTATCACTGGAAAATTAACAAACAGTAAAATTCCTAACTGATCTTGGAGGAACTGTTGGGCGAAGTTCACAGCACAGAATCAGATAAGTTAATTGTTGTTATAAGTGTGGCGGACAGAGAATCTTCAGTAGTGAGTAGAGTGGGTTCTTTCTTGATTATATGTTTTGGAGATATGTCTCTTGATGAAAATTAAAATAAAAGTTACAACTATTCATGTAACCTGGGGCAGTGTTTGGAGAGGAATAAGACAGTGTTAATTTCTGGGTCTGTAGATTGTGAAGGAGCAAAAATGGTCTTTCATAGAGTGATGTGTATTTCTTGTCAGATATAGGAGTTTAAAGAGAGTTTAAGAGTTACTGCGGACTATATCTGCCATAAATGCTGTTGGCTGCGAATCTTATCAGATCGAATAGATCGGTTGGAGAGACAGTTAGAAACAATGAGGAATTTGCAGCAGCAACAGAATGTGATGGATGGCAGTTATAGGAAGGGGGGAAGTCTCAGATAGAGTCACATAGATGGGTTAACTCCAGGAAGGGTAAGAGAGGTAAGCAGCTAGTGCAGGAGTCTTTTGTGGACATACCCATTTCAAACAAGTATGCTGTTTTGGAAAATTTAGGAGGTGATGGATTCTCAGGGGAACGTAGCACGAACAGCCAAGTTTCTGGTATTGAGACTGGCTCCAATGCAAAAACAGGTGCGTCGGGTTCCAAGAGATGAATTGTGTTAGGGGATTCTCTAGTCTGAGGTACAGACAGACATTTCTGTGGCCAGCAGCAATAAAGCAGATTGGTATGTTGCTTCCCTGGTGTCAGGATCAATGATATCTCAGAGAGGGTGTAGAATGTTCTCACAGGGGAGAGGGGCCAGCAAGAGGTCATTGTCCACATTGGAACCGATGACAAAGGAAGGGAAAAGGTTGAGATTCTGAAGGGAGATTACAGAGAGTTAGGCAGAAATTTAAAAAGGAGGTCCTCGAGAGTAGTAATATCTGGATTACTCCCAGTGCTACAAGTGAGGGCAGGAATAGGAGGATAGAGCAGATTAATGCATGGCTGAGGAGCTGGTGTATGGGAGAAGCATTCACATTTTTGGATCACTAGAATCTCTTTTGGGGTAGAAGTAACCTGGACAAGAAGGATGGATTGTACCTAAATTGGAAGGGGACTAATATACTGGCACGGAAATTTGCTAGAGCTGCTCGGGAGGATTTAAACTAGTAAAGTTGGGGGGTGGGACCCAGGGAGATAATGAGGAAAGAGATCATTCTGAGACTGATACAGTTGAGAACAGAAGCATGTCAAACAGGTCAGGCAGGGACAAGGTAGAACTAATAAATTAAATTGTATTTATTTTAATGCAAGGGGCCTAACAGGGAAGGCGGATGAACTCAGGGCATGGTGAGCAATATAGGACTGACATATCATAGCAATTACAGAAACATGGCTCAGGGGTGGGCAGGACTGGCAGCTTAATGTTCCAGGACACAAATGCTACAGAAAGACAGAAAAGGAGGCAAGAGAAGAGGGGGAGTGGTGTTTTTGATAAGGGATAACATTACAGCTGTGCTGAGGGAGGATATTCCTGGTAATACATCCAGGGAGAAAATTTTCTGATTCAGTATGTGGATGTACCTACCAGAGAAGGTGCAAAATTTGACCTACTCTTGGGAAATAAGGCAGGGCAGGTGACTGAGGTGTCAGTGGGGGAGCACTTTGGGGCCAGCGACCATAATCCTATTATATTTAAAATAATGATGGAAAAGAGTAGACCAGATCTAAAAGTTGAAGTACTAAATTTGAGAAAGGCCAATTTTGACAGTATTATGCCAAAACTTTCAAAAGCTGAATGGATGCAGATGTTTGGAGGTAATGGGACGACTGCAAAATGGGAAGCCTTCAGAAATGAGGTAACGAGAATCCAGAGAAAGTATATTCCTGTTCGGGTGAAAGGAAAGACTGGTCGGTATAGGGAATTCTGGATGACTAAAGAAATTGAGGTTTTGGTTAAGAAAAAGAAGGAAGTATATGTAAGACATAGGCAGGACAGATCGACTGAATCCTCAGAAGTGTATAAAGGAAGTAGGAGTATACTTAAGAGGGAAATCAGGAGGGCAAATAGGGGACGTGAGATAGCTTTGGCAAATAGAATTAAGGAGAATCTAAAGGGTTTTTACAAATACGTTAAGGACAAAAGGGTAACTAGGAAGAGAATAGGGCCCCCCAAAGATCAGCAAGGCAGCCTTGGTGTGGAGCTGCAGAAAATGGGGGAGATAATAAACGAGTATTTTGCATCAGTATTTACTATGGAAAAGGATATGGAAGGTATAGACTGTAGGGAAATAGATGGTGACATCTTGCAAAATGTCCATATTACAGAGGAGGAAGTGCTGGATGTCTTGAAACGGGTAAAGATGGATAAATTCCCAAGGATCTGATCAGGTGTACCCTCGAACTCTGTGGGAAGCTAGTGAAGTGATTGCTAGGCCTCTTGCTGAGATATTTGTACCATCTATTTGTATCATCACAAGTGAGGTGCCGGAAGACTGGAGGTTGGCTAACGTGGTGCCATTGTTTAAGAAGGGTGGTAAGGACAAGCCAGGGAACCATAGACCAGTGAGCCTGACATTGGTGGTGGGCAAGTTTTTTGAGTGAATCCTGAGGGACAGGATGTACATGTATTTGGAAAGGCAAGGACTGATTCAGGATAGTCAACATGGCTTTGTGCGTGGGAAATCATGTCTCACAAACTTGACTGAGTTTTTTTGAGGAAGTAACAAAGAGGATGAGGCAACAGATATGTCTCCTATCCATGCCCCTCATAATTTTGTAAACCTCTATAAGGTCACCCCTCAGCCTCCGACACTCCAGGGAAAACAGCCCCAGCCTGTTGAGCCTCTCCCTGTAGCTCAGATCCTCCAACCCTGGCAAAATCCTTGTAAATCTTTTCTGAACCCTTTCAAGTTTCACAACATCTTTCCGATAGGAAGGAGACCAAAATTGCATGCAATATGTTGATACGTACAACAGAGTTCAGTCCATTGTAGTTCAGCTGAAACTAGCTTGTTAATCCATTTTTTCATATAATCCTGGAGATCAAAGCAAACATGCCTGAAAGGGTTGGCTGTCTGCTGTAAGAAGAGATGCAGTCAGCCCTCTCATTATCTCTTGGATAAAAAACAAAATACTGTGGATTATGGAAATGTCAAGTAAAAAGAGAAAATTCCAGAGAAACACAGCAGCTCTGGCAGCATCTTTTGAGAGAGAAACAGAGTTCATGTTTTGAGTTTGATATGACTCAGTGTTGTATATATGTGTTTGTTCCCTGAATATTTCTCCTTATTAAGGCTCTTCATCTTTAAAGTTTTCCTGACAATTTACAGGTACATCTTTTCATGGGATTCATACATCATTATGCTGGATAACCATTCATATTAAAACCACAGTTATTGTTTGGCTGTCCTACTTTAAAAATAACACATTTTGAAATTAAAAGTTAAAAAATGTCAAAAAGTGCTTTGGGGTTCTGATTCTTCATCATAACAGGAATAAATGCAAAATAATTACAATGATATAGGAAACAGTTTAAACATCAATTTGGGATTGTTGATCCTTCTGAAAGGTGATGGTAAGTCAAGTGATTTCCTTCATTTTTGAACTTCAGACATTATATAGACAAGCAGTCAGTTACTTGAGACAGGGTGACTGAGCACTTTGATAAATATGAACTGATTAAACAAAGGCAGAATGGGATTTGTGATGAATAACTTTGTTGAATTATTGAGGTGGTTACTGTTGTAAATAAGGGAATGTCGACAAATGTCATTTACATTGATTTCAAGAAGAGATTCAAGAAGATTTCAAACAAGCAAATGTTAACAAAAGTGAAAACATGCTTTTATTCAGGCCTGAGGATCTATCCTACCATTCATTTAGGATCCTGTTAAATATTTTAGACATTATAATATTATACCATGCATCCCCATCTCATCCCTTTACAAATTTTGGACTAGCTAGTCTAACTTTCTTCTGATTCAGGCTTCACTCCTTTCTTTAAACTTCAGATTTTCTTTTCCCGAAGTATTGTTCCTGCATATATGACACTTGACAATGATAACCAGCCCTCCATTGTTCATTTCAGTAAGGTCTCCACATGAGTTCCATGAATTCCATGTGTTTGTACTTGGTATTTCCCAATACTTAATTTGCTTCATAAATGATGCTAAGAAAACTCAACAGTTTAACCTAAAAATTATCTTACGCTAGCCCGTCTGGTTAATTAATTGAGATAATTCAGACTTGGGCACATTTTCTCCTGATTAGATTAATGTATGTATAATGGTGTTCTTTTTAACAGATGAATCAAGTTTATATTTTAAAAGTTCTTGATTCTGGAAACTCATTGTTATCTTATGAATGGAGGTAAATGGATAACTGTTTATGAGATTAGTAACAAAGCTGAAAATGTATCAGCAGTGATTCCTCTGAAATGTTTTCAATCATTCTTTTCAAAATGGTTTACAGATAGTAACTTCTGTCTCCAGATGACACAGTGTAATTACTTTAAAACAGCCCTGTTAAAATTTGACCAAGTTGTATTCTGCCTTTAGATAATGTAAAGTGCACAGATTTAACATGGTGATTCTACCTTTATTAAAAGCTTTAGGTAGTGTCCTTGTCATTCATAAGGAACAGCTAATCATAGATTTCAGATCCACATGTCAACTTTACTCTTGGCATATAGAATTTCTGTGCTAAGGATAAGTCGAAATACATAACCCTGATGTACAACATACACAACTCCAGATTTGGATTTTTAGCATGTAAAATGCATTTGCTCCAGTGGCAAATTTTACATCATTTAGCTCAGTGCTTTTTTTAAGAACAAATTTAAATCTCTGAGATAAAATGTAGTGTTTGGAATGAGGTTGGTCAGGTGGATCTCATTGAGTATGAGATCCCTTAATGGAATTGTTAACATGGGACAATTAGGGAGCCCTGGCTGACAGATAAAAGCAGGAGTCTCAGAGTTCCCTCACTCTCTGAAGTAGCTCGGACCAAGCAGGTCAGAGTCCATGTACTATGCACATGTAAACAAAGGGTGACTTGGTGGCAGGATAATGGCCTCTGTGCAGTTATTTCTTAAAGAATCCCAAAGAAATATGCATGTACTGCAAGAGTAAAACATAGTTGAGAACAAAGATACATAGTCTTAAAGAACCATGGTGGATTATCAACACTCTCATAAAGAAAATAATTTGCCATTTGTGAAATTTCATTATTAGCTTAATATATGTTTTGAATTTATTGAATTAATTGTACATAAAATATCAAGTTATTGTCTGCCAGTTTATTAAAATCCAAATCTGAGCATGCTTCTATTCTAATTTGACAGTTTCCAATGTTTCTCCTGCCCTTGTGCTTGTAGTTGACAATGACCACAGGTCTGAAGTTCTGTTGCAGAAGCTTGGTGCTGGGTACGTTGTAGTTAGCAAACACTACTGCCACAGTACTCTGGTGATGGAGAGAGTGAATGTTTAGATGGACAAATGGTGTGCGAATCAAGCAGGTTGTTTTTGCCTACTGGTTGTGAAGCCCCTTGTGTGTTAGTTGAAACCAATGATGTGATAGAAAGAGCATAACATTATTGGAGTTACTTCACTATCTCAGTAAGATACATTTCTTTACAACAGTAAAACATATATTAAAAATTATGTGATACAAGTTCATGAAATTAACCTTTGCTTAACATGATCTCATTGGTATGACCTAAGCAGGAAAGAATATGTTCCTAGTTTGCTTGGGTACTGAGAGTCACAGAGTCAAAGAGATGCACAGCATGGAAACAGACCCTTTGTTCCAACTTGTCCATGCTGACCAGATATCCTACATTAATCTAGTTCCCTTTGCCAGCCCTTGGCCTGTATCCCTCTAAATCCTTCCTATTCATATACCCATCCAACGTTTTAAATGTTGTGATTGTACCAGCCTCCACCACTTCCTCTGGCAGCTCATTCCATACACGCACCACCCTCTGTGTGAAAAAGTTGCTGCTTGGGTCCCTTTTAAATCTTTCCCCTCTCACCGTAAACCTACGCCCTCTAGTTCTGGACTCCCCTACCCCAGGAAAAAGACCTTATCTATTTACCCTATCCATGCCCCTCATGATTTTATGAACCTCTATAAGGTCATCCCTCAGCCAAAGACGCTCCAGGGAAAACAGCCCTAGCCTATCCGGCCTCTCCAGAGAGCTCAAACCCTCCAACCCTGGCAACATCCTTGTAAACCTTTTCTGAACCCTTTCAGCACCCTCTCCTTGACAGAGAATACAATTGATCTTCAATGTAGCAAAGCAAATCAGGAAGGAACTGCTTTCACCCAAATGCTCAAATGTTAATGAATATGGAGGTGTTGGTGTTGATATCTTTGATGTATTACCCTGTCCTATTATTTACATAATCAATTATCAACATTTTTTCCATAATATATGGAAATGAATTTCAATTTGTTATAATGGATTTATGACAACTTATTTTGATTCATGTTTGTGGATAGGTCATACCATTGTTAGATCGATGATACACCAAGATTTGTAAATTTTCACATTGTTAAATTGGTATCCTGTACAATAATTCCCAAACATTCATCAGTAATTTCATCTTGATGTCAGTCACTTTAAAATAAAACCAGCAGGTAAAGCCTAATCCTCAAGCTCTTTAATGAAAAATGTTCCAAATCTGAACATCAACAATGAAACAGCTGCCACAGAACTCTATCCAAGTTAATGCAGAATGAAAACTCAAAAGTGATTGAAGAATCTTGACTATCCCATATATTAGAAATTATTTGTCATCTGTGAATTTTTTAACAAACAACAACTTTTTTTTCAGAAATATTTCCCTGTGGCAAATAAAAATGTTATAATCTCAAATGCAGAATAGTAATAATTGCTCAAGTGATGGAAGATATCATTGGCATTGCTATCAAGCAGTACTTATTCAACAATAACATACTCACTGGTATTCTGTCTGGGGTCTGTCAGAGCCACATGGCTCCAGAATTCATTACAGCCTTGTTGCAAATATGTCTGAAAGAGCTGACCTCCAGAAGTGAGGTGTAACTGGCTTGCACTTGACACCACGTGTGTTTGAGCAAATATGGTATAAAGAAATCTGACCAAAATGGGAATCAGAAACGAAGATGATTAGCTGACACCTCCAATGAAATGCCACCACCAGACATGTATTCCCTTCCTTCACTTGTCAGCCTTCTGCAGGGACCATTCCCTCTTGAACACCCCAGTCCATACCTCCTTCACTCCCAACATCCCTCACAGTCCCATGGCATCTTCCCCTGCTACCACAGAAGGTGTAACACCTGTCAGTTTGCTTCCTTCCTCCTCAGTATCCAAGAGCCAAAACACACTTTCCCAGGTAAAGGAACACATTACCTGCACTTCACTCAATCTAGTTTGCTCCATTCGCTGCTCACAGTGTGGTCATCCTGCACATTAGTGAAACAAATCGTAGACTGGGTGACCACTTTTCAAAACACCTATGTTCTGACCAGAAAAAGGCCCTGAGCTTCCAATTGCCAACCACTTCAACACTCCATCTTACAGTGAAGCTCAGTGTAAGCTAGGAGGACAGCACCTCATTTTCCACTTGGGAACTGTACAACCTTATGGACTCAACATCGCTTCAACAATTTTTGGGTTTGAGTTCCCACCAACCCTCTCACACTAGGCATTGTTATCACATGATCTGCTATTACATAGAAACCATTGTTACCCCCTAACAGGCCCCATTAACAGCGATTCACACTCCTAGCCTGATTGCGATCCATTCCTTTGCCTGTGCAGCTGCTCTTCTCTCTCTTTGAACACTGTCTCCACCTGTCATTTACCCCTTACACCCACCTCAGCCTATCTTCTCCATAAAAAAGACATTTTCCTAGCTGTCATCCATTCTGAGGAAGGATCACTGGAGCTGAAACGTTAACTCTGATTTCTCTCCACCAATGCTGCCAGAACTGCTGAGCTTTTTCAGCAATTTATGTTTTTGTTTTGGAATCAGAAAGGTTTGCATTCAGAAATCTTTGTTTTCTTTTTCACCATGTGTCCCTGATTTAAACTTCTTTCAATGCTAGATACACTGAAATTAATCTGGTGTAGTTATGCATGAAATTCGTCGGAGTTTCACGCCAGCTAGAAAATGATGGTGATGCAATAATATGGCTGAGACTAGTAGTTGTTCTGCTTTCAATTTTAATAAGCCTTGTAAGGATTAACAAGTTGATTTAATGTGAAAACCGTCTCTTCACAGAAGTGGCATCGAATTGATGTTGTATGTCATTAATAGATAATGAAAACTTTGATTTTTAAGAAAAATTAATAAGTAACTGCCACATGTGTAGCACAATTATATAAAGTTGTAACAACTGTCGGTAGGATTTAAGATACCGAACAAGTTTTAATCCACTATGTTGTAGCAAATTTGTTGTGGAAATTGCAGGTGATATCCAACCCCATCTCTGAGTGATAAGGTTTCAGGGCTAGACTTTACAGGAGGCTTGGTATGTATACAATGACATTTTCTAATTTGTTAGAAGCTCCTTCTTACTCGCAGAACCCCTTGTTCTGAGGTTATGTCCTCTGGTCCTAGATTCTCCCACAAGGGGAAACAATCTTTCTGCATCTACCCTGTCTCGTCTTTTGAGAATCTTTTATGTTTCCAAAATGTCATGTCATATTCTTCTATATTCCAAAGAGTATAGGCCAAATCTACTCAACTTCCCTTCAGACAGTCCCTCCATACCCGGTGTCAGCTCAGTGAACCTTCTCTGGACTGCCTCCAATGCTAGTATATTTTTTCTATGATAAAGGGTCCAAAAACTGTTAAATGCATGGTCTGATTATTGCCTGCTGTAGAAACCCCTCCTTTTATAATCCATTCCTTATGAAATAATGGCCAACATTCCATTTGCCTTCCCATTATCCACTAAATTTGAATGTTAGCTTTTTGTGATTAAAGGACAAAGATCTCAAACCCCTCTGATCGGGAGCTTTCTGTTTCCTCTCTCTATTTGAGTAATGTTCAACTCCTCTATTTTTCCTGTCAAAATTCATGATTTCACATTTCCCTACATTATGTTCCATCTGCCAAGTTTTTGCCCACTCACTTAACCTGTCATCTGTAGACTTGGCTTTATTACTTTCATTTTCCTCATCCAAGTAATAAATGTATAAATATATATAGTCAATAATTGTAGTCTCAGCACTGATGACTATGACACACCACTACTTACAAATTGCCATCCTGAAGCGGCCACTCTTATCCCATCTCTCTGTCTTCTATTAAGTAGCCAATCAATTTATGGTAATATTCTAATTCCCACACTATGGGACCTTATGATGGAGGGTGATATGCAGTACCTTATCAAATGCCTTCTGAAAAGCCAAATATGTCCATCTTGAATACAGTGTACAGTTTTGATCTCCTTATTAAAGGAAGGAAGTGAATGTCTTGGAAGAGGTTCAGAGGAGGTTTATTGGATTGATACCTGGAAAGAGGAAGTTTGTCTAACGAGGAAAGTTTGGGCAGACTCAGGTTGTTTTCATTAAATGTTAAAAGGAGAGGGGATGACTTGATTAAAATGCATGAGATCCTGAATGTTCTCAATAAGATGCACGTGAAAATGATGTTTTTTCTTGTGGGTGAATCTAGAATGAGGAGCACTGTTTAGGATAGATAAGTTTTTTTACTCTCAGTGATTTGTACAAATTTCAAACATGCTGCCTTAGATGACAGATCATTGAATATATTTAAGGAAAAGGTAGATAGACTTCTGTTATATAAGGGAATCAAAGGTTATTGGGAATAGAAAGGAACATGGAATTCAAAACTCAACAGTCAACCATGATGTTATTGAGTGGTAGAGTAGACTAAGGAGCCAACTCCTGCTCTTAATTTAGGTGTCTGCAAGTAGGAAGAAACACCATCACCTCACCTGGAGAAGGAAAGATAGTACCATTTTGTCTCTGATATACTTTTACCCTGCCATCACTGACGTGAAGGGCTTCTTGTTTAATGAATGTTAGATTTACTATTTGTGGACATCACTAAGTAAACAAGCCCTTCCTCGGAATTGGTGAATTGTTTTCTCTTGTAAGATTACAAAACCAAAATCAGTGAGTTAGATCATGGTGCCTTCATTAACACTTCCAACAGGTCAAGAACTTCTCAGCTCATTGTCTTCACTGTTGTCTCCTCCATGAGTGCCTGTGGTGTGACCTCTGCTAAGTGCTCAGAAACACTCCAAGGAAATCATGCTCCTTAGTCTTATATGCTCTCAGGTTGCTCAGCTAATGAGCATTATGAAGACAGAGACCTTTCACCTTGCTGGTACTGTATCCATGGGCTGCTGACAATACTGCAGCTGTCATGTGATACCTCCAACCAGCTCTTCCTTTTCCTGCTGGCCTTCTCCTGACTGCATTCTGGGAAACAGTAATTTTCTGTCTGCAGACACAGACCTCCAGAGGGAAACGGTAGGTGGTGAGGCTGCTCTTTCATTGTACCCTGACTTGCTGCTCCTTTTTCTCCATTCTTGCATAATCACTGACAACAATAGTTGCTGCCATGTCTGACCTCTGTGTCCTCACTGTACCTCACTAATTGTTTTATAATCCTGGCATTAGGCCGTTGGTTTACCACCTCTTTAAGAAGCGTATTGGCTTTCAGGAAATGGCTGACACCACGACTCAAAGCAGAAATGGTCCGAAACCTAAAATAAAGATTCAGCCAAAGGTGCGAGCTGTGGCTCAGTGGGTAATATAGTATTCTCAAGGCTTGAGGACAAAACTAAGCAGTTTTATAAGTGTATGAGTGCACTGCTGAGGAAGTACTGCTCTGTTGGTGGTTATTGTTATTGAAAGAAATGTGAAATCAAACGGCAGTTTGCTTTTTGAGGTGGGCTTAAACAGGCCCCGTGATAGCATTTGAAAGAGCACATGGAGATATTCCCTAAGACCTATTAAATATTCATTCTGCAACCAACATTGTTAAAAGCACTTCTGGCTAGAATTTCTTTGCTGATTTTGAGAGCTAGTTTTGTGCAAACTGATTGCCTTATTTGTACATGACAACAGTAGCCATATTTCAGGTGTACTAGATGGCTTGTAATAAGGGTGGCACGGTGGCTCGGTGGTTAGCACTGCTGCCTCACCGCACCAGGGTCCCAGGTTCGATTCCAGCGTCGGGTGACTGTGTGGTGTTTGCACATTCTCCCTGTGTCTGTGTGGGTTTCCTCCTGGTGCTCCGGTTTCCTCCCACAATCCAAAGATGTGCAGGTCAGATGAATTGGCCATGGTAAATTGCCCACTAGTGTTAGTGTTAGGAGGGAAATGGTTCAGGGTGGTTACTCTTCGGAGGGTCAATGTGGACTGTTGGACCGAAGGGCCTGTTTCCACACTGTAAGGAATCTAAATGCCTTTGGAATGCCCACAGGTTGTAAAAGGCACTTTATAAATGCATGTTCTCTTATTTCCAAAGACAGTCAAGGGCAATTGTAGCAACTTCAGTGAAAGAAACATTTTGTTTTTCCAAGAATTGATGGCAGAAAATAATTTGATTTTTCCTCCCAAAACCATATCATGACAATGAAAAATTGTTTGAGACAGAAAGGTGACAGTCAAAAGTACTGAGTGCCCAAAATTTCAACTGCATGCTTCACTTGCAGAATTGGCAAACAGGACATAATGTGGGAATGATCCCAACCAAGGTAGAGAGTGCCTCTACTTTTAGATTAGATTACTTACAGTGTGGAAACAGGCCCTTCGCCCCAACAAGTCCACACCGATCCGCACCCCACCCCGACCCATTCCCCTACATTTATCCCTTCACCTAACACTGCGGGCAACTTAGCATGGCCAATTCACCTAACCTGCACATTTTTGGACTGTGGGAGGAAACCAGAGCACCCGGAGGAAACCCACGCAGACACGGGGAGAATGTGCAAACTCCACACAGACAGTCGCCTGAGGCGGGAATTGAAACCAGGTCCCTGGTGCTGTGAGGCAGCAGTGCTAACCACTGAGCCACCGTGCCGCCCAGTTTGACCTCTTTCAGTTTCAAGGATGCATACCCGGTGATATTTAAGCTATTCCGGCTATTTATAATCAACATTCAGAGCTATTTTTATACATTAGTGGGCCTCCAGGTTCAGAGGTAGGGACACACAGAACCCACATTTAGTCTGTCGTCAGCTGACAGATTTGGATAGGGCTAAAAACCCCTTCAAAGTTAGTCACTCCAAAATGAACTGGTAACCTTTACTGCACTCGTAAATTAAATCATTAGATGCAGAATTCTGTTGTCTCATCAGATTGAACAAGTCTTCTGGGATATTCAGATATAAAAGGAATGCTTTGATTCCCTCTATGTGATATCATGAAATGGCTCAAATGGCCAATTATTACAAAGTCTAAGGGCATGACAATAATTTAGAAATTGTTCTGAAGACCTGGTCCCTAGACTTTCTTAACCAAGCTGCTCCAGAATGGCTACAACACTGGCATTTACCCAACAATGTGAAAAATTGCCCAAGTATGTTCTGTACATAGAAAGCAGGACAAGTCCAATGTGGTCAACCTAAGAATCTACTCAAGATGGAAGGAGTCATCAACAATACTATGAAGCAGCACTTGCTTAGCAAGAGTGTGCTCATGGATGCTTACTTTATGTTCTGTCTAAGGCACTCAGCATCTGACTTCATTAGAGGCTTGGTCCAAAGATGGACAGAAGAGGTGAGATCCAAAAGTGAGTTGAGAGTGGCTGCCTTTGATATCGTGGCAGCATTTGACCGTGTATGGCATCAAAGAGTCTTCGCAAAATTCTCGTCAATGGAAACTAAGGAGAAAGCTTTCCACTTGGTATTGTCATAAAGGAAAGTGGTTTTGGTTGTTGGAGGTCAGTCAACTCAGCTCCTGGATATTTCTGTAGTAGTTTCTCAGGGTAGTGCCCTAGGCCCAACCACCTTCAGCTGCTCCATCATAAGGAGAGAAGTAAGAAAGTCCATTCATGAATAATAATGTTCAACACAATTCACAACTCCTCAGAGACTGAAGCAGCCCACTGCCAAATGCAGCCAAACCTGGATCATATTCATGCTTGGGCTGACAAATGGCAAGTAACATTCGTGCTATGCAAGTGCCAGACAGTAACCATATTTCCTTGACATTCAGTGGAATTATGTTCTCTGAATCCCCAATTATTAACATCCTGAGTGTCACTGTTGACTCGAAAATGAGCTGCACTTTCGATATCAATATTGTGGCTCTAAGAGCAGGTCAGAAGCTAGGAGTCATGCAGTGAGTAATTCACTTCCTGAGTCATCAAAGCCTGACCCCCACCATTAGGGCACATTTCAGAAGTGTGATGGAATACTTCTAACTTGCCTGGATGATTGTAACTTCAATAACACTCAAGAAACTCAACAGCATTCTGATCAAAATAGCTGTCTTGATTGGCACCATATTATCTCTCATTCAGTCCCTCCACTATCAATGGTTAGTAACAGCAGTGTATATACATGATTCACTGTCTGAATTTACCAAGTCTCCGTAGTCTCCAATGACAGGCATTGTCAGTGCTGTTGACCTGCCCCAACTATGCAAGTTTGCTGACACCAGAATTTGAGACAGAGTTGTGAATTGAGTACACAGGTAGATACAAATCCCTCTCTGTTAGCTTTTGCTTTATGAAGCAAGATTCATGGAATTTTAGTCCATATGTCTTGTGCAAATATTTTCTAACCTACCTGTTCAGGTAAGTAATCTAATCTAATCTAATCTAAACGTTACCTTTAGAACAGGTGGGACTTTAACTCGGCCCTCCTGGTCCAGAGGTGATTACTGTGAATGCTACCATTGAAAATCTTCTTGTTCATTGAAAATCTGAACAGTTATTATGCATAGAATTTCTGGTTGAAGGGAAATGTATCTTGGACTGATTTTATATTAGGAATTGAAGGAGAAAGAAGCCCACACAAATACTTGAACAACATAAAGGCCTTGAACAAGCAGAAGATAAATAGTGATAAATTGTTAAAATCTCATCCAAATAAATAACATATGTACAGCAATATAATGTAAAGGAATCTGTATTGATGATACTGTCTGGCAGACCTGAAAAATTTATTCATTTTCCTTACATTAAATTCCTTGCCTTGAGTGAAACCTCCACGTTAAAATTACTCTTTTTTTTTCTGAGGCTTGATGTAAAGACAAAAGTGTGTTAACTTGAAATTGAATTAAATTCAAATTGCAGATTTGTATACTAGATGAATTTACAGTTTTATGTTACGTTGGCTTCTAAATAAGGGCTGAACCAACGTTCATAACGTGGGCATATATTTATGGACATTGTGACAATATGTTTCTAGGTTAGAATATTTTGCTGCACTCTTCTTTCGTTACAACAGTGACTCATATATTAGTACAGCTTTGCTACTATTCGCAGTTCTCTAGTAAGAACACAGCAGGCCAGGCAGCATCCGAGGAGCAGGAGAATCGACGTTTCGGGCATAAGCCCTTCCTGAAGAAGGGCTTATGCCCGAAACGTCGATTCTCCTGCTCCTCGTTTGCTGCCTGGCCTGCTGTGTTTTTCCAGCACCACACTTTTCAACTCTGGTCTCCAGCATCTGCAGTCCTCACTTTCTCCTAGTTCTCTAGTAAGCCTAAACAATGAGTGTGGGTGATTGGGTGTGGATGCAGTGGATCACACTTGTCAGCTGGGGCTATTAGATATTGATCGTAATCAGCAACACTGATTAATATTTTTTTTTGCCTGGAGATTTAAACTGAAAGTATGACCTTGCATCCTCAAGTTTGCCAAGTATTGTGTGTGAAACGTGATTTGTAGCATTATATTTGGCATGTACAAATATTCATCCTTCCACCAACGCCACTCTGTAATGGAGGTGTCTATCATCTTCAAGGTGCACTGCAGTAACTCACCAAAGCTTCTTAAACAGCAGCTTCAAAACTGCCAACCAAAGGTAAAGGGAAGGTAAAGTCACCATAGTCCCAGAGGACTATCAAGCTGTTCTGTCATTAGAGAGAGATGACTGGTAGTGAGTTTAACCTGAGGGCTACCAAGCCTCAGCCAAGGGGTGAGGTTGAGAAGGAACAACCTTCATGGTAATGCAGGTGGAGTGGGAGCTAAACCACGAAGTTGCTATCACTCTGCAATGCAAACCAGCCATTAAGTCACCTGAGCTTACTGGTCCCCTCAAACCATCAACTACTACCATCTCGGAGGAGGCGGGCAGTAGTTATATGGGAACACCACAACCTGCAAGTTCCCCTCCAAGCCACTCACCAACCTGTCCTGGAAATATATTACCACTTCTTCCATGTCAGTGAGTCAAAATCCTGGAACTCCCTCTCTCATGCCATTATGGGTCTACCTACAGTAAATGGAGTAGGCAAAAGTGAGGACTGCAGATGCTGGAAATCAGAGTCTAGATTAGAGTGGTGCTGGAAAAGCACAGCAGGTCAGGCAGCATCTGAGGAGCAGGAAATCGACATTTTGGGTAAAAGCCCTTTATCAGGAATGGATTCTACTCCCCAACACTACTGTGGGTGTACAGGAAATGGATTCAGTGATTTATGAGGCAGCTCATCACCAAAGTCCTGATGAAGGGTTTTTACTCGAAATGTCAATTTCCTTGTTCCTCGCATGCTGCCTGACCTGCTGTGCTTTTCCAGCACCACACTCTTGATTCTAATCTCCAGCATCTGCAGTACTCACTTTCGCCTAGCTGGGCAATACATGCAGGCCAGCTAGTGATGCCCACACCTTTGAATGAATTAAAATCAAATAATTACCATTAGAACTGAAAGAACTGCAGATGCTGGAAATCAGAATCAAAAACAGAAATTGCTGGAGAATCTCAGCAGGTTTTGCAGCATCTGTGGAGGGAAATCAGAGTTAGCACTTTGGGTCCAGTAACTCTTCCTCAGAACTGATGGCAGCTAGGAATTGTTTTTTGTGCAGAAGGTCGGGTGGGGGAAGGGGTAAAGAGTAAATGATAGGTGAGGATTGAGCCCAAAGAGAGAAAAGAGTCGTTGGACAAAGGAGTGGATAACGATTTGGCTGGGTGACTGAATAGTTGTTAATGGGGACTGGTCATGGCTAACAATGAGTTGTGTGTACTAGTAAACCATGTGATAACAATCATGATTTGGAGATGCCAGTGTTAGACTGGGGTGTACAAAGTTAAAAATCACACAACACTAGGTTATAGTCCAACAGGTTTAATTGGAAGCACTAGCTTTCGGAGCGACGATCCTTCATCAGGTGGTTGTGGTAAACTCAATTTTGAGTCCAGAAAGCTGTAGAGTTCTCAAATACATGTAAATCCTGTCCTCAGGATTCCCTCCAACAACTTGGCTTATAATAACTGGGAGCAGGAGTAAGCCATCCAGCCCTTCAGGCCTACTCCGCCACTCAATAAGATCATGGCTAAGCTTTTTGTGGATTCAGCTCCACTTACCCACATTTTCACAATATCCCTTAATTCCTTTATTTTTCAAAAAAGTAGCTATCTTAGCTTTAATAACGATTACTGATGTTGTATCAATTACTTCCCTGGGCAAGGAATACCATAGATTAACAACCCTCTGGGTGAATAAGTTCCTTCTCAGTTTAGTTCTAAACCTGCTTCCTCTAATCTTAAGGCCATGCCCTATTGTTGTTTCACCTACCAGTGGAAACATCCTACATATTTCTATTTTATAGATTTCCTTCATAATTTTATGTTTCTGTGAGATCCCCCGTTATTCTTCTGAATATAATCCCAATCTACTCAGCCTTTCTTCATAAGACAACCCCCTCAACTCTGGAATCAACTTAGTGAACCTCCTCTGCACTTGCTCCAGTGCCAGTACATCCTTACTCAGGATGTCTGAAACGTTGATTCTCCTGTTCCTCGGATGCTGCCTGACTGGCTGTGCTTTTCCAGCAGTATTCTTAACTTTGACCTCCAGCATCTGTAGTCCTCATTTTCTCCTTGCCCTCCACCAATGTCAGGCTCACTGTTCTATCATTCCCTGGCTTTTCCTTACCATCTTGCTGAAATAATGGCACCAACCTCCAGTCTTCCAGCACCTCAGCTGTGGGTATTGACATTACAAATATCTTTGCAAGCAACCTAGCAATCACTTCACTAGCTTCCCACAGAGTTCTAGGGTACATCTGATCAGGCCCAAGGAATTTATGCATATTTAAGTGTTTTAAGATAACTTGCATCTCCTCCTCTGTAATATGGAAATTCTTCAAGATGGTACTATTTATTTCCCCACGCTCTATGTCTTCCATATCCTTCTCTACAGTAAACACCAGTGCAAAATGCTTGTTTAATATTTCCCCATCTCCTGTGGTTCAACACTAGGCAACCTTGCTGATCTTCAAGGGGCCTTATTCTCTCCCTAGTTACTCTTTTGTCTTAAATGTATTTGCAAAATCCCTTTGGATTCTCCTGCACCCTATTTGCCAAAGCTATCTCATGTCTATTTTTAGCCCTCCTGATTTCCCTCTTAAATATACTCCTACTGCCTTTATACTCTTCGAAGGATTCATTCGATTTCTCCTGTCTGTACCTGATGTATGCTTCCTTCTTTTTTTTGACCAAAACATCAATTTCTCTCATCATCCAGCATTCCCTACACCTACCAGCCTTGCCCTTACCCAAAGAGGAACACACAATCTCTGGACTCACGTTATCTCATTTTTGAAGGATTCCCATTTTCCAGAAACATCTGTCTCCAATGAATTTTGAAAGTTCTTGCGCAAATAATGCCATCAAAGGTGGCCTTCCTCCAATATAGACCTTTAAGTTTCAGATCCAGTCTGTCATTTTCCAAATTATTTTACAACTAATAGTCACTGGCCTCAATGTGCTCCCCTACTGATTTCTCAGTCACCTATCCTGCCTTTTTTCCCAAGGATAGGTGAAATTTTGTTCACCTAGTAGATACATCCACATACTGAATCAAAAAATTGTCTTGTGCACAATTAACAAATTCCTCTCTATCCAAGCCCTTAACACTATGGCAGTCTCAGTCTATGTTTGGAAAGTTAAATCCCCGACCATAACCTCCCTATTATTCTCACAGATAACTGAGATCTCCTCACAAATTTGTTTCTGAATTTCCTGCTGAATATTGGGGGTGTCTATAGTATAGACCCAATAAAGTGATCATCCCTTTCTTATTTCTCAGTTCCACCTTGTGACATAGTAATTTAATGAATGGGCAAAGAATAACCCAGAAAACTGCATGATGTCAAAAGTGGGAAACTGATAGGGGCCATAATATGGGATAAGATAAATATACACGGGAGAGAAAATTAATTTAATACTTGATGGTCAACATGGTCTTGTCAAGGGTAGGTCATGTCTAACAAATGGGATTGAGTTCTTTGACGAAGTGACACAGGCAGTGGATGAGGGTTGTGCTGTGGATATGATATACAGGGGAACCTCGATTATCCGAACGAGATGGGCGGGCACTATTTCATTCGGATAATCTATTACTTGGTTAATCGATTAAATGCCTTTCCTCTAGGGCTCGGAGTTTTTAAAAGTTTTGCTCTCCATTCAGGAGACTGCAGCAGCACACAGTGCACATGAGCCCGCCCCAGTCCAACACCATCCCCTGCCCCCATCCAACATTGACCCCGCCCCGTCCACCATCGTGACCCCCCCCACTGCCAACACTACCCACTACCCCGTCCAATACTGCATCCCCATCCAATACTGACTCCCCTCCAACACCGCTTCCCTGTCCAACAATGCCCCACCCCAGGCAACACTGTCCCTGCCCCAAATCCCGTCCAACACCACCCCTGCCCTCGTCCAACACCGCTGCCTGCCCTCATCCCCATCCAACACCATCCCCTATCTGCTCCTGCCCCCGCAGGCCCATCCAACACCGTTTCCCACCCCCTGCTTCCGTCCAACACCACCCCCTGCCCACCTTCCAAACCCATCCAACACTGTCCCCTCTCCGGGGCAGCTGGACTGACACCAAGAAGATTGCTGTTGCTGCTGCTGCAGCAGCTGCCTTTGTGGTGTAAGTCTCCAAATAGTGCACGCACACGCATACACACACACAACTTCTTACTGCACTTTTTTGACAGGTTCCATATTTGCTCTGTACAGGACAATGCTAGAGAAATTTTCTGGGGAAGGGGGTGTTTAGGGTTCACCCCTGTGTAGAACTCCAGGGAAAGTGAAGGGAGAGAGAGTGGGTGGGAGGTCAGTCATTTGGAGACGGTGCCTGTTTAATCACTGTAAACAAAAGACGCGATCACTGTTGGAAACACGTCATTGATGTAATGTTTCTATCGAGACCTCGAGATCTCCTTCGGATAATCTGATTTTCGGATAATTGGTATTCAGATAATCGAGGTTTCTCTGTATTTATTTTCAGAAACCATTTGATATGATAGCACACGAGAGGTTGCTTTGCAAATTAGAAATGTTTGAGGTTGATGGGTCCTTGGCAGCTAAAAGATAGAAAACAGAGGGTAGGTATGGATGAACCTTTCTCAGATTGGAGAAAGGTTCAAACGGATGTTCTCCAGGGGTCGGTGTTAGGGCCCTTGCTTTACTTGATTCTGTAAGTGACGTCGTAATGCATGTTCAGGGCAAATCTCTCAATTTGTGGATGATACTAAGCGAGAGAGAATAGTGAATTGAAGGTTCTCAGGAAATTTTCACACACATCTATGCTTCACGACTTCGACAAGAGTCTGATGCATATCTCCCAAAACATGTTCCATCTCCAGTCATCCGGAGCCAGGAAGATTTGTCCCATAACTTGTTAACATTTAATCCCACTTCTTGCAGGCAATGCAAATGTTTTCAACAGACATAATGTGTCATTCTAATGATGTCAACTTGAAAGTGTGAAGTTATTAAACTTGTTCATCGAGTAGTGTAACATATGGAGTCCCCCGAGCTCCTGCTCCAAACTATTCTGGTGTTTTTATAATTATATATCCTTTCCACCAACTAGATTTATCCTACTTAATTAAGTGAAGGTTATTGTCAATGTTTTCTTGTATACAGGTTGAGTTATGTGGATTCAGTTTATTTGCAAAGCTTTAATAGGAGTATTAGCAGTTTAAACTACAAATTACAGATACAGATAACCATATTTGCAACCTGCTGCTGACATGCTACTTGCTGGACTGCACATGGCAGCTGGTCATGTGATATACATCTTAGGCTTTGACTTATTAGCATCTCAAAATGTTAAAGCAACACATAAGAACTAGGAGCAGGAATTAATAGTTCAACCCTTCAAGCCTGCAGCTGCATTTACTACAGTCATGCCTGATCTCATTTCAGCCTCAACCTCACTTTCCTGCCCATTCCCCATGACTCTTTAACCCAATACTAACTAAAAATCTGTCTATCTCCTCCTTAAATTTATTCAGTGTCAATTCATAAATCACAAAACAACATCCTTTTTTGCCCCAAGATACAATCATATACTTAACGGGCAATTGTGAAATAATTTACATAGAAGCATGAGTCATGTATGAGTAATTTGACAACCCTTCCAGATTTTGTTAGAGCAAACCTTTCAAAAATTTAGATTTTGCATTTGGATATTTGTGATATGTAGCCATGATTATTATTATTGTGATGGTTTTCTATATTTCATTATCCAAGCTTATTTTTGCATATGTTTCATGCGCTGTTGAAGAATTATACTTTTCCTCAAGTTGGCTTCAATGTCTCTTTAGTGTAGCTTAATTTGGTGACATGATTTCATAGGATCAAGGCATGCTGAATACTTTTGATAACTCTAAGTAAATATATTTTCTGTGTATGATGTATGACATTGAGCTTCTTCCTTGTGCACAAATTGAGTTGATCCATACTTACACATTTGTCATGAAACATTTCCTTGAGAGTCATAGAGTCGTAGAGATGTGCTGCATGCAAACGCATCCTTCGGTCCAACCCGTCCATGCCAATCAGATATCCTAACCTAATCTAGTCCCATTTGCCAGCACTTGGCCCATATCCCTCCAAGCCATTGCTATTTCATATACCAATCCAGGTGCCTTGTATATGTTGTAATTGTACCAGCCTCCACCACCTCCTCTGCCAGCTCATTTGAAACATGCACCACCATTTCTGTGAAAAGGTTGCCCCTCAGGTCCCTTTTAAATCTTTCCCCTCTCACCTTAAACACATGCCCTCCAGCTTTAGACTCCCCTACCCTAGTGAAAAGATCTTGGTTATTCACCCTTTTCATGCCCTTCTTGTTTTTATAAACCTTTATAATGTCACCTCTCAGCCTCTGATGCTTCAGAGAAAACAATCCCAGCTTATTCTACCTCTCCCCTATAGCTTAAACCCTCCAACCCTGGCAACGTACTTGTAAACCATTTTCCCTTATTTTTCAAGATCTTTGTCCTTAACCTTTGATAGGTAACAGTTTGGCTGGGATCTTCTAAATTGCCTTACAAGTAGTCTCTACAGGTGATGATAAGCACATGTCTAGAGTTCTGGGAGAAAGTGAGGACTGCAGATGCTGTAGATCAGAGTCGAGAGTGTAGTGCTGGAAAAACACAGCTGGTCAGGCAGCATCTGAAAAGCAAAAGAATCGACTTTTCGGGCATAAGCCTTTCAACAAGAATGAGCTGTAGCCAATTTGCTATGAGTTTTGTAGCAGACATTGAAGTCATATCTGATTGATAAGATGACAAAGGTATTTTGCGGAAGAAAGCTAACAATGCGGGTTCAGTCCCTCTATCAGGTGTGGTAGTCATGTTTCCTCTTCTTACCCCACACTTGTGAATTAGAGCAAAGAACAAAGAAAATTACAGCACAGGAACAGGCTCTTTGGCACTTCAAGCCTGTGCCAATCCTCTTTCTAAATCTGTCACCTAGTCTTTAAGGGTCTGTACCTCTTCAAAGGGTTTGAATTGGTTATCCTTCAGCTATACATATAACCTATTATATATCACTAATGGAAGCAGATACCTCTAGTACTTTGTGGGCAATGGCTTTTTACGGTATAGCACTGCAGCATTCAATTTTCTGCTGGTAATGTTTGTTTGAATGAGCTGAACACCTATTGCTGTTTTTCCTGCCTTACATCTGGTACATCTTTAATTAAGAATTCTTTTTACTTTGTTGGAAAAGGTTGTATGTATCATGCTAGTGAGCTAAAAATTCCAAGATATCTTTGCAATCATTTTCTTGGGGAGCAAGCAGGCTTGTTTCATCCATTTTTTGACTCAGGATGTATTCAGTAGTTTGAATAGAGAGAGCCAAAAATGGTGTTGGACCTGCATTCATCTGGCATTTCTTGATGCTGAAGAGGAGTTCCTCCTGACTAGCTGCCACCATCAGTGAGCAAAGATTTTGTTTGTGTTTCATCTTTGGCTTTGCCCATCATGGCACTTTCGTTAATGATACACACAGATCCAAGATTATTATTTGTAATTTTGTCCATATGTGGTTGGAACAGATCAGGACCAAAAGGTAGTGTCAGGAAGCAACATCTTCCCGATGGCCTTCTGTCGGTAATTATTTTGTGAGATTTCATTACCAAGTGAATTACCTAACATTAGTAAAAACTGAAAGAACTGCTGGTGTTGTAAATCAGAAACAAAAACAGAAATTGCTGGAAAAGCTCAGCAGGTCTGGCAGCATCTGAAAAGAGAAATCAGAGTTAATATTTGAGTTAAGTGACCATTCCTCAGAGCTTAAGAACTTTAACTTTGATTTCTCTCCACAGATGTTGTCAGACCTGTTGAACCATTTCAGCAATTTCTGTTTTTGCAATGAGCATTTGTGCTTGGCATCCAGCTTGTAGACGAATTTAGTTCCTTTATAAATTTGGCATTATATATTTCTAATATTGGAATTCTATGAGGCCCACTCTTGAGAAAAATGAATAGATTTCTTTTGTTCAAACATACCCTAATTGTACTACTTTTCTTCAGAATGCATGCAGTAGAACTGCACTAATCTGTGTGCAAATTTTCATGGAAGTTTGTGACATTGCTCTTTATATTATCCAGATCACTTTTATTGTTCTTTTGAATACTGTCTTTCTTGGAGAGTTTGCTGATGGAAGTACATTTTCACTGAAGTTTTCCTTGAAGTTTCCTATGACATTAAATCTGTCTGCGTAAAATGGTTGTAAGCCCTGCATTGACTCAATGTGAATATTTTTGATCTGTTATATCGGTGATCTCATCAATGATCACAATGTTGAGTTTCATGCAACTCAATAATTCTTCTATTGCTGATCCACTCACATCCACCAAGTAGAATACTTTTTGTTTCCACGCTGAGTTGCAATAGTTACTGCAGATGTGGGACCCATATATGCAACTAATTTTAATGTTGAAGTTTGTATCATTGACTTTCAAAGATCTAGATAACCACCCTTTAGAATTATGACTGATAAAATGTTTGCAATTGCCCCGTGTCCTAAATATGTTTTTGCCATTCTTCTTTTGGCAAATTATGTTAATAGCCACAAAAGCTTCTTACCATTTGATTTCACGCATGCAATGTGTCATATTTACAATGATGTAAAACTTGCTCACCTTCTGGTATAGTTGTTTTGACTCTGAGCCTTCATCCTATTCTTTCTGTGATTCTCATGGATATGCTCCTGTACCTGTAGGTCTCTGACATATTCCCCGTTATTGCTGCTAGTGTGCTGTACATGGTTGCACTCTATTATAGTCTTTGGTTGTATGTTTTGAGCCATGGATCGAATAGTGTGGGTACAGTGTACTTGAAAAGCCCAAACGGGGTTATTAGCGGCCTTGACTATAATTTGCAATTACGAATAACCATGTATGCAAACTTTTTCTCGCCTGCTTCTTGTTAGGCTGTGCATGGCAGTTGTCATATGTTTTACATTTGGTCCTTTGCTCATTCACATATCAAGCTCTTGAAATGACACATCCCTTACAAAATTAAGACAGCTGGTATTACAACTTGAACAAGATATAGGAAAATATATAACCAAATATTTAAATGAGACAAAAGGAGATGGAAATATCAGTTGTGAAAAGGATCCAAGAGGATTTGAATGGACTGAGTGAATGGGCAAGAACTTGAGAAGTGGAATATAAAGTGAAAAGTGTGAAATTTTGTGGAAAAAGACACAGAAAATCAGATAATTTCTTTAATGGTGAGGAATTGAGAAATGTTGATGTTCAAAAGAATCTGAATGATAATTTTCATGAGGCACTAATAGATAGAAGGTAGGAAGACAAATAATGTGTTTCTTTTCACCAGCTGGAAGTTTGATTACAGGAGTAAAATATATGAATGCAATAATACAGAGACTTAGTGAGAGGTTAAGGAAACTGGGCCTGTGTTATCTAGAGTTTTGAGGAATGAGAGTTAATTTGATTGATTTCCGAATAGAAATGACATGAAGTGATATGGGAACAGTGGGGAAAATTAACACAGAGGTAAATGGTCTGTTTGAATGGTGGTCCAGCTCTGAAGAGCTGAAGTGGCCTACTTCTGCTCCTAATTCCCTTATCCCTAAAATTGTTTGTTCTCAAATTCCTGGATTGTTTGTATAATTTAGCAAATGGTAAAACTTATTGTGGTGCAAAGGCTCCTATTATTTTTTAAATGAATACAGTCCAAGGAGCTAGCGAGGCATTATCTGCATTTCAACCTTTAGCTGAGAAATGGCATTGATGAATGAAGGGGCGGAGAGAAAGTCAGCCAGCATCCATTAAGGAGATTATTGTCCATTGATGCAGTCTCCATATATCATTTGCATTATGTCCTCCTCATTGTCAAAAATAGGCTGTTTTATCTGTGCAGGAATGTCAGCGAAGGAGTGCTTTGCTAGCTTGTGTAAAATGCTGATACCTCAGAGAATCTCTGGTCCATGACAGGCTGTGATTAGTTGGCCCCAAAAAGTGAATGGTAATTTGAAAAATTCAATGTAAGAGCGAAAATAATTCTCTTGCAGAAGTCAAGGGACCATAGCTCTTCTGTGCACTTTTTACAACATTTTAGTATGTTTTTGATGGCAGAGTAATTAGTTCAAACTGTGCAGTGCATGTAACTTCTGCAAACATAACTACAGTTGTTTGTTTGAGATATTTAATTCTATTGTCTCGATATTGAAAGTAATAATATTACAATTACTTCTTAGTTCTATTTTTCCAGTCCAGTATATTCATGATTTATTCAGGGTTGATAAGTTTTCACTCATACCAATACATTAGACTTATCTGTGCTACATTTTTGTTGTCATTTTTCTGCTTTATTGTAAGTCAATCCAACGATGTTTATAAATATTTTGCTGCATTTTATAATCCCTCTGCTTCGTTAATCTTAGCATAGCTTGTTTCAGAATCTGAGTTGTTGGTGCAGATTACAAATATTTGCAGCTCGAAATATGACCTGTGACTGACTTTTCTGAATACTTTTGCTGAACATTTTTAAAATTATGTTTCTACATATATATTAGGGACATAATAACTCTAGCTTCATACTGCCATTCTATATGAGTCAAAATACGTCTTGTGAAATGCCAACATAAAGTACACACTTCCAATTAGTCAAACTCTATTTGATAACAATTTGTATTCAAATCAATTTCAAACAGATTCACCTGGGTTCTCTTCCTTTTATAGAGGTTAAAATATATGGACAAATTCTATTATTCCATACTTTGATTGCAAATGATGCTGATACGCGAATGAGCTATCACAATGGATGCTCATAGTGGGTAGTGTCCAGACAGATGAAACCCCATAGTCACAACACCACAATAAGGATTATAATGATAATGCAGTGAAAATAATCATGTTGAGTGACATTTTAATTACAAAAAAGGAAAAAATGGCTTACATTTTCTTAATCCATTTATGGGACGAGGGTTTTGCTGACTAGGTCAGCATTTATTGCCCATTCGCAAATGCCCATTTCAGCATCAGCCACAATGCTTTGGGTCTAAAGTCACTTGTAGGCTAGGCCTGGTAAGGATGGTGGTTTCCTTCCCTGAATGACATTAATGAACCAGATGGCTTTTATAACAATTGTCAAAGGATTCATGGTCACATTAGACTCCTAATTCCACATTTTTCTTTGTTTTCAAATTTCAACATCTGCTGTGGCACGATTCAAACCATGAGCTGGGTCTCTGAATTAATGGTCTCATGTTAATAGCACTAGTCCATTGTCTCTCCATAATTTAATTCATATGATAATATATTAGGATCTTCCAACATGCTTCACTCTAAATTATGGCCCAGATCTTCTGATCAGGGTGGAAATCTTATTTCCCTCTCTGTTGGATTGAATTTACCCATTGAATCCTAGATGTCTTCTGCACTGGAGATTCCTGGAGAAGGAACTCCTGTTATGAACCTGCCCAGGAATTCAGCAGCAAAAAGAATCAAGGTGTCAACTCTGTTTACTTTTGTAACATTCAGTTGCAATATTCCACCCAGTCAATCACTTCAGCAGCTCCAGTGAAAGGGTAAGTGTGTAAAGTAATGATGGGGATAGAGTAACAGTTGGTTCAGGATATAGGTAACAGTTTGTTCAGGACATAGGTAGCAGTTGCTTCAGGTAGGTAGAGCACAAGCTAAATGATCAACTGCTTAGAGTAGACTGGGGTTATGGGGAATGCTGTTGATCTGGCTGTAGGGCTGGGTGCTGGTTGTTGTCCAGAGAAATGTCAGGCCAGAGACTGGGGGACAATTGTCAGCTCCAGTGTAACATTGAATGTGGATAGTGCAGATGGGCCAATGAACAACAGAAGGGCTGGGAAAAGACCCCGAAATACTCAGAAGTGGAAAAATAGAGAATTATAACTGAACATGTCAGCCTCTGAGCTTAGTTCAAATCCAGTAAGAGCAAGAAAGTCCTCAACGTGTTTGTTACTGAATCTAAAATATTGTCTTGCGTCTGAGAGGAAGTGAATGTTTTCACATCGCCTCAATGTTCATTTTATCAGAAAGCTCTGACTCCTAATCTGTTTGAAAAGGAGGCCTTCAAGGATCTGAGAGTAAGTTATCCACAACTGCTTTCAGCACATCTGCTGTTGCAAGTGTTTCCCAGCTTACTTACTATGTTGTAGACATTGACTGACAGCATGTGGTATTGCCATGAGAAGATTGGCTGAGCTCTACCCTGCTGCTGGTCATGTTGTCCTGACTCCAGCAACTTGGGCATTTCTCTGCATGTGTCATTTTAGGTGTCAGGTTATGTTGAGACCATGATTAGAAGTGGGAATGTTAATTGATGATTACACTATTGTTCAGCATCGTTCGTGACACTTCAGAAACTGAAGGTTTATGTCGAAACGCTGGAAGACTGGAACAGTGTTCAGACCTGCACTGACAAGTGGCAGTTAACATTCATGCCAGAGAAGTGCCAGAAAATAATGATTTCTAACAAAAAAAAGTGTAATCATTGCCTTTTGGTATTTAATGACATTACAATAGCTGAATGCCTCCCATCCCCACCCCTATCAATATCATGGGGTTACCATTGACTAAACACTGATCAAGACTTGTTATATAAAACTGTGCCTACAGCAGCAAGACAGAGACCAGGAATTATATAATGAATAATTCACCTTTCCCTGCACCCCACCCCCCCACAAGATGGCTTAAGTCAGGAGTGCTCTGGAATATCCCCTCTTGCCATCCAGGACAAAACAGCTCACTTGATTAGCACCACATCCACAAACATTCACTCCCTTCACCACAGAAAGACAAAGATAGCAGTGTGTACCATCTACAAAATGCACTACAGAAATTCAGCAAGGCTCCTTAGGTGGCATCTTCCGAATTAATGACCACAACCATGTAGGAAGACAAAGACAGCAGATATATGGAATAATCATAACCTGCAAGTTACCCTCCAAACCACTCATTATCCAGACGTGGAAGTACTATTTCTTCAGTATCTCAGGGTCAAAATCCTGGAACTCTCTTCCTAATGGCTTTGTGGGTCAACCTGCAATTTCCTTATTAGATTATATTACTTACAGTGTGGAAACAGGCCCTTTGACCCAACCAGTCCACACCGACCCTCCGAAGAGCAACCCACCCAGACCCATTCCCCTACACCTAACGCTACCGCAATTTGATATTGCCAATTCACCTAACCTACACATCTTTGGACTGTGGGAGGAAACCAGAGCACCTGGAGGGAACCCACGCAGACACGGGGAGAATGTGCAAACTCCACACAGAGTTGTCTGAGGCGGGAATTGAACCCAGGTCTCTGGCGCTGTGAGGCAGCAGTGCTAACCACTGTGCCACCGTGCCACTCCAATTTCCTCACCAAACTACTTACAAATTTGACTTGACAACATATCACTATTGCTTCAGTGTCACTGGGTCAAATCACTGGAATTCCCTCCCACTATCATTGTTGTTGGAGCGAGACCAAATGGACTTCTGTGCATCAAGGAGGCAGTTCACCATCACTTTCTCAAGAGTAAATAGGAATAAGCAATTAAGTCTGACCCAGTTAGTGAAACCCACATCTCTGAATTACAAAAAAAGAATTTGAGATGTGAAAATTGACCTTATTTTGATTGCTTTTTGTCTGTGTGTGTTCAAGTGATAAAGGATGACGAGGTGCTTGAAGATGGGAGTTCTTGCAATTTTGCATTTAACCACATCACTTCAGAGACTATTCAGTGTTAGTTTGTGTCAACAGTCTATCAACTCCTCTTAAAATGTACATTAGATGGAAGTTCAGTAAATGAATGAAAACTTCTTGGGTTCTTTCTTTAAAATGTGTAATATAAACACATTTGAAAAAATGTTTTGCGATGCTTCTAAAAAAATTTTTTATTTTGAATTGGATTTAGTTATTTTCCCTATTTTCAACATGTTAAAATCACCTTTCTTTGTAATCATTGAATGTGAGCATCCCCTGTACTAGTTTCAAGGTGACTTATTCAGAGCTACCTTTTTATTCCCTCAAGCGATACAACAAAAAGGCATCAGCCTTGTTACAGTGCACAATATGCAAGGTTGTGATAATGGTCCCCTAACTTCACTATAAAAAACAATCATGGATGACAGCACTCCATCCCTGGTGATATGTGATTTGGTCCGTTTACATCCTATGGATGTCTGTCTTCTCCATCTGTCTGTTTTTGTTAACTTTTAACAAGTTGGCTGGAGTGTTACAATATTTTGCCAGTGTGTGCAAAATTTGACAAACAACAAAGTATGTGCGAACTTTCGCAAAGCTGTGCTGTGATAAGTCACCTGTGAATTGTAAACATCTAAATGTGATTATCGAAGTCCCACATGTACACTGAATGAATGTTCATAAGGCAGTATTTACCCATTTCAGCTAGTGCTTTCAGCCAAAATGAAATGGCTTCAGACCATAGCTTCTGTCACTTCCAAAGAAAAATTGGTAATAACTTAACAGCAACAGAAAAAGAACACAGACACTTAAAGATTTTGCATAGCAGGCATCTAATAGTCAATGTTTCTCTCGTAAAGCTCCCACCAGTCAGAAATGGCAGGTATGCAATTTTCTGTACGAAATACACTGAGAATGCACATGATATTCTTGGAGTCATATTCTATCATTATGTCGGTGACTGGGAGTGCTGTTGAAGTTACTGCTGCAGGAACATTATGAGGTTGATAGAACTGTAGATGGGTACAAACAAAATCAGGCCATTTGCTCCATCAACGTCTACTTTTCTCGAAGACTTTTCCGTCAAGACCTCATTTAAGTTAGATAAATACGAGGTGCTGCATTTTAGGAAAGCAAATCTTAACAGGACTTATACACTTAATGGTAAAGTCCTGGGGAGCTGAACAAAGAGACCTTAGAGTGCAGCTTCAAAGATCCTTGAAAGTAGAGTTGCAGGTAGATAGGATAGTGAAGAAGGTGTTTGGTATGCTTACCTTTATTGGTCAGAGCATTGAGTATAGGAGTTGGGAGGTCATGTTGCGACTGTACAGGATGTTGGTTAGGCCACTTTTGGAATATTGCAATTCTGGTCTCCTTCCTATCAGAAGGATATTGTGAAACTTAAATGGGTTCAAAAAAAGATTTACAAGGATGTTGCCAGGGTTGGAGGATTTGAGCTAGAAGGAGAGGCTGAATAGGCTGGGGCTGTTTTCCCTGGAGAGTCGAAGGCTGAGAGGTGACCTCATAGAGGTCTATAAAATCATGAGGGGCATGAATAGGGTAAATAGACAAAGTCTTTTCTTTGGAGTGGGGGAGTCCAGAACTAGAGGGCATAGGTTTAGGGTGAGAGGGGAAAGTTTTAAAAGAGACTTAACGGGTAACTTTTTCATGCAGAGGATGGTGCGTGTATGGAATGAGCTGCCCAAGGAAGTGGTGGAGGCTAATACAATTACAGCATTTAAATGGCATCTGGATGGGTATATGAATAGGAAGGGTTCAGAGGGATATGGGCCAAGTGCTGGCAAATGGGACTAGATTAGGTTGGGATATCTAGTTGGTATGGATGAGTTGGTCTGAAGAGTCTGTTTCCATGCTATACATCTCTGACTCTCCTCAATACCCCTGCTCCCCACACAAGTCACCTCACCCCCATCCCAACTTTAGCTATAATTTCATCTTCCCAGTTGGCAAACCCAGCACTTACCTCCTGCTGAATTCCACTGTCATAAACACTAATCTGGGGACTGCTTGTTATCGCAATCTGACCACTGCAGCTACAGATGCTGCTAAAATTACAGGGCTGCTGTAATATAATAAGATTCATGTAAATCATCATAAGGGAGTTGTTCATGTGACTCTGACATCAGTAAGAGAGATGATAGCCATCTGGAATGAACATGGAAGAGAGAGAGAGATCTGAGACATTGTACTAGGGGGCTGCTTTTGATAAACTACTATGAACAGATCAAAATAAAGGGGTTTGACTGTAGTTATGGAACTAAAGAGCTTTACATAGAGATAAGGAGAATTATGGAAATATACAGTATAGTACACAAACTCACAGCCAGAGATATTCAGACTGGTGTGTCATTGTGCAGGTAGCAGAACTGGTTTAAAGCATAAAATAAAGCACTGACTGCAAATCAGATTGCCTGACAGATCTCTGAGATGAGACCTTCTCCTGAATGGAGTACAAAACCTAAGAACTAGGATCAGGAATAGGCAATTCAGTCCATCAAGTCTGCTCTGCCATTCAATACATGCTATCTCCTCCTTAAATTTACAGTGTCCCAGCTTCTACCACACTCAGGGATAACAACTTTTATAGATTACAACCCCTTGTGAAAAGTGATTTCTTCTCAGTTATGTTTTCAGCCTGTTACCTTTCATCCTAAAACTATGGTCTGTCTTTGTAGATTGCCCTTCAAGTGGAAACATTCAGTCCACATCTACTTTTTCAATCCCCTTTAGTATTTTATATATGTCAATTACATCTCCTCTCATTCTTCCAAACTTGAGAAATCATATGTCTGGACATATCTTCATAAGATAAATCTCATATCTCTGGAATCAATCTAGTGAATCTTATTGAACTTCTTCCAAAATAACTACATCCCTCCTTAAGGAGGGATGTATGCAATACACCTGATGTGGTCTCATTAATACCTTGTACAGTTGCAGCAACACTTCCCTACTCTAATACTCTATTCCTTTTGCCAAAACCCCCAAAATCCCATTTGCTTTCCTTGTTACCTGCTGTGCCTGTGTACTAATTTTCTGTGATTCATACATGAGACCACCCAGATCCCTCTGCACAGAAGCAATCTGAAGTTTCTCTCCACTAAATTACCTTTTTATTTGTCTGTCAAAATGAATAGCCACATGCTGGTCCATGTTAAGGCTCAGTATCCAAATATTGGTCCATTTATCTAATTTGTTCATGTCCACTTTTAAGTTTTTTTTATTATCTTCATTGCAATTTACATTCTCACCTATTTTAGAGCTATCTGCAAATTTGGCTATAATATCTTCTATCCCTGCATCCAAGTCCTCAATTTAGATTGTTAGTAGTTGTGGCACGGCCAATCAGAAAAAGATGCGTTTGTCCTGACTGTCTAGTTTCTACTGGTTAGCCAAATCTCTCTCCAAGTTAATATATTACTGCTAATCACATATGATCTTATCTTGTGTATTAATTTATTGTGTGGCACCTTATCGAATGCCTTCTGAAGTCCAGCAATACTATGTCTACACATTATCCACTTTGTAAATTACATCTTCAAAGAACTCTAGCAAATTAGTTAAACAGAATCTGCCCTTCATCAAACCATACAATTCTGATGGATTACATTTTAACTTCCCAAATGCCTTGTTAGTAATTTTTTTAAAAATTGGTCATGGGATATGGGTATCGCTGGCTATCCAGCATTATTACCCATCCCTAGCTGCCGTTGAACTAGTTGGCTTGCGAGGCCATTTCAGAAGGCAGTTGAAAACGTCCTGAATAATGGACCCTATCGATTTCTCAATGACAGAAGTCCATTTTCCAGCCTCTCTCTTCAATGTATTCAATGATTGTAGGGATATTGTAATCGACAGGGAAGACCAGCCTGCTATCTGAAAAGTTCTGCCCATAGGTTATGCTCAGCAAAGCTTTGTAGCAAAATATATCTCATTACACTTGCCTTTCGATATTGAACAGAGAGGAAAGCATGACTTCTAAAAATTCATTACGTATTTTGACTGGCTGAGGAACTGATTTCTGTGATTAGTTCAGCAGTGATCTGAAAAATGCTATTACCAGAAACTATGCAATATGTTAACTGCACTGACACCATTAATGTGCAACTAATGTCAACAACTGACACTTTAACTCTTGTGGTATCTGTGTATGCCCATAATGTAAGGATCACATCTTGTTTTAATCTTCTTGTGGTTTTATAAACAGGAGGTAGAAATGAGAAAGAACTGTTTTATAATTAGTGTTTGAACAAGTGGTTACAGTTTTTAAACCAAGTAATATGTTATCTATCATTGCAATGATTGCAAATGACTGTTTTAATAAGCAATAATTGAATATTATATTGTAGACAATCTGGAACAAAGACTGTGCATTGTTGCAACTCTTGTCAACAAGAAGTTGGTTAATCTGTGGACAAGTAACAGATATCAATAACAGATACCTTTTGCTTCCCAAGAACTCTACCATGGGTTCTTAGGTAGATGAGCATCTTGGATGTGGAAACTTGTTACAGAACCAGAGAGTGAGTGTGAGAAAGAGAGAGGCAGAGAGAGAGAGATGGGAAAATAAATATGCAGACTTTCTCTCACCCCAGCAGGTGCCTCTTCTCTGCATTCAAAAACTCAGTTTATACCTGAAGAAAATCATCTACCTTTTCTGCAGCAGTTCTACAAGTTGTGACTTTAGAATTGAATTAGTGATATTTCTCAGGTGAATCACCATTCTGTATCACTCACAAACCAAATGAAGCATCCAGAGAGAAAATAATTTGAACAACTTAGAGTCTGACCAGCTGAAGAAAACCAAGAAGCAAAGTCTGCTGAACTGACCTAGTATTTCTACATCTGCCAATAATCTATTTTCCCCTCTTGTTTGCCACTGTGCATGCATGCTTGTAAGGGGAAGTTCATAAAGTTGAGAAGGGGACTTTAAGCTAGTAGTGTTATATGCCAATATTTATCTGTAGCTATAGTTTAATTACTTGTAATAAATAAGAATTACTGTTCAGTATAGAAACCTGGTCCATGTCTTCTACCAACCCTGGACTGAAAGTCAGCTAAATTGGGATATTGAATTAGTGAGTTTTGAGAACTCCAATGAACACAGTCCGCCAATTTCTCAGCAACAAACCCAAACAAGCAGACAAAACACGTCCAGAAACCCTCACCACTCTCCCTTACATCAAAGACATCTCAGAAATGACTGCCAGACTACTCTTGGCATCATGGTAGCCCACAAACCCACCAACACACTAAAACAGCAGCTAATGAACTTGGAAGACCCTACACAGACAATGAGCAAAAATAACGTCATTTACAAAATACCGTGCAAGGACTGTAACAAACACTACATTGGTCAAACACGCAGAAAACTAGCCACCAGAATACATGAACACCAACTAGTCACAAAAAGATATGACCCTCTCTCACTAGTATCCTCACATACGGATGAGGAAGGGCACCACTTTGACTGGGACTACACATCCATCCTAGGACAAGCCAAACAAAGACACGCACGAGAATTCCTAGAAGCATGGCACTCCAACCAGAACTCTATCAACAAACACATTACATTACATTACATTACAGTGTGGAAACAGGCCCTTCGGCCCAACAAGTCCACACCGACCCGCCGAAGCGCAACCCACCCATACCCCTACATTTACCCCATACCTAACACTACGGGCAATTTAGCATGGCCAATTCACCTGACCTGCACATCTTTGGATTGTGGGAGGAAACCGGAGCACCCGGAGGAAACCCACGCAGACACGGGGAGAACGTGCAAACTCCACACAGTCAGTCGCCTGAGGCGGGAATTGAACCCGGGTCTCTGGCGCTGCGAGGCAGCAGTGCTAACCACTGTGCCACCGTGCCGCCCAAACACATCGAGTTAGACCCCATCTACCACCCCCTGAGAAAAGGAACAGGAAGTGACTTCACTACAGGAAATAACATCACCACAGGAAATGACATTACCAACCCAAAGAAACCCAAACATATAAATAGAAAGCAGGAATTTTCAGTATTGCTTCGCATGAGACCCACTGAAGATGTTACCTAGTAAGGAAACAAAACGTCTGGAAATTAACCTTTCAGCTCAGCGAGCAAACCTACATCTGGGATATTGAGTGTATTTTTTAAAAATCTGTAACATTTGGTGTGATTCTGGGAATAGCAGGTGTGCGTTCTGATGTGTTACTACATTGAATTGTAACAGACATAAGAGACTCATTTTCAATCCCTCTATCTAACAAGAACAGTACATGTTAACAGGTTAACATTGAGGTAATGTGATATGCACCATGTGTGTGTTGGTTTTTAACTGGCACAATTCTGCAGGTGAAGAGCTAACTAAAATGTAAAACACCGGTTCTGACTGGATCATTCAAAGCTCAAGGCTATTCTCATATATTTTCCATTAGTTTGACTCTGGAGATGGCTTGACAAGGCTCGAGGAAGATCACTTGGGGCTATTTTCAGCCAAAATTAAGGTCAAGCTACAATTTTGAACCAATCCCGGAGATATTTAATGACTCTTCATATGACAACAGAAAACCATCTTATCATTCAGTGCAATACAGAGGATGTCAAATTCCATATAGCATTTAAAGACATTGTCGATTTCACTGATTCCATTAACTTAGATTGCAAAATTGTGATGTAAGTGCTTTTAGACATGACATTAAATTTTGCCCTTGTTGAGAAATTTAGCAATCCTGCTATATGTAAGACCCATTTCTCAAGCAGATTCTGCAATGATTATAAAATGTTGCCGTCATTTTTTTCATTCTTTATATTTTCTCAACTACTTTAACATGAAAGTTTTGTGATGTGATCACTTATTAGTATTATGGTCGTGTTCATTGAACAGTTACTATTTCCCTTTCTTGTACCCTGTGGCTTTCATAAGGTGCTGACTGTTGATATCCTATGAGAGTACATAAGAATAAGGTAGATTTTAATCCTTTTAACAGCAGGGTTAATGCAGGTGAGAGGTAAAAGTCATGCCAAGTGCTTTCTTTCCTGCAACATTCACACCTGTATCATTTTAACTGATCTATTCCTGGCTTCACATTTGTCAACCAACATTGACAAGTTAAGTTCAAACTTAAAATCAAGTTCCAAAGATTTCAAACCCACTCTCATTGCATTTTAACTCCAGTTTATGGATGTCCTAACTCATGCTAATACTCGTGTGATTAGTGTCGCAGAGTTCTTGAAGTAGGATTTCCCATTTCTGGTTTCCAAAATATGGGTGTCACTGGGAAAGGTATGATTTATTAATATCCCAAATTATCAATTCTCAACTATAATAGGTGGCCATCAAATGCAGCTCCCTGGACTATAGGATTTGTACTGTCTAGTTTATGAGGAGAGCTACCAAATTACTTCTTTCTTCCATATATAAATGCCTACAACTCTTACTT
The DNA here is from genome assembly GCF_004010195.1 of Chiloscyllium plagiosum. Classification (NCBI taxonomy): domain Eukaryota; kingdom Metazoa; phylum Chordata; class Chondrichthyes; order Orectolobiformes; family Hemiscylliidae; genus Chiloscyllium; species Chiloscyllium plagiosum. The sequence goes on along the minus strand of NC_057716.1, from coordinate 77,967,354 downwards.
ATTCTTAAAATTTTGTACGGTAGCCATTTTCTGCCCCTCAAACTACATCAGTGAAAGAGGGTTGCAAGCAGAGAACCACTCCCAGCACACAGTATCTACAGGCCAAGTTATCTTATCTTTTGGTCTGAGGTAAGAAAGTGCTAATCACAAAGGCATTGAAGGACCAGTAATTGTAAAGAATGTCAGGATGAAAATTTTAGAGGTTGGTTACAGGTGAGCTTGTTGGGCCTCAAGCAAAGTCCCTTCTTGTGTCCTGCAAGCAAGGAAATACCAAACAGTTTTATTCAAACATTGAGTATTTCTTTAAATGGAAAATGGTACTCCATTGCTACTGAATAAGAACATATAAGCCTTCCATAAGGTGTTCAGTGTTTGTCAGTTAAGATCATTATATGTCACAAAATTTGATGGCTTTTTCTTTACTTTCTGAGTTAATACTATGGATGTTCAGATCTGCACGTCTGTATCCCATCATGCAAAACTTGCACAACTTCACGCTTCCTTCCTATTAGTTTTCATGTGCAGGAACATGTAAACTGTGATTGACATGTTGATTTTAAATTCAACAGATGTAGGCTCAGTTGAGGGTTTGGCATATCACAAAGCCTGGGATACACTTTACTGGACAAGTTCTACAACCTCAACTATTACAAGACACACTATTGACCAAAGCAGGTTTGGAGCTTTCAACCAAGATATCATTGTTGCAATGTCTCCTAACGACCATCCTCATGTACTTGCATTGGATGAGTGCCACAAGTAAGAAGCTTTTTTGCCATTTTTTTAGAGTTCATTAGATCCATAATATGTAATTGCCATTTTGATACAATACTATTTTCTCATTGTCTAGTACTTGCGTAAAGAGTGGACAATTTTTAAAAAATATATTTTATCATTGTTGCTTTGTGTATTTTCACTTCATGCTATGTAGAAATTAAAATTTTTACTATATAGTTAAATTTGTGTATCATTCATAGAATCATAGAATCCCTACCACTGCAGAAGCAAGCCATTCAGACCATCGAGTCTATCCCAAACTTCCAAAGAACATCCCACCCAACCCCATCCTCTCACCCTATTCCCGTAACCTTGCATTTCCCTATGTTCATTCAGCTAGCCTGCACATCCATTTTCTCAATGGGCAACTTAGCATGGCCAAATCCATTTAACCTGCACATATTGGACTGTGGGAGGAAACCGGAGCACCGGGAGGAACTGCATGCAGATACAAAGAAAATGCATACAAACTTCACACTAACAGTCGCCCGAGGGTGAATTCACACCCGGGTCCCTAGTGCTGAGAGAACAGTGTTAACTACTGAGCCACTGTGCCAACCCTATTCTTCAACAAGAAAGCAAGAATTTGATCTGCCCTCAATTCTTTTGAATGATATTCTTGAACTTGAAACTGGATGTACACAAAAATTGAACTCTGTCTGTGACAAAGCAGTTAGTATCCATTTCATGGTTCCTACAAATTAATTGGCTAAAATTCAGAGCTGAGGAATGATACATGTATTTCACCCCTCTTTAATTACAAATTGAAACTTTAACAAATTACATTCTCACATAGCTCATAACAACTTTTATTTCAACTCTATCAGCTTGATGGCACAGTACATTTCACAAATTGGGGTGTCCCCAGTTGGTAAGATCACAGAATTGGTTTCTTCGAGCTATTAAATCTTTAGTTTCAATCTTGAAAAAAAAAGTAAGCTAAAATTCACCCGTAATGAGTTCAATTGAAAATAATTAAAGTTTGGTAAGTTCTTCCAAAATCAAGCAAAGGCAGTCTTCTCGACACTGTCAAGGAAAAAGTGGTTATGCCCCCTAGGATATATTGTCCACTTTTTAGACTTGGATACAGAGGTTTCTTTCAACACATAAGAAACAAACGAGAGGCAAAGGTAGACATTGGGCCGCTCCAAATTGATGCTGGAAGGCTAGTGATGGGAGATGAGGAAATAGCTGAAGAACTTAATAAGTACTTTGCATCAGTCTTCACAGTGGAAGACATAAGTAATAACCCAACAATTAAGGAGAGTCAGAGGGCATAGTTGATTATGGTAGCCATTACAAAAGAGAAAGTGCTAGAAAAGCTGGAAGGTCTAAAAATTGATAAATCTCCTAGCCCCGATGGGCTACATCCTAGAGTTCTGAGGGAGGTGGCTGAGGAAATAGTGGAGGCATTGGTTATGATCTTTCAAAAGTTACTGGAGGCAGGGAAAGTCCCAGATGATTGGAAAATCACTGTTGAAACCCCCTTGTTCAAGAAAGGATCAAGACAAAAGATGGAAAATTATAGGCTGATTATAACCTCAGTTGTTGGTAAAATTCTAGAATCCATCATTAAGGATGAGATTTTTAAATTCTTGGAAGTGCAGGGTTGGATTAGAACAAGTCAGCATAGATTTAGTAAGGGGAGGTCATGAATTCTTTGAAGAGGTAACAAATAGGTTAGACAAGGAAAACCCAGTAGATATTACCTATTTAGTCTTCCAAAAGGCCTTTGATAAGGTGCCTCATGCGAGGCTGCTAGATAAGGTGAGGGCCTATAGTGTTTGAAGTGAGCTAATGGCATGGATTAAGGATTGGCTGTCTGACAGAATGCAGAGAGTTGGGATAAAAGATTCTTTATCAGAATGGCAGCCGGTGACAAGTGGTGTTGAGCTGGAACTGACAACCGGAAGCGGCAGATTCAAACCATTACAAATGCCGGAGGAAAGATCACAGAAGTACTTCACAGGAGGCTCTCAAGCACTGAGGATGTCACCTAGACAGGGAACGAATCGTCTGCAACACAAATCCCCAGCTCGGCGAACAGAACCACAACAACGAGCACCCGAGCTACAAATCTTCTCACAAAGGTGACAAGTGGTGTCCCGCAGGGTTTAATTTGGGGCAGCAGGATGAAGGGATTGGGGCATTCTGATGAAGTTCGCTGATGATACGAAGTTAGGTGGACTGGCAGGTAGTACTGAGGAGGTGGGGAGGCTGCAGAAGGATTTAGACAGTTTAGGAGCGTGGTCCAGGAAATGGCTGATAAAATTCAACGAAGGCAAATGCGAGGTCTTGTACTTTGAAAAAAAGAATATAGGCATGGACTATTTTCTAAAAGATGAGAAAATTCATAAAGCCAAAGTACAAAGGGATCTGGGAGTGCTAGTCCAAGATTCTCTAAAGGTTAACTTGCAGGTTGAGTCTATGATTAAGGATGTGAATGTAATGATGTCATTTATCTCAAGAGGGTTGGAATATAAAAGCAGCAATGTGCTTCTGAGATTTTATAAAGCCCTAGTTAGGCCCCATTTAGAATACTGTGTCCAGTTTTGGTCCCCACACTTCAGGAAGGACATACTGACACTGGAGGGTGTCCAGCGGAGATTCAGACAGATGATCCCTGGAATGGTTGGCCTAACATACAACGAACTGCTCAGGATCTAGGGATCATATTCATTCAAGTTTAGAAAGTTGAGGGGAGATCTAGTAGAAGCTTACAAGATAATGCATGGCTGAGAAAAGGTGGATGCTGGGAAGGTGTTTCCATTAGGCGGGGAGACTAGGACCCATGACCACAGCCTTAGAATTAGAGGTGGTCAATTTAGAATGGAAATGAGGAGACATTTCTTCAGCCAGAGAGTGGTGGGCCTGTGGAATTCATCGCCATGGAATGCAGTGGAGGTTGGGACGTTAAATGTCTTCAAGGCAGAGATTGATAAATTCTTGATCTTGCAAGGAATTTATGACTACGGGGAGAGTGCAGGTAAGTGGAGTTGAAATGCCCATCAGCCATGATTAAATGGCGGAGTGGACTCGATGGGCCAAATGGCCTTACTGCCACTCCTCTGTCTTATAGTCTTACATCTTATAGTCTTATAATTTACGATCCAGGGACAAGGAGATAGAATAAAATGCATGCCTGACCGGAAACCACATTCATTTAGAGAGCATATATATAGTGGTAGCATTCTGCAAAGTCCCAAAGTTAAGATATTGCTATTTAGGTGTAATTTGTTTCTCCTTTATTGTATGATTTTCAGAATATTACATTATATTAAACTTAACTTTCAGATATAATGCTAAAAACATATTGTTTCAGCCATGAAGCAACCCAGTTTAAAAAAGACTGGTTGAAACTTTATTGCTGGAACAGCACAGCAGGTCAGGCAGCATCCAGGGAACAGGAGATTCGACGTTTCAGGCACAGGCCCTTCTTCAGGAATGAGGGATTCGACGTTTCGGGCACAGGCCCTTCTTCAGGAATGAGATTCGACGTTTCGGGCACAGGCCCTTCTTCAGGAATGAGAGATTCGACGTTTCGGGCACAGGCCCTTCTTCAGGAATGAGATTCGACGTTTCGGGCACAGGCCCTTCACTTTCTCCTTAAAAAAGACTGGGCACATCAACCCATTTTAGAAACTGTATTTGTGTGAAAATTATCTGTGCTTTCATTTTGTTTTAGTCAGTAGCGTTGAAGTAAAGATCTCAGTTAAAGTATGTTGTTTGAAGTTCATGTTTCAATGGGTAGCGGTTTTTGAATGAGAGACTATTTTCCATTTGTTGCTTACAAATTAATATTTCCTTGTTATCTGCTCTGTTGCTCAAATGCAACTCTTATTAATAGGTTCACTTATGTATTTCTGGTTCACATTTAAATATGGTTAACATTTGTAAAATGGGTGCAAAAATATTTTTGAGAGTAGGCTGTGTTTCAGTTGGCTACATTTTTGTCTTTGAATCAGAAAATTATGGTTCAAGACCTGTTCTGAGATGGAGGTTGACCTCCTAAGCAACATTAATAAATTGCTGTGCTGCTGGAAATGCTGTTTTCACGAGATGTTAAACCAAAACTGCACCTGCTCTCTTAAGTGAATTCAAAAGATCTTTAACCCTTCTTTGAAGAAAAGGACAGTTATCCAAAATGTATTCCTCAGACACCAAAACGTAAAGCTGATTATCAGATTATTATCATGGTTCACTACCTTGGAGTTTTCTGTGTACAAATTAGCTGCTTATTTCCTGTATTACAACAGTAACAATGCCCAGTAAAATCATTCATTGGCTGTAAAGTGTTTTGCAACTTTCTAATATTGTTAAAGCTGGAACATAAAGACTAGTCTTAATTCTTATTGCTCACTTTGCATTTAATGTATTGATTTAAACAAAAATCCAATTGTGGCTTTCACAAATAATTTATATTGTGATCGTACTCATGATAAGTTGAGCTGTAGAATTATTATGGCACATCAGAATTCCCACTTCCATTACAGTTCTCTGTAAAGTGAACCAATCAATCCCAGATAGAATTATATTATTTCTAATTGTCTCCACACCTCTGCAGAAGTTATATTCCTTGGGTTTATATTTATGGAATATGAATGCTATGCAGAACTACTTTTTAATTAGGAATTAGCTGCATTCTGTGGGAATGATGCATTGAAAATTCAAACATTGTTTGCAGCCCAATTTGCATTCAATAAGCTCAGAGTTGAATTGTTTCCTCTCTGATGTCTGTGTCTTGAATTAATTGCTCTGGCATTGAGTCTACGGTGTAAATCTGTGTTGGAAATTTATGATAATTTACAGTATCACTCATAAAGCTAAATTAAAAACTGTAGGAAATGGGCATATGCAATGTTTACTGACCTGCTTCAGTTCAGCTCACTGTTGTAGCTCTTTCATGTTGTAATAGATTCTACTTCATGTTGATAAAACATATGTAATGTGATTCATCTTCTATTTGTCATCCTTCCTTGAAAAGAACATGTTTTATAATCCAAAGCACAAGCATTCAAAATGTTTGTATGTCAGCATAAAGATAGCCCCTAGTTCTAAAGCAGCGCTATACATTGATCCAAAAAATCATATTGCAATTTTTCTTGGATATGGGAAAAAGAGGTCAGTTTTCTAAATGAAGTAATATTTTTGTATATTTTGCTATCATCCTATTGATGCCTCCTCCCTGGATTGAATCAAATTCGATCTAATGGTCTAGATTAAATAAATAATCAATGCGGTGAGGCATGACTTAGGATGCGTGGCTTGGAAAAGTAGGCTTCAAGGCAAGGGCGTAATTGATATGTGGAGCTTGTCAAGGAGCAAACTATTGAGTGTCCTTGATAATATGTACCTGTCAGGCAGGGAGGAAAGGGTCGTGTGAGGGAGCCGTGGTTTAATAAGGAATTGGAATCCCTTGTTAAATGGAAGAGGGCGGCCTATGTAAAGATGAAGCGTGAAGGTTCAATTGGGGCGATTGAGAGTTATAAGATAGCCAGGAAGGACCTGAAGAGAGAGCAAAAGCAGCAAGGAGGGGACATGAAAGGACCTTAGTTGGTAGGATTAGGGAAAACCCTAAAGCTTTCTATAGGTATGTCAGGAATAAAAGAATGACGAGGGTAGGAATAGGTCCAGTCAAGGATAGTAGTGGGAAGTTGCGTGTGGAGGCTGAAGAGATTGGGGAGACACTGAATGAATACTTTTCGCCAGTATTCAATCAGGAACAGGACATTATTGTCAATGTGAATACTGAGTCACAATTAAGTAGAATGGATGGCTTTGAGGTATGTAGAGAAGAGGTGTTGGAAATCCTGGAAAAGGTGAAAATAGATAAGTCCCCTGGGCCTGATGGCATTTATCCTAGGATTCTCTGGGAAGCAAGGGAGGAGATTGCAGAGCCATTGGCCTTGATTTTTATGTCCTCGCTGTC
>NC_057716.1:77883151-77960109 GCF_004010195.1 Chiloscyllium plagiosum | reverse complement strand
GATGGAAGAAGATAGAGGGTAGTAGTTGATGGCAAAGGTTCATCTTGGAGTGCCGTTACTAGCGGTGTTCTGCAAGGATCTGTTTTGGGACCATTGCTGTTTGTCATTTTTATAAATGACCTGGAAGAGGGGTTAGAAGGTTGGGTGAGCAAGTTTGCGGATGATACGAAAGTCGGAGGAGTTGTTGACAGTGAGGAAGGATGTGGCAGGTTACAGCGGGATATAGATAAGCTGCAGAACTGGGCAGAAAGGTGGCAAATGTAGTTCAATGTAGCTAAGTGTGAGGTGATTCACTTTGGGAAGAATAACAAAAAGATGGGGTACTGGGCTAATGGTCGGATACTTGGTAGTGTGGATGAGCAGAGTGATCTTGGTGTCCATGTACACAAATCTTTGAGAGTTGCCACCCAGGTAAATAGTGCGGTGAGGAAGGCATATGGCGTACTGGCTTTTATTGGTAGAGGAATTGAGTCCGGGAGTCCTGAGATCATGTTGCAGTTGTATAAAACTCTGGAGTATTGTGTGCAGTTTTGGTTGCCATACTATAGGAAGGATGTGGAGGCACTGGAACGGGTGCAGAGGAGGTTTGCCAGGATGTTGCCTGGTATGGTAGGAAGATCGTATGAGGAAAGGTTGAGGCACTTGGGGCTGTTTTCATTAGAGAAAGGAAGGTTTAGGGGTGACTTGATAGAGGTGTACAAGATGATTAGGGGTTTAGATAGGGTTGACCGTGAGAACCTTTTTCCACGTATGGAGTCAGCTATTACGAGGGGGCATAGCTTTAAATTAAGGGGTGGTAGGTATAGGACAGATGTTAGGGGTAGGTTCTTTACTCAGCGAGTCGTGAGTTCATGGAATGCCCTGCCAGTAGCAGTGGTGGACTCTCCCTCTTTATGGGCATTTAAGCAGGCATTGGATAGGCATATGGAGGATAGTGGGCTTGTGTAGGAGTTAGGTGGGCTTGGATCGGCGCAACATCAAGGGCCAAAGGGCCTGTACTGCGCTGTATTCTTCTATGTTCTATGTTCTAAAATACTGTACAGTTCCATGATTGGAGTTTTGAGTCATAGAGTCAAATGACACAGAAACAGTCCCTTTGGCCCACCATGTCTATACTGATCAACAAATGTCAAACTGCAATAATCCCATTTACCTACACTTGGCCCAGAGCCTGCTGTGTCCTGGCATTTTAAGTGCTCATCCAGATGCTTCTTAAATGTTGCAAGAGCACCTGCCTCCACCATCCTCTCAGGCAGAGTGTTCCATTTATCAATTATTTTCTGGGTGAAAAGGGTTTTTTTTTAACTCTAGTTATAGGAATCAAACAAGAATCAAATATCAGTGTTGGGACTTTTGCTAGTTGTTATGTATGTTAATGACTTAGATGTGGATCTCAAAGATATAATTCATAAGTCTGCAGATGACAAGAAAATAGTTGATAGTGAGGAGGATGGTGTCAGGCTACAATCTGCAACCTGATATCGATCAGCTCGTAAATTAGAGCAACAGCGGAATTTAATCCTGAGAAGTGTGAGATGATGCATTTTGGGAAGTCTTGTGATATACACGATGAAAGGTAGATCCCTGAAGAGTGCTGAGGAACAAAGGAATCTTGAACAAGGAACATTGACAGAACTTAAACTGCTTTTCTTCTTCAGTTAGTGCTTTGGTTTAACTTATGTCCACCTGCACGTTTATTTGGAGCTTTTCTTCAATTGTGTGTCTGTTAGCCTCAGTCCCACTCCCAAATGAGGGCCAAGGTTCTGCCCAATCTGAGAAGGAGGCTTAAATTCATAACCTTCTGACTCAAAGGTGAAAGAGCAATTTCTTCTTTTTCCCATTCTTCAGTTTACTATTATCTATGCAAATTGGAAAGATATAAAAGAGACCGAAGGGCTAAGTGTAGGTAAATGGGATTCTTGCAGTTTGATGTTTGTTGATCAACATAGACATGGTGGGCCAAAGGGACTGTTTCCATGTCATATGACTCTATGACTGAAAAATCCAAACCTTGAACTGTACTGTACTTTATTGATTATTTATTTAATATAGACCATTAGATCTAATTTGATTCAATTTGCTTTTTTTAAATGTAGATCTGTGCTGTGAGACATGATTTACAGCATTGTGACATTTCAATTAATCTGTCAACTAATCTGAAAAACATTTTCATTAAAATACATTGGTAAGAGTATTAAATATTGGAGTTGGGAGGTCATGTTGCTGCTATACAGGACATTGATTAGGCCACTTTTGTAAGATTACATGCAATTCTGGTCTCCTTCCTATAAGAAGAATGTCGTGGAACTTGGAAGGGTTCAGAAAAGATTTAAAAGCAAGTTGCCAGGGTTGAAGGATTTGAGCAATAGGGAGAGGGCTGGGGCTGTTTTCCCTGGAGCGTCGGAGGCTGTGAGGAGACCTTATAGAGGTTTATAAAATCATGAGGGGCATGGATAGGATAAATAGCAAAGTCTTTTTCCCGGGTTGGAGTCCAGAACTAGAGGGCATAGGTTTACGGTGAGAGGGGAAAGATATAAAAGAGACCTACGGGGCAACATTTTCATGCAGAGGGTGGTATGTGCATGGAATGAGCTGCCAAAGGATGTGGTGGAGGCTGGTACAATTGCAACATTTATAAGACATCTGGATTAGGAAGGGTTTGGAGGGATATGGGCTGGGTGCTGGCAGGTGGGGCTAGATTGGGTTGGGATATCTGGTTGGCATGGACGAGTTGGGCCAGTGGTTTTTTCCGTGCTGTACATCCCTATACTCTACGTTTTGTTGTGAAATCTGAATTTAATTGAAAATTGGTAAATTGGAATTATGTGTTATTTTGCATTGAAATGATGCACAATTGGCCCTTAAACATTTTTTAATGACTCAAATCAAATTACTGGATAACTTAATTACTTTCCAATGAAAATCTGAATAGAAACAGGGTAAACATATTACAGGGGAAAAATTTAACATAATTATATCGCTTGAATAATGTTATTGTTTGTGCTATGTTATATAAAGTTCCTGATCTGTAATGAAACACTGAGTAATGGAGTTATATCTTGCAAGGGGAAAGCTTTCTAAGTCCACCATTTTGAAACTTTGCCAAGTGTAGTCTTATGAAGTCTGCATTAATTGGACAATTAAGTGCATGAATTGGTCATAGGATGAGTGGGCTGGCGATGAATTGGCCATGCTAATTTGCCCATCATGTTCAGGGATGTGTAGGTTAAGTCCACTAGTCAGGGGTAAATGCAGACTCATAAGGTAGGAGAATGGGTCTGGGGGAGGATACTCTTCGCAAGGTCAGTGTGGACTTATAGGGTCGAAGGACCTATTTCCACTGTAGGCATTCTGTAGATTCTACTCTGCCATTGACAAAATACATAATACTCCAACCCCCACCCTTGCTATCCCACATGATCTTATGTTGAAACTTTATTGCTGGAACAGCACAGCAGGTCAGGCAGCATCCAGGGAACAGGAGATTCGACGTTTCGGGCACAGGCCCTTCTTCAGGAATGATCTTCACATGATCTTATGCACTCCCTTCCCATTCATCATAACTTTCCTAAGTAAAGAAACATAAAATTCTAACCAGTGCAGCCCTATCTCAAACACAAACATCCCTCAGACTAGACTGCTTAGTAAGGACATTGGATCTACTCATACATTCTGATCAGTCCAATGGAAGGGATGCCTAATAGTATCCGGAAAGGAATTTGGATGAGAGAAGGAAAATTCAATTAGCCATGATCCATGTTAAGAGAAATGACAGAGGTAGTAACAGAAAAAAAATTTGAGGCTCTAATTTAAAGAGCAGGATGTCAAACTATATGCAAATTGGCATGGGAGGAAATAAATCAGATTTAACATGTGGTTAAACATCAGTGTGGAAAAAATGGCTCCATTTCATGGAGAAAAAAACAATAGGAAATTGCAGATGCTGGAAATCTGAAACTAAAGACAGAAACTGCTGTAGAAACCCCATGGGTCTGGCAGCAGTCCATGGAGAGACGGCGGAGTTAAAATTCCAGGTCCAGTGAGTGAGTTCTGAAGAAGAGTCACTGGACCCAAAACATTAACTCTGTTCTCTCTCCACAGATTCTGCCAGATCTGTTGAATTGCTCAAGCAATTTCTGTTTTTTTTTTGCTTCATTACATGGGACGTTGAATCACTTGTAGCTAGGACAGGAAGGAGTTGTGTAGAGGGAACAATTTCAACAGACAGACCAATGGGTTCAGGTACATAGGTCTTTGAAAGTGATGTCATAGGTAGAAAGATTGGTGAAGAGGGCATTAAGCACATTTTCCTTCATTGAGTTGGGATATCACATTGCGATTGTACAAGATATTGGTAAGACCACATTTCGAGTACTGCGCACAGTTCTGGTCACCCTGTTATAAGAAGGATGTTGTTAAACTGGAAACAGTGCAGAAAAGACTTACAAAGATATTGTTAAGATGTTGAGTTATAAGGGAAGACATGGTGATGTAGTGGTTAACAGTGCTGTCTCACAGTGTCAGGGATCCGAGTTCAATTCTAATCTAAGGTGACTGTTTGTATGGAATTTGCACTCTCCATGTGTCTGCATGGGTTTCTTCTAGATGATCCAGTTTCATCCCACAGTACAAACACATGCTGGTTGGTGGATTGGCCATGCTAAATTGCTCATATTGTTCAGGAATGTGTAGGTTAGGTGGATTAGCAATGGGAGGTGCAGGGTTACAGGGATGGGGTGGGTCTGGGTGGGATGATGCTCTTTGGAGAGTCAATGTGGACTTGTTGGGCAACATGATCTGTTTCCACACTATAGAAGAGACTGGATCTTTTTTCCCTAGAGTGTTGGAGGCTGAAGGGTGACCTTAAAATGGTTTATAAAATCATAAGAGGCATGGATAGAGAGAATAGCCAAGGTCTTTTCCTGAGAATAAAGGAGCCCAAAATGAGAGGCCTTAAGGTAAGAGGGGAAAAATGTAAAAGGAATATGAGGGGCAACTTTTTCACATAGAGGGAGGTACGTATATGGAACAAACTGCCAGAGGAAATGGTAGAGGTGAGTACAATTACAACATTTAAAAGGCATTTGGTGAGGTACATGGATAGGAAAGAGTTGGAGGGGTTATGGACCCAAATGTAAGCAAATGGGACTATTTCAGTTTATGAAACATGGTCAGCATGGGCGAGTTGGACTGAAGGATCTGTTTCCATGCTGTATGACAGTACTGAGGGTTTTTAACTCATCAGTCTGGAGGTGGAAGGGGGCAAGATCCCCATGAAATACAAGCAATTTACCATTAGCAAAACTGAAAAAGATAGCCTGACCTCTCTAAGCTCCTAATGCACTAATGACAAGGGAGCACACTGAGTTAGAAAACAGAACCTGTATTTTGGTACAAGGAAAGGAATTTCCCACACATAGCTAAATGTTCGGTTAGAGGACAAATTAAAGTCACGTTCATCAGAGGCCAAATGAAATGTTTCAATCAGCCTGCAGGCCATTGAAATTGCAGGGGTGGCTTTCCAGTGGTAGACAGCAAGTTCCACAGATCCATATTCATTTTAAGGAATCGCACATCCATCATACTGACCTGGTCTGCATTCAGCTCTTAAAGAGTTTTCCATCATGTTCGTCATCCAATAGTTAATAAAGATGCTGAAAGGACACCTCAAAATCAAAGTGCCTGCTCTCTCTCTTCATTAAAACGGCAAGCAGAAGGTCTTTAAAAGGTAGAAAGTCCTTTCATTGGCTTTTAGCTTTAAGTGTCCATGCTTACCATCGAGATGGCAAGCAAACTCTCGGGTCATTAACTGGTGAATCAAATTGCTGTTGAATGGCAAATTTTGACAGGTAGCAGGGCTAGGATCATCCACATGATGATCTGACTCATGGCTTAAACACTAGAAAATGATAGAGTGGTGAAAAAATATGTTTCATCCTAGTAGTGAATTCAGAAGACACTTGTGGGGTTTGCAAATTCTTCCCGTGTCTGTGTGGGTTTCCGTCAAGTGCTCCGGTTTCCTCCCACAGTCTAAAGATGTGTGAGTTAGGTGGTTTGGCCATGCTAAATTGCCCAAGGTATTTAGGAATGTGTAGGTTAGGTGCATTAGCCACAGGAAATGCAGGGTTATAGGGATGGGTCTGGCTGGGATGCTCTTTGGAGGGTTGGTGTTGGATCTGTTTCTTCACTGTGGGGATACTACGATGATACCATGATTCTATTGAAAGAGTGGCAAGAACCTGGAAATCATTATGTAATGATAATGGCAAACGCAAACTATTGTTACAAAAACAGAAATTACTGGCAAACCTATTGGTACTTGACTTCAATTATTTGGTTTTAATACCTGAGGCCTTTCGTAGGCTAAAAATAAAATTACAATAGAAAAATACTGACCTAAATGGCTGTTGTGATCACCTGACTAAGAAACTAAGCTCATGAAGCCGTCAGTAAAAAAAAAATCAGATGGATCCAAATTAACACTTATAAAAGGGCACTGAAATACAAATCTGTATCTCCCCATTGATTCACATCTTTGTAGAAGTTTCACATTGAGATGAATAGTTGTTCCCCAAGCTGAACGCACTGCAGATAATCAGCAGACTCAGAATTACATAAGTAACCCTATTAATAAGAGCTACTTTTGAGCAACAAAGCAGACAACAAGGAATTATTAATTTGTAAGCAACAACTGGAAGATAGTCTCTCTCTTTCAAAACCTCAAAAACCACTACCCATTGAAAAATGAACTTCGAACAACATCCTTTAACTGAGATCTTTACTTCAATGCAACTGAAGAAACAAGACAACAATTAGATACTTAGGATCCAGGTCTAAGATGCAATATCTCAAGGACTCATAAAAATTTTAAACTGTAACTAGAGTACCATTAGCCACACGGACACTACAGCCACCACTACCACGGCAAATGATGATGTCACTTCCGTCCCCGCCACCCACAGACTGCACCAATGCTGACTATACCACCTCAGCAATCGCCGCTAAGGCAACTGCCTCCACGATGGTCACCAGAACATCTGCGAAGACTACTTATCACGTCACTTCTGCCCCCATAGTTGCCACCACCTCAGCCACTTCCGCCCCCACTGTTGTCACTCACCTGAACACTACTGATGAGCATGCAGCCACCACTGAAGACATCACAAATTTACATGGAATGTCACTTCTGCCCCCATGGATACTACTGAATACACCACCTCCACAACCCCCGATCCCCATGGTGTGTGTCACTTCCTTTGGTGAGGTCGCCCATGATATCATGACCACACCCATTCCAGAGACAGTCTCCACCCCCATTCCCAATTCCAGCCCTACACCAGGACCTAACCCCCAGCCCTTCTGTGTTTTTTACCATTCTGTCAGACCTTCCTCTCACTGAGGAGGAGTGCCTTCATCTCACTACACTCCCAGATCGATGAATTCAATGTGCATCATGACATCAAGTTTTTCTTCCTCCGCCTCCGCGCTTACTTTTTCCATCAAGACTCCTACCCATCCTCCGAGGACTCCTTTGCCTGCCTCCAACACACCCCATCCATTTGGACACCCCGTGCTGATCTGTTACTCGCCCTCGATCTCTTCATCTCCAATTGCCACCACGACATTGACCTCCTCAACCTGTCCACCCCTCTCACCCACTGTAACCTCTCACCCATGCTACATGCAGCCCTCCACTCCCTGTGCTCCAACCCCAACCTCACCATCAAACCAGCTGATGGGTGGAGGTGGGGGTAGCGCAGTGGTAGTTTGGCACACCGACCTGTACACTGGCCCGCATTTCTGATGAAATGCTTATGCTTGACACATTGACTGACTCTCCTGCTCCTTGGATGCTGACTGACCAGGTGTGCTTTTCCAATACCACACTTTTTGACTCTGTTTTCCAACATCTGCAGTCCTCACTTTCTCCTGGGGTAACTTCCCATCTATTAATTATCACTTTCCTGCCCTGCTGTTTCTAAGCTTACAACTTGTCTCTATGTATGTGTTAGATGATGTTTGTTTTGGGTGGGGATGTTAATAAATCATAAAGCTCCACACTCTAGCACTCAAACAAAACCAAGAAATGGACTTCCTTCACTTTGATCTGGTTTACAAAGTTTAATTGAAGTGTTGCTGGTACATCTTAAATATTGTTGCAGAGATGATTAAAACGAGGGGGTGAAAATTACCCTTCCTGACCTGTTTATCATGCCAACTACAGGGAGTGTTTGAAGTGAATATTACGGGACATTTAAGGAATATTAGAAAAGCATTTGACAGAGAAGGAAATAGAGTTGCAGGAATTGTAGATTTAGATAAGGGAAGATGGAGGAGGTTCAACTGGGACATTAAAGCTGGTAAGTACTGGATGGACCAAATAGCCTGTTGCTGGGTCATATATCCTCTGTAATTCTGTGAAAATATTATGAAATTACCATGAGTCAAATTAGTTTAATCGTTGCTTGCCATGAAAGCAAGTTCAATTGCTTTTTGTGCACTAAGCAATGATGAATGAATTGTAGGTGACATAATGTTGATCGGTGTTACCAGCTAAAAATGGAACTGTGTAATTTATATATCAGTGCTGTTCTAATTTATTGATAAACTGTCAAATGATATTTTCTGCAGTAGACTCAAGATATGCTTTACAAATGAATTTAATTTGACATGCTTTTCCCAACAGCTTAATGTTTTGGACAAACTGGAATGAACAACAGCCAAGTATAATGAAAGCAACCCTGTCTGGAGGAAATGTTCAAGTCATTGTCAGCACAGACATTTTCACACCAAATGGACTTACAATTGATCATAAAGCAGAGAAACTGTATTTCTCCGATGGCTCTGTCGGGCGAATTGAAAGGTGTGAATATGATGGGACACAGAGATATGTAAGTCAATGATTTTATATTCAAATGTAAGAGAGAGGTGAGGTGGCATCTGATCCCATCCTTTGGGCTTCTCCATGAATTTGAAATGTTTTAACTGACTGTTACATCAGTGAGTGCTGCAGACACTTTGTACATGTAGCAATGTGGAAATATGAGGTTATGCATTTCGGCAGGAAAAATAGAGGAGCTAAATATAACCTAAATGAAGAATGATTGCAGAAAGCTATGGAACCCAAGGATTTGGGAGTCCTCATCCATTAATCACAAAATGCCAGCATCAATGTTCAGTAGGTAATAATAGGGAAAGCAAATAAAATATTGGTCTTTATTTTGAAGGGAATGGAGTACATAAGTAGAGAGGTTTTGCTAAAAATGTACAAGGCATGAGTCAGACTACACCTTGAATACTGTGAAAAGATTGTTGGGCCCCTTATCGAAGGGGAGACAATGGCTGAGTAGTACTATTGCTAAACTATTAATCTAAAATTCCACGAATGGTCAGGGAATCTGGGTTCAAATTCTACCATGGCAGAAGGTGCAAGTTGAATTCATCAAAGAATATCTGGATTGAAAAATCTACTGATGACCATGAAACCATTGCTGATTATTGGAAAAGTCTATCTGGATCAATAATATTCTTCAGGGAAGAAATTCTGCCAACCTCATCTGATCTGGCCGATATGTGACTCCAAATCCATCACAGTGTGATTGACTGCCCTTAACTGCTAGCGAGCCACTCAATTGTATCAACCTTAATAAAGAAATGAAACTGAACAGACCTAGCGTTGACATAGGAGCCAGAAAAGAAAATAGGAGAAACAGCCCTGTTGACTCTGCAAAGTCCTCCTTACTGGGGGTGAGTGCCAAAACTGTGAGAGCACAGCAGGCCAAGCAGCATCCGAGGAGCAGGAAAATTAACGTTTCAGGCAAAAGCCTCATTCATGATGAAGGGCTTTTGCCCGAAACATCGATTTTCCTGCTCCTCGGATGATGCCTGACCTGCTGTGCTTTGCCAGCACCACACTCTCGATGCTAATCTCCAGCATCTGCAGTTCCCACTTTCGCCAAAACTGTGAGAGCTATCTCACATGCTAGTCAAGCAACAGCATGATACAATTATACTCATAGAAATATGTCTTAGAGACAATGTCCCAGACACCACATGACCAGCCCAAGATATGTCTTGTCCCACTGGCAGGACATACCCAGCAGAGGTGGTGGCATAATGGTTTACAGTCAGGAGAGAGTTGCACTGGGAGTCCTCAACATTGAAACTGGAGCCCATGAAGTCTCCTGGTTTCAGGTAAAACATAGACAAGGAAACCTCCTGCTGATTCTGACTCTCTCAGCTGATGATTCACTGCTCTTCCATATTGAACAACATTTAGAGGAAGCACTGAGGATGCCGAGGGTACAAAATGTACTCTGGGTGGGGAATTTCAATATCCATTACCAAGAGGGACTCGGCAGCAGCACCAGTAATTGAATTATTACTTGGTCTGCGGCAGGTGGTAAGAGAACCAACAAGAAGGATAAACATGTTTGACCTGATCCTTACGAATCCGCCAGCTGTAGATGTATCTGTCCAAGAGAGTATCAGTAAGAGTCAGCATCACACAGTCCTCATGGAGACAAAGTCCTGCCTCCACATTGAACTTACCCTCCATTGTGTTTTGTGGCCCGAAATGTCAATTTTCTTGCTCCTCAGATGCTGCCTGACCTGCTGTGCTTTTCCAGCAATACACTCTCAAACTTCATGGCCCTGTATATTCCTGGGTGTATATAACCTGGATCAATCCTGGTTCAATGGAGAGTACAGGAGCCACTCCGGTCATTCCAAAAAGTGAGGGGTGAGTCTGGTGAAGTTATCAAACAAGGCTACCTGCATGCCAAAACAGCATAAGCAGCAAGTGATAGACAGAGCTAAGCAATTTCATGGATCAGAACTAAACTTTGTTGAAATGACACATGCAGTAGTGAATGGTTGTAGACAGTTAAACAATGGAGGCTGCTCCACATGTATCCCCATCCTCAATGATGGAAGAGCCCAGCACCTCAGTGTAAAAGTTAGGCCTGAAAAAATTACAGCAATCTTCAGCCAGAAGTGCCAAGTAGATGATCCATCTCAACCTCCACCAGTGATTCCCAGCATTACTGATAGCAGTCCTTCGGTCAATTCAATTCACTCCACGTGATTTCAAGAAACAGTTAGAGGCACTGTATACTGCAAAGGCTATGGCCCTGACAACATTCCGACAATAGTACTGAAGACACATACTTCAGAACTTGCCACTCCCTTAGCCAAGCTGTTCTAATACAGTTACAATACTGATGTCTACCTGACAATGTGGAAAATTGCCCAAGTATGTATATATAGAAAGAAAGATAAATCCAATCTGAGCAATTACCATCTCATCAATCTCCTTTTAATCATTGATTGAAGGTGATGGAAGGTGTCATCAAAAGTGCTGTCAAACAGCTCAATGATGCTCAATTTGCATTCCACCAGGACCACTCAGCTCTTGGCCTCATTGCAGCCTTGGTTCAAACATGGACAAAAGAGCAGAATTCCAGAGATCAGGTGGGAGTGATCACCCTTGACATCAAGTTTTCATTCGACTGAGTATGGCATCAAAGAGCCCCAGCAAAATTGGAATCAATAGGAATCGGGGGCAAACTCTTCACTGGTTGGGGTCATGCCTTGCACATAGGAAGATGGTTGTGGTTGTTGGAGGTCAGGCATCTCAGCTCCAAGACATCTCTGCAGGAGTTCCTCAGATGATTTGATTTATTTATTGTCACATGTATTTTGTCACAAAATACAGTTAGAAGTGTTGTATAGTTTTGCAACTCTATGGCACCATCTTAAAACAGAAAAATAAACAAAATATGGAATGCAAAAGTAAAAAAAAATGAAATAAAGAAAAACTGCCCAATGTTACAGTCCTTCTTGTTAAGTTCTCTGCCATGGGTCATGGACCTGATGGCCAGGCACGAGTCAACTTTGCCATGCTGCTGCTGGAACACAAGTCGCACTCTTTGATGCCAACACATTTCTACTAAAGTGCTCATCACAATGAGTCCTTGCTGGTTCTCGACAATGCAGCCGCTACTGATGCCACTGGGTAACACATCGGCTCAAACTCACATCCACCACCGCCTCCATTAATCTGCACTGGAGACTGATGCCATCAGAAACCTAAACTCACCTCTGCCTCCAATAGCCATGAGTCAGCGCCAGGACCATCTCGTCAATACAGAAGCCAACGGGAACCTAAACGCACCGCTGATGCTGCTGCTATGAGTCCACGCTGTGCTCACTCATGTCTAAGCTAGGCTCACTTGCCACCGCCAATGCAATGCTGTGACCAACCTCTTCAACAAAGGCACAGTAAAATAAAAGGGAACAAAAGGAAGAGAAGTGAGGGAGAAAAAGGTAAAAGAATTAAAAAGAAAAGTGGACAAAAAAGACCAGCTTTGGGCTCAGAAGCTCTACTCCGCTGCAATCTTATTGGAAGGGTAGTGTCCCAGACCGAACCATTTTCAGCTGCTTCATTGATAATCTTCCCTCCATCATAAGGTCAGAAGTGGGAATGTTTGCCAATGTTTGCTGAATTTTCAGTGCCATTTGTGATTCCTCACATAGTGAAACACTTCATGTTCAAATGCAACAAGATCTGGCCAATGTCAAGGCCTGAGTTGCCAACTGGTAAATAACATTCTCATCACACAAATGCTAGGCAATGGCCATCTCGAGCAAAGACAATCTAATCACCATCCCTCGACATTCAACAATATTACCATCAGTGAATTCCCCCACAATCAAAACCCTTGGGGTTACTATTGGCCAGAAACTCAACTGGGCTTGCTACGTAAACACAGGGCCTACAAGAGCACACCAGAAGCCAGGAATACAACAACAAGTAACTTACCACCTGACTCCCCAAAACATGTTCATCTACAAGGCACAAGCTATAAGTGTGATAGAATAGTCCCAACTTGCTTGATTGGCTGCAGCTCCAACAACACTCAAGGAGCTTGATACCATCCAAGATAAATCAGCCTGTTTGATAGATACCAGATCCACAAGCATCTACTCCAGCCATCACCGACAGTCAGTAGAAGCAGTGTGTCCTATTAACAAGATGCACTGCAGAAATTCACTAAGGAACCTCAGACAACACCTTCCAAACACACGACTGCTTCCATCTAGAAGGACAAGGGGGGCAGATATAAGGAAACACGACTACATGTAAGTTCCCCTCAAAGCCACTCACCATCCTGACTTGGAAATATATCACAGTTGCTTCACTGTCACTGGATCAAAATCCTGGAATTCTTTCCTGAAGTGTATTGTAGGTCATCCTACAGCACATGGACAACAATGGTTCAACACCTTCTCAAATGCAACTCGGGACAAGCCACGAATGCTGACCAGCCAGCGATGCCCACATCCCATGAGATAATAATAATAAAAAATAACATTGATGGACGTCCATCAAATGTTTCTCTTGGCTGATTGCAGGTTTGGATGGATTGTCTTATGGAGGAGAAGTTGAATAGATTGGACCTGAACTGGTAGGAATATAGAAGAATAATAAGCAACTTGATTCAGACATAGATGCAAGAACTTGACAAGCTAGATGCAGAAAGGTTGCTTCCACTTGTAGGAAAATCTCAGAATGAGGATCACACATTTAAGACAAAGGTGAATGGGATTTTTGTCTTGCAGTGTTTTGTGAAGATGTGGATTTTTTTTTAACCCCACACTGGGTCAGTAAGTACATTCAAGACTGAGATAGATGTTATTTCAGTCTGTAAGGGAATCAAGGGTTATGGGAAAAGGCAGGAGTTGAGGATTTTATTCACTCACAGGAGAGGGCATCATTGGCTAGGCCAACATTTATTGCCCGTAAGTTAAGAGTTAAAGGTCTAGATATATGTCAGCCAGTCCAGATCACGATGGTAGCTTCCTTCCTTAAAGGACATTAGTGACCCAGATGGGCTTTTCCTGACAATCAGCAATGGATTCATGGTCATCATTTGATTCTTAATTCCGGATTTTTAATTGAGTTTAAATTCCACTATCTGCTCTGGCAGGATTCAAACCCAGATCCCAGAACATTACCTATATATATGGATTAATTATCCAGTGATAATACCATGAGGCCATTGACTTCCTAAGACCAGATTATCAGATCATTACCAGATCAGCCAAGATCTCATTGAATGATGGAACAGACCTGATGCGCCAAAGGTTGTGTTTCAGCCAGATCTATTGGTCATAACCTATCAATGAAAAGACCGACTAGTTTGCTTTTTAATAGAAAACAAGCAGGCAGGCAGTTCATTTCAGCTGGGTGATTCACCAATTTGGATCCCACTGTCATTGCTTTCTCTTTTGACCAGGCAAGGACACCCATCTGAAACTGGTAGGATTTCTTCCCGCAATTTAATTATGATTCCATTATGGAAAAACATCTCGACTAGTCACTCCCATAGCCAAGCTGACCCAGCATACCTACAACACTAGCATTTACAGGAAATATGGCAAATTGCCCAGGTATATCCTATCCACACAAAAAAGGGACAAATTCAACCCATCAATTGGCATCAGTCTACTCCCAGTCGTTGGTAAAATAATGGAAAGGTTTGTCAACAGTACTGGCAAGTGACACTTGCAAAGGATTTATCTGCTCACCAATGCTCAGTGTAAGTCGGGAGAGCGTCACTCAGCTCCTGATCTCATTCCAATTTTGATCAAACATTGTACAAAAAAATTAAACTCAAGAGGTGAAATGAGAGTAACTACCCTCGACATCAAAGCAGCATTATACCCAGTGTGGCATCAAAGAAAAAGAGTCAAAAATGTGATGCTGAAGTAGCAAAGCAGGTCAGGAAGCATTCAAGGAGCAGAAGAGCCAATGTTTCTGGTATAAGCCCTTCATCAGGCATCAAAGAACCCTATCAGAATTGGATTTTGTGGTGTTGTGATCCCAGTTGCTGAATCAGATCCCAGACTGATACCTGGCCTGATAGATCATAAGTTTTATTTCACTTTTGTAAATGACTTGGAACAGAAAGTCATTGATTTTTTTTTATATGCTGCTGTTGTGAGATCCTGAAAAACAACAGCTGAATGTCAACATTTTAAGGAAAGGTTGAATATGTAGTTTAACCGAAAGAGGAAAAGCGATAGTGGAACAGAATAGCCACATGGGAACCTGACTTGGCAGTGTGGAGGATAAATGTTAAACAGACATGGCAGGACACCTTATTTCTTTATGTATGTACATTTGTGTGTGTCTGTGTCCGCACGTGCGTGAACATGCATGTAGGTATGGAATCACTCTGTGAGCATCAGAAAGTATAGTTATCAAGAGGATCTCTAGCTATTCACACTGCATTGAATATTTCATGAGAACTGATATCAGCATCCTCCACAACCAGTGCATTTTTAAATTAACCTGTACGAGAAAACATACTTCAGTATTCAAGGGAACGAACAGAAATGTAAAGCATTCAGATCCAATAATAAATTGACAACAACTGAATGATATTTGGTGAGAAACCAGGGACTACGTATTACCTGCTCCCAGCAGGAATGTTTTTGACAGGGTGTGTGCCCAGCCATCAGCATCTCAGGCTCCCTGAACTCATCCACTGAATATCGAGTGTGTGTAAGTGCTGTAATACATAACCTGCCAGTTGTAGGTAAGTGCAATAAATGAAACTCAATTGACCTGAGCATTAGCCTGCTTACTCTGTGATAATGGTGGAGAGTACCCCTTCTAGTCTATGACCCCCCCCCCCCCCCTTGAATTAATAGTACCTACACTGTCCCGCCTACCTACTTACCTATACTTCAAGATCTACTCCTTCACCTCCCTGTTTTAAAATACTCCGGGTTACTTCAATCCTGAATCCATTGGGCCTCCTTGATGCACCGCCTGCAGACCCAGTAGCTCCCACTGCAGAGGCCTCATGCAACCAGGATTCAGAATAGGTGGCAGCTCCGGAAAGTAGAGCTTCCTCTCCAGTGTGTGGCGAAAATCTGACTCAACAACACTTCAGCCAGCTCACAGTATGTTGTGGCTGGGAGCTGTGTGGGTACATCTCCCCAGTGCATTCCCATTGCCAGAGATGTTCCTCACCAGTGGACAGGAACCTTGATTCAAAGTCCACTGAATAAAGGGGGCAGCTAACCATCATATTTAAGATCCACTTTGAGCCAAATTAAAAAGAAGCAAGCAATAAGGTCAACTTAGATAATCAGCTGGAATTTTACCAGCTAAGAATGGAAGTTCATTTAATTTTATTGTCAGAATGTGAATGGTGCTGAGAAGGTTGCATTAATTAGGGACACCTTTCGAACTGTTACAGTCCTTGCTATGGTAGTGTGCCACTATCAGTTAGCTCAGCTGGCTGGATGGCTGGTTTGTAATGTTGCATGATATATCAGTGTACATTCAATCCCTACACTAGTTGAGGTCATTGTGAAGGCCAGGCTTTTCTTTTCCTGAGATGTGTCGATCCTCAAGTTAATAACACTACCACTGGTCCCTCCCTCTCTATCTCTAATCTCTGTAATCCTCTGAGACTGTGGCAACGTTCACAGTCAGTGTTCATAATAATACTAAATGGGAACTGGAGGATATTGATCCAGCAGCAGTGAATGAGCAATGTTATATTTCTAAGTCAGGTTAATGTGCAAATTGGAGGAGTATCTGGAAGTGATGCTGTTTTCATGAAATTATGGTTTTTATCATCCACAATTGTGGAGGTCACAGGGAAGGAGATGCTGCAGAATGATTTGATACCATTGCAATCCTGAGAGTGCTGCGCTATGTCATAATAAACACCATGAAAGTGAAACTGAGGGCAAACCAAATGTTTCCTTTGTGAAACAGTGAAGCACTTGTCTTCTCTTTGAACAATATGTAATTGCAGAAAGTAACTTCCCACATGCTCCTACCATTTCTCTCACTTGTTCTTTTCTTCCATTATTTGATATTTTTGGCCCATGTTCTTTGTACTTAACACTTCAGGTATATCAAGACATTTTAAGCATAACAAAATCACAATTTGGCTTCTATATGCAACTTTCTCTCATTCACCCTCACCTATGATCTTCCATCAGTTATGTATAATTCCTATTTTTCCCATTTCATTTTAACAGTGCACCAAATATCTTTGATTCAGAACATTATATACCACAAACTAGCAGTAAACTGACTCATTTTTTTACTCTTCTATACCACTGTTGGTATTGGAAAATCTATATCACTTCGATTCACTCAGAGTAATTGTAAATTACAGTTCAGCATTGATTAAGGGTGTAATTTGTGATGATTAAGACTGATTAATCATTGATAATAATTGTTCTGAAATCCATTAATCATTGTTTAGTGCACAAAGAGTAATTGAACTTATTTTCATGACATGCCTCTTTCCACAACTACCAACTCATTAAAATTTGCCATTTCAAGTTCATCTTAAGGTCTTAGAATGAATGACTGATGAAGCTGTTCCAGCATTTTGATCATTACACAATATTGTGTGCTAAATGATGAATTAGGCTTCAAAATAAACGGCAATAGAACATTCTAATAAATAAAGATGTAGATTTTCTGTTATTAAAACTATTTGTTTGTAGCAATTATCAGTCATTC
This sequence comes from Chiloscyllium plagiosum, assembly GCF_004010195.1. Taxonomy (NCBI): domain Eukaryota; kingdom Metazoa; phylum Chordata; class Chondrichthyes; order Orectolobiformes; family Hemiscylliidae; genus Chiloscyllium; species Chiloscyllium plagiosum. Next base: position 77,942,546 of record NC_057716.1, on the reverse strand, counting down.
AATCATCATTTCGGGTATGATTAAGCAGAAAATAACCAATTACCAATGTTATCAAGTTAGATAAAATCATACTTATGTGGAGAATACTATATCTCAGTGAGAATTATTTACATTCAACCACAGCTGGTTCTTATACCATTAAATGTCAATTGGGTTTTACTGTGTTAAAATAGTTAACAAAATACAGTTGTATCCTACAGGTATATCAGACTTAAAAGGTTAACTTTGTTCTTCTCTCCATAGATGCTGCCCGACCTGCTGAATTTCTCCAGCACTTTCTGTTTCTGTTATAGATAAGTGTTAACTGAAGAGGTTGGGAGCTAACTTGGCGAAAAGAGGTCATGAGATATCTTTAGCAAAGAGGGTTATGGAAAATCCCAAAGCCTTTTATTCATATATAAGGAGCAAGAGAGTAATCAGAGAAAGGGTTGGCCCACTCAAGGACAAAGGAGGAAAGTTTTGTGTGGAGTCAGACAACATGGGTGAGATTTTTAATGAGTACTTTGCATCAGTATTCACCAAGGAGAGGATATTGAGGTTAGGGATAGATGTTTGATTCCTCTCGGTCAAATCGGCATAAGAAAGGAAGAAGTGTTGGGTATTCTAAAAGGCATTAAGGTGGAGAAGTCCCCAGGTCCAGATGGGATCTATCCAAGGTTACTGAGGGAAGTGAGCAAGGAAATAGCTGGGGCTTTAACAGATATCTCTGCAGCATCCTTGAACACAGGCGAGGTCCTGGAGGACTGGAGAATTGCTAATGTTGTCTCCTTGTTTAAGATGGGTAGCAGGAATAATCCAGGTGATTATAAATCAGTGAGCCTGATATCAGTGGTAGGGAAACTGCTGGAGAAGATACTGAGGGACAGAATCTATTCCCATTTGGAAGAAAATGGGCTATTCAGTGATAGGCAACATGGTTTTGTACAGGGAAGACCATGTCTTCCCAACCTGATAGAATTATTTGAGGAAGAGACAAACTTGATTGATGAGGGAAGGGTTGTAGATGTCATATAAATGGACTTCACTAAGGCATTTGATAAGGTTCCCCATGATAGGATGATGGAGAAAGTGAAGTCACATGGGGTTGGGATGTATGAGCTGGAGAACTGGCTGGGCAGCAGGAGACAGAGAGTAGTAATGGAAAAGAATTTCTCAAAATGGAGAACGGTGACCAGTGGTATTCCACAGGAATCCATGCTGGACCACTGTTGTTTGTGATTTACATAAATGAGGAGAAATTGAGGACTGTAGTTGCTGGAAATCAGTCAAAACGTGTGGTACTGGAAAAGCACAACTGCTCAGGCAGCATCTGAGGAGCAGGAGAGTCAACGTTTCGAGCATAAGCTCTTCATCAGGAATGTCAGCTCTCCTGTTTCTCAGATGCTGCTTCAGTGGCTATGCTTTTCCAGCACCACGTTTTGACTCGGATGCACATAAATGATCTGGAGGAAAATATGGGCGGTCTGATTAATAAGTTTGCAGATGACACTACGATTGGTGGAGTAGCAGATAGTCAAAGGGACTGTCAGAGAACGTAGCAGAATATAGATACATTGGAGAACTGGGCAGAGAAATGGTTGAGTTCAATTTGGGCAAATGTGAGGTGATGCATTTTAGAATATCCAATCCTAGAGCGAACTCTACAGTAAATAGAAAAGCCCTGGGGAAAATTGATGTACAGAGAGATTTGGCTGTTCAGGTCCATTGTACCCTGAAGGTGGCAATGCAAATCGATAGAGTGGTCAAGAAGGCATACAGCATGATTTCCTTCATCGGACAAGGTATTGAATACAAGAGTTGTCAGGTCATGTTGCAGTTGTATAGTACTTTGGTTCAGCCACATTTGGAATATTGCATACAGTTCGAGTCGCCACATTACCAGATAGATGTGGATGCTTTGGAGAGATTGCAGAGGGGGGTTCACCAGCATGTTGCCAGGCATGGAGGATGCTATCTATGAGTAAATTAGGATTATCTTCATTAGAAATTTGGGGATTGAGGTAGATCTGACTGAGGTCTACAAAATCATGAGAGATATAGATAGGGTGAATAGCAAGAAGCTTTTCCCAGAGTGTAGGACTCAATTACTAGGAGTCACAAGTTCAAAGTAAGAGGGGCGAAGTTTAAGGGAAATACCTATGGAAAGTGCTTTAAGCAGAGGGTAGTGGGTGCCTGGAACGTATTGCCAGTGGAGGTGGTAGGGACGGGAACGGTAGCATCATTTAAGATGTATTTAGACAGATACATGGATAGGCAGGGAGCATAAGGATACAGATTACTAGAAAGCAGGTGACAGGTTTAGATAGAGGATTTGGATTGGTGCAGGCTTGGAGGGCAGAAGGGCCTGTTCCTGTGCTGTAAAGTTCTTTGCTCTTTGTTCTAACTTGTTTGAAAAACAGAGTTGGGGAAAGGGGGAGAAAATCTTTTTGGGTATGTAATTTCTTTCGGACATGAAGATTGCTGCCTATGCAGCCTCTGTGATATTCTTCACTGATACCAATGGTATAAATTTCTGCTTGGCATGGATCAATTGAGCTAAATGATCCATTTCTGTTTTGAACAATTCTTCAACTTATTGAAAATTATTGAGCAAAAGATACAAGAAGGAATATGTTTCCCGATTGCCAATGTTATTTGAACAGATCAGTCCATAACATTAGCTCGACAATGATTTTCATTCTTGTAACTCAATTTTGGCCAAGAATAGTTTTAATTTTTTTCTCCCTCTTGGGTTTCCAATACACAGGTAGTTCTGAAATCTGGACCGGGCACTTTCTTTGGCTTAACTATTTATGGTGATTACATCTTCTGGACAGACTGGATGCAGAGATCTGTAATGCGCTGTGATAAGTACACGGGAGGAGATGTTAAAGTGCTGCGTTCAGATACAGCACATCAACCAATGGGAATTATGGTTGTGTCTAATGATACCAACAACTGTAAGTTGCATTAAATATTCTGATACTTGTATGTCTTCTTTTTCTTTAAATGATAATTGAATGTGTTTATACTTTCTTAATATTATTTACTTGCTCTTTTTAGTATTGATGAGTTGTTTTAATTTGTTTTAAAGTTGATGTTAAGAACCTACTAGAAATAGTGCGAGAGGTGGGCATCTCACACTTGTGCATATTGAATCAATATTTACTTCTTGTAGGTAGGATGGAAAGTGGATTTGAGTGTATAATCAAATCAACCATGATCTTATTACATGAATGCCTCATCCTGTTCCTGACTGGTCGGTTCCTGTAATGACAGTTGATTTCAATTTTATCTGTATTTCAGAACAGCTTTCCAGAATGTAAACATTTCTATGCACTATATGCCATATGTGTAACTTTTTGAGTTTTGTTGATGCAAATGAAGTCTGAAATATGTTTTTCTTCATGTTTTGCTCAATCGGTGGCAATAACATTTCAATTTACTTTCCAGCACATAGCTTGAAGTAAGTAACATCAAATAAATTGCAATCCATCTGACTGAGAACATTGAGAAAAAGGACTGGGCAGATTCCCAGCAACAGCTAGTTTTTATTTGAAGCCGTAACAATGCAGTTAACAACTAAAACAATTGTCCCTGATTTTGAGAATTGGTGTTGTTGATTTGTATGTTTGCAGACTGAAAAGTTATATTAATAAAATCAAAGTTAAAATTTTAGACATCTAAATTAATGATTGAGTAATTGCACACAGGTTGCATAGTTATTTTAAGCAAGAACTGTACTCTCAAACTGACTACTTCTTAGTAAAAATCAAAATATCAAGTTCTTTTGAATAATCTCTGGGATTTATGACTGAGCAGTAGTCTCTGGAGGTTCTTGTGTTTCTTTAATAACAAATAGTGAAGGAGCTCTGGAATATACTTGTTCTGCCTTGTTAGTAAAGGCATGTTTCAATAGTGACAGGAAACCATTTCTTTTAAACTAGGTGAACTGTCTCCATGCAAGATAATGAATGGGGGTTGCCATGATCTTTGCTTCTTGACTGCCGATGGTCAAGTAAATTGTTCTTGTCGAGGAGAACGAATACTGTTAGATGACAACAGATGTGTTGGTAAGTTGACTTCCCCCACACTCCTGCCCAAAGATTTAACAATTTCAGCTATTAACAGTCGATCAAAATAATGTAGTATCTTGTGAGCATTTTGACTTAATTTAATTTACTATTGTCACATGTACTGAAATACGGTGAAAAGTATTGTTTTGCATGTTATCCAGACAAATCATACTGTACAAAAGTACATCGGGGCAATAGAACAAAATGTAGAATATAGTGTTACAGAGAACATGCAGAGCAAGATAAACTCTAATATATGAGAGGTTGCATAGTTATTTTAAGGGTTCATGAGAGGTCCATTCATAAATCTGATAACAGCAGGGAAGAAGCTGTTCTTGAACCCATCAGTGCATGTTTTTAAACTTTTGTATCTTCTGTCCCTTGGGTGGAAGAGAGTATAACCGGGTGGGAGGGGTCTTTAACTATGTTGGCTGCTTTCCTGAGGCAATGGCAAGTGTAGACAGAGTCAATGAAAGGAAGACTGGCTTTTTTGATGGACTGGGCTGCATTCCCAATTCTCTGTAATTTATTGGGGTCTTGGGAAAAGCAGTTGGCATATCAAGCTGTGATGCTTTCTGTGGTTCATCTGTAAAAAATTGTAAGGGATGTTGTGGACCTGCCAAATTTCCTTAGCCCTCTGAGGCATTCTTGATATTCTGAATCATGCTTTTTGATTTGATAAGATTAGATTCCCTACAGTGTGGAAACAGGCTCTTTGGCCCAACAAGTCCACACTGATCCTCCGAAGAGTAACCCACCCAGACCCATTTCACTCTGGCATTGCACCTAACACTATGCGCAATTTAACATGGCCAATTCACCTGACCTGCACATCTTTGGACTGAGAGGAAACCGGAGCACCCGGAGGAGACGCACGCAGACATGGGGAGAATGAGCAAACTCCACACAGACAGTCGTCCAAGGCTGGAATCAAATCTGGGACCGTGGTGCTGTGAGGGAGCAGTGTTAGCCACTGAGCCACCTTGCCTTTTGGTTGTGTTGGTTTCGTTTGAATGTAAAATGTTGAAGATATTATCAGGAGTTGGTGTATGGGGATGTTGACTTTATCTAAACATGTGGTCCAACTTTTAATTTAGCCCTTTCAATTCTACCTGTCTTGATGCTTCTAAAGTTCAAGTGGTTTTAATTGCATACATTTGGTGCTGTACTATTATCAATGATAGCACAGACCTTCTGCTGTATGTGTGTACAAAGGCTTAACACGTTTGAGAGGTCACTAAATGTCATCTTCCATGGGCTGAAAGATATACTTGCATGAAATTACTCTGGGGAAATATAATGATCAAATACCTTCAGCAGGGAGCTTGACGAGTGAGCTGAGTTGGGAGTTAACAGCAAAACATTCTAATCTTGATCCTCTGATGTGAATTATCTTTTGAGTGGGAATCCCTACTGGGAGGCTAGGATCAGTAAATGTTCCATACCCTGCAATAGAAGCACATGAAAACTTGATAAGTAATTTTTTTGGGCTGAATTTTTTTTTGGCTATGTCTGACTTGCTTCAACTTCTTTTGAGGGTTTGTGCCGCAAAGCCTAACAAGCTCATTTGCAATACCTTAGCAAATCTGCCTCATTAATTGCTTACCATGTTCCTATGGCATTTTATATGTATAATTTTCACTCCATCTTGGCATACGCAATTCCTGAAGAATTGACTAATCAGGTACATGTCCCAGAATTCACCAGCACCTCTTGTGGCCATGCCATTTTTAAAAGGACATGGTGCACCCAGATAACCACCCATCAGTCCAGAGCTGCCATGCACCACGTTCTGGACATTTGCCCCAGAAGTAATAGTGAGGGCAATTCAGTGCCTTGATTTGTACACAAGATCCATGAGGTCCTGCTGGATGAGGTGGTATATAGCCACGACTTCATCTTCCCTGAGGAGCAGCAGTGGAGGCCATGACACTAGACCATGCCAGTCTAGTCCAAGGTTGCCATCCAAATTAAAATAGTCTCAGCCATCTGAAGGAATGAACAACATTGTAGGGAGAAGATCAATGCCCCTCTCCACTCTGCCAGAGGATGTTCCATCATCTTTTGATCATTACCTCATTCTCTACAACTGTCACAATGCCTCCAACATCTTCTCCATTCACTCTCACCTAAACTAACCCGTGATACCATTTACTTGCATATCCTCTGAGCTGCCTACTCATGCATTTCGGACACCTCTGTACCCATACCAGTAATTATAGTTGTGTCACCCACTTGCATCTCGTGTAATACCTGCCTTTTTTTGCATTCCAAAAGGAAAGCAGCCATTAATAGGACAGAAACAGTTAAGACAGGTGTTGCCCATCATTTGTATTCTCAATCTCTTTGAAGGAGGACCCTGGCTCTGACCATCCCGAGCAAACCATGGGCTGGAATCAGAGCCTGTCTTTGGCTTAGTGTGCTGAGAAGCGAAGGCTCAGTGTTTCTACCTGGATGCAAACAAAAGTTATAACAAACTTTTTGGCTTTGTGTCTGCATTGAATAACACAGCAAAACTGCAGTACAGTGAGTCTGGGATATGTATCTGTGGGGCAATGAATGAAAAGCTAAGGCAAGGCATCAACGCTGTTAGAATCCAGATAGGTCTAATGTGAATGAGCAAGACGAGAGCTCAGATATAAAGCTTGCTCCAGTCCACAATCTGAGTGGGTGCTCCTGAATGCACAGTGTCCTTGGAGCAACACTACAATGATAATTGTAATGGTGTTAGAGACAAGGTGCTAACATGGATAGAAGCTTGCCTGTCTGACAGAAAGCAGAAAGTCGGGATGAAAGGAACATCCTCAGGATAGCAGCGGTGACAAGTGGCGTTCAGAAGGGTCAGTGTTGGGGCCACAACTTTATACTTTATACATTAACGATCTAGATGAAGGAAATTAAGGTGTTCCAGTGAAGTTTGCTGATGATACAAAGATAGGTAGAAAGACAGGCAGTATTGAGGAGGTGGGGAGAGGCTCTGAAGGATTTGGACAGGTTAGGAGAGTCGACAAAAAAGTGGTAGGTGATTTCCATTGATGGGAGAGGCGAGGACCTGAGGGCAGAGCCTTCGAGTAAAGGGAAGACATTTTAGAACAGAGATAAGGAGAAACTTCTTCAACCAGAGAGTGGTGAATCTACGGAATTCATTACCACAGAAGGCTATGGAGGCTAGATCATTGAGTATATTTAAGTCTGAGATAGATAGGTTCTTGATTGTCAAGGGAATCAACGGTTATGGGGAGAAATTGGGAGAATGGGGTTGATAAACTTATCAGCCATGATTGAATGGTGGAGCAGACTCAATGGGTTGAATGGCCTAATTTCTGCTTCAATGTCTAATGGTCTTATAGTTGTTCATGCAGCCTGAGGTGCAGCATTCAAATGCAGAAGCATCTTGCAAGTGGATCAGAAATGTGCCATGAGTAGGGTACTTAGAGGGTGACACATGTGGATGCCAATGTCCATAAATGTGGGCTGCATGTGCCCAGTGCCCTTGAGTGGATCCTGAGATGTTGGTGCCTGATCAACAATATGGAGGTTGCTCAGAGCAAGCAGTGAACTGAATCCACAGGGGACGTCCTCTGGTTTCCTAATCAGGGTTTTTTCCCAATGTTGACATGGGTAAGTTTGTTAAGAAGGAAGGCTCAATATTAATGAAGTGACTTGGGCTATTAACGAATCATTTAACAAGCAATAATGACTGTCAATTAGCAACTCACCTCAGCCTAGCAAGAATCTTGCCACACCATTAGTGAAAAACATTAAAAGTGACATGGGTTATTTCCACTGTCAAGATATGATTTGGAGATGCCGGTTTTGGACTGGGGTGTACAAAGTTAAAAATCACACAATACCAGGTAATAATCCAACAGGTTTAATTGGAAGCACACTAGCTTTTGGAGTGATGCTCCTTCCTCAGGTGGTAGTGGAGGACTCAATCTTAACACACAGAATTTATAGCAAAAATTTACAGTGTGATGTAACTGAAATTATACATTGAAAAATTGATTGTCTGTTAAGCCTTTCATCTGTTAGAATACAGTGAGAGTTTCACTTCTTTCATGTGTAAATCACAAAACCTTTTTTCTAAAAAGTTGCATTCTCGGGTTAGCTGTCAACAATGGTGATAGCTAGACAATATGTTGAAGGTGTTGGCCCCCTGGGTTCTCTGTCTATGCCATGATGTTTAGATTGATTTTAATCTAAAAAGTGAGATAACGGAGTTTTACATAAATTCATGCAGTTTTTGAGCAAAGTACAATGTAACCCTGCAAGTACAAATTCACCCCACAAAAAATATGTGTGCATGTGGGTCTTTGTCTGTGTGTGTATGTCTGTCTGAGTTGGGGGTTGTGAGTGTGAGAAAGTGTATGCGTGTGTGTGTGTAGTGAGTGCAGAGTGTCTTAAGTCTGTGAGGAGGCGCATGTGTGAGTGTGGGAGTGTATGTGTCTGTAAGGGTGTGTGTGGGTGTCTGTGTGCGCGTCTGTGTGTTTGTGTGTCCGTGTGTATGTGTGTATAGGAGTGCCTGTGTGTGTGTAGGAGTAACTGTGTGTGTGTATAGTGCAGTGGTGGTCACCTGTAATGTGACATGAACCCAAGGTCCCGGTTGAGGTCCTCCCTATGGGTATGGAACTTAGCTATCAGCTTCTGCTCGGCCACTTTTCGCTGCTGCCTGTCCCAAAGTCCATCTTGGAGGATGGTCACCCGAAGGTCCGAGGCTAAATGTCCTGGACCACTGAACTGTTCCCCAACTGGGAGGGAATCCTCCTGTCTGTTGATTGTTGTGCGGTGCCCATTCATCCGTTGTCATAGACTTTGCTCGGTTTCTCCAATGTACCATGCCTCTGGGCATCCTTGCCTGCAATGTATAAGATAGACAACGTTGGCGGGTCACATGAGTATCTGCCATGTACAAGGTGGGAGGTGTCCCCACGCGTAATGGTGGTATCTATGTCCACACTCTGACACATCTTGCAGCGCCTACCGTGACAGGGTTGTATGGAGTTGTCCAGAGAGCCGGGCAGCTTGCTACAAACAACGATCTGTTTGAAGTTTGGCGGTTGTTTAAAGGCAAGTAACAGTCAAGATAGGTTTTGCTGCTCTTGACTACTGATTCTGCCATTATTGCCATAACGCATGTTGCTCAGATCCCATAAGAGTCCACACGTTGTCTCTATTTTAATATTGTTTTGTTAGAAATGGGTGAACACTTTGTTGAAATTATCAATGATTACATACAAATATATAAAAATCAAGCTTTTATCACACAGCGATAGTTTCTCGGGTGATACGTTCCACATGTTAGCATTCTTGAAAGGCAGAACTTAACAATAAAAAGGAAAGTAGATCAAATCTCATATGTAGAAGCTAATTTATGATCCATGTTTGAAATGAAGTCTCAGTTTAATGGTCTTTAGTGGATGCGTTTGCTAAGCTCAACAAGGTTATCTAGATAAGGAAACAAGGAAATTATGGAAATTACCTTATTCAATCCAGGTCTACTGCTAGCTATTGGCAAAGAACGTGTATGTAAAATATTACAAAATTTGGAAACCATTTACTTTTGGTCTTCTTCCAAGCAAAGGAATATTTTGTGCCAATATTATTTGCTGAAAAAATAAATGTTGACATTTGTTTCAGCCGCAAACTCATCTTGCAATATTCACACTGAATTTGAATGTGGGAACAAAGATTGTATTGGATACCATTTGGCATGCGATGGAATTGTGCACTGCAAAGATAAATCCGATGAAAAGCAATCATATTGTGGTAAGTAATCTTTTCTATTCGGGAGGAAATGTGTGCAAGTAGATGTTAGCTTTTTCACCCAGCATTATGACTCTCAAAATTCTATCTGTAATCAAGACAAATAATCATTTGAGGCTAGACTTTCAGAAGTAACATTTTTGTAGTCTATGACATACGTGTAAATCATAAAATCATCTCTCACTTGTCTTAGTTCCACATCCTGAATGCTATCAAACTCTGTCTCTGATGTCATTTATCTAACCTAGCAGCTTTGATAACACTTATTCCTTTATATTGTCACTGGACTAGCACACATAATATTGGAACATGGGGTATAAATTGAAGGTGTAAGAGTGTGGTTACAACAACAAAATAAATAAAAACGCTACATATTCATTATAGATGACCTGTAATTGTTAAATTATTACCATGATGTGGAGGTGTTGGTGTTGGACATGGTGTGGATAAGATCAGAAGTCAATGACACCAGGTTATAGTGTGATAGGTTTATTTGAAATCACAAGCTTTCAGAGCTGTCGGCACCTGACGAAGGAGTAGCGCTCCGAAAGCTTGTGGTTTCAAATAAACCTTATGGACTATAACCTGGTGTTGTATGACTTGTGATCTTAAATTATTGCAACATTAATAAGAAACTAAAAGTATGTTTAATCAATTTTCAAATGCATTTTGTATGTGAAGGCCATTTATATAATACTCTGCCAAAACAAACAATTCATTTTGTCAAAATGGGAGGCCCGAGGTTTCTATAATTGACATTTTTATTTACAACTTGTCTTTATATGAGACCTTTTGCAAACTCATGACATCCCAAAGCATTTTCCAAGCAATGAGGTCATTTTTGAAGCATATTCAATGTTGTAATATGAGACACAGCAGCCAATTTGTACCTAACACGGAAAGGCGCTCATGATTATGTAATTTGTTTCAGCAGTGTGGTTGACAGGTAAATAATGGGTTGTATACAGTGAAGAACCTCCCATCTTTTTTTCATGCTAGTGCCACAGAATGCTTTTCATTTATCTGAAAAGGAAGACAGGGCTTCCACCTAGTCTCTTAAAATGTCACCTCTGACTAATGAGTGTTCCTTCTTACTGCATTGGGCTGTCATCCCACATTGTCTCTGGATTAACACTTGATAGATGCTAACACAGCTAACCCAGAGGGCAATCATATTGCACTAGACTATGGAGGACACCTATTTGAGAAGAAGGAGATGTTGACTACATCAAAGGCTACAAAAAAGGGTAAGAATTGAGAAAAAGAATGTGAAAATAGAAAAGGATAATGCAACAAAGTCACTGCCACAAGGATGTCATTGTTGACTTTGAATAGTGCTGTTTCATTCCTATAGCAGAGACAGAAGTCTCATTGGAAAGGTTAAAACTTCAAGTTCGCAGATTTAAAGATGACAACACATTCAAGGACTTGAAAGAAGCGAGGCAAATATGAGATGTGGAGATGTATAGCAAAGGCAAAGGGAAAGTGAGGACTGCAGATTCCTGAAGAAGGGCTCATGCCCAAAACATCAATTCTCCTGCTCCTTGGATGCTGCCTGACATGCTGTGCCTTTCCAGCAACATATTTTCAGCAAAGGCAAAGGGGCCAGCATTGAGGTTTTGGATGAAGGGTAATGACAACTGGGAAGAGAACTTATCTGAGGAGAAGAGACATTGTTTTGTCAGTGAATGAGTGATCAGCAATTTAGAGGAAATGAAATCAAAAGAGGGGACCAAATGAAGAGAAAAGTAGGAAAGAAACTAGAGAAATATGTCAATGTTAGTTGCGTTATTCATTTATAAAAATTGAATTTACTTTCAATAGTAGAAAGAATGGATTATCAATTTTTCACTTCCGCCAACTAATTATTATACTTGGATGAAAATGACTTTTATAAAGGAAGAAATATAGATCAACAATCATGATTTGGAGATGCCGGTGTTGGACTGGGGTGTACAAAGTTAAAAATCACACAACACCAGGTTATAGTCCAACAGGTTTAATTGGAAGCACACTTGCTTTCGGAGCTTTGCTCCTTCATCAGGAGCATCGTTCCGAAAGCTAGAGTGCTTCCAATTAAACCTGTTAGACTATAACCTGGTGTTGTGTGATTTTTAACCAAGATCAACAATGATAGTAATAGAAGCTGACCATAGATTGAGGGATATATTGTGAAACTCATTTGCAATAAATGCATTTCTCTGTGCTGAAATGACTATTTTTATCTGAAGACATCGAAACCAGGCAACTGAATAAACTTCAATAAGTTTGCATTTCCTCTTTAATTTACATGTATGATAATTTCACCTATTGGAAGATGAAATATTCCACTATATTAGAAAGACAATGGAGTTAGTCTGTGGAATATGCACTCAACTATATTTTAACAGCTGTTTTTGAGCAGCAAAGATGAGGAAAATTAATTTGGAAATAAACAGGAGCTAAAGCTTTCCCTCCCTGCCTGTTTCATTAAGCATCTTGGAATACATTGACTGGTGAAAAGGCAACTTGGTAATACCACTAATTCCCAAGGATTCAGTTATCTGTGGAGTCTCTTGCTGCCCTGGTTACATGTAAACAATCAAAGAACTGTTTTCTTAGGCCTAAAGTCTAACACCCACAGATCCTAAGGACTTTTAACTGCATGTCCTTTCTTTTTCTCTATGCCTGTAGCAGACAGTATCCCTTTTAAACTTATTACCTGTGTTTGTGTATGTGTATTTGATCTGAAGGTGAAAAAATTCCTCTTTCTTTCACTCAAAAAAGCCTTGGTAATTGGCTCCATCATTTTCCACTGAACATTTTGTAATTAAAGTGTGATAACTGCATGCCAAAAAGAAACAAAATGATTGCTGTGACTGAACGAGTGATTGTTAAAAACTGGTGAGCCAATTCCCCTTCTCATCTCAACATAACAAAAGGCAATGTACCCTTTGCTGATGAATATTCAAAAAGGTAAACAAATGTGGCTATTCCAGTTTCAGCTTTAAAAATTTAATTTCAAGTAGTCAAGTATGAAAGAAACAGGGCATCAAAGTGTATACCTCAGTATCAGACATGAGTGTTTTAAAATTTCCTGAAGATTAATTGTGATATTATGAGCAAATCTCATCCAATACAAATGAATGAGCAAATGTAAATGATCTGAAATTTCAGACACCTTGGCACTTTTGTGACTAAAGCAATGCATGCGGACATAATGTTGCCTGTCAGCATAGCTGCTGATAAGAATTAACATGAGACAATCTCATTTACACATAGATTACGTAAACTGCCTGTCCACTGATGCATTTTACAGCCAAGAGAAACCAAATGTTTTGCAACTTAATCCAAAAAACAACCTCAATAGCAGACTTTAACTTTATACACCCACATGACAGTATGACAAAAATTTGATATCAAACATATTAATTGTTCAGGTGAATAATTGACTCCATATGAAAACAGCAGTGGCCATCATTTTTCATGCTAGAATTATTTATTGATGTAAAATTATTTATTGATGTAAAACAATTCAGCTGAACATCAATGATGTTAGAAACTCCCGAAAGAAGATCATACTAAAATGCATTTTTTTAGAAGTTCAGAAAATGAATTAATCTTACAGGATTGTCAAAAAAGATCCATGAGTTGCAAAGACTTATGAAAGCTGGAATTCAATTCCCAAAGGTCAACAGGACATTAATAAGCTACATTGCCACCAAAACGAAATTGTAAAATCTCCTCATCCCTGACCTGGATTGTGTGTGCAGAAATCATTTGAGTGCTGCAGCACCAATTTCCAATTCACCAACCATCTCACACTTTACCTTTTCCCTGTCGCCAATCATCAAAGCATGTAAATGTATGCATTGCAAAAAAATACATAGAATCAAAAAATCCCAATAAAAATGATAAATCAAATAATTCTGTGTTGCATACATAAATTAATGAATTATTCATACATTTATGCATGTGATACTTATGTCTTTACTTTTGCTTCTTTGTAGTGTTGCCCTCGTGGGCTGATGACTTTCAGTGGAGGTCTGTAGTTGGCCCTGGAGGACAGTGTCAAACAGCTCTGAGCCTTAAATATTGGTCTGCACTATTGAATGTTTCTCAGCAATGGGGTCAGGCTGTTTGGAAAGCAAGAGCAAGGGTATTGGTGAAGTAGCAGCAGTGGAAGAACAGATGCTGTCTTTTACAGAGACACACTGGACTATACTCTATGGAGTTAGTGCTGCTCCAGCTTCAGCAATCCTAGTAATTTTTTGGACAACAGGGTGCTGGGCTGCCCTGAAAAAAAATGTTCTGCCCTCTGCAGTTCACAGCCATGACAACATTTTGCGCTTGCATCGTGGCAAGATAACCTTACATAACTTCACTCTGAACTTCTACTTCTGCCCCATACTTAGGGTGGAAACTGTTTATGTTGGATTGTATAACTTGAAGTTTAATTGACCTTCTGTGTGTTTGGAAGAGGGAGACATGTTTGTTTAAAAATTGTTCTTGTGGGCTTCGCACTGAGAAGTCTGGAGGCCTCTTTGTTTACTTGCATTGTAATGAGGTTTTACAAGCATTGAAATGAAGAGATTGGGGTTAGTAGTTCACAGCAATAAAACTAAGAGATAGAAAAAAAATCTGAGCTGTTGTCTAATGACAGAGATCTACATATTCAAATAAACATAGAACAATCCAGAAGAGCATTAGCCAGTCTGTATATGCTTCTGGATTAGTGGTGCTGGAAGAGCACAGCAGTTCAGGCAGCATCCAAGGATCTTCGAAATCGATGTTTCGGGCAAAAGCATCCTGATGAAGGGCTTTTGCCCGAAACGTCGATTTCGAAGCTCCTTGGATGCTGCCTGAACTGCTGTGCTCTTCCATCATCACTAATCCAGAATCTGGTTTCCAGCATCTGCAGTCATTGTTTTTACCTCGTCTGTATATGCTGGACAGTGGTGGTTGAAATGTTGAACTCTCCAGTAAGAAACCTGGTAAAACTGCTGGAAATTGAGTTTAGATACACTTTTTGCTCTAATATTAAAGTAATAGTGAGCTTACTTCATAGGATCCCTACAGTATGGAAACAGGCCATTCAGTTCTTCCAATCCACACTGACCCTCCAAAGAGCAATCTACTCAGACCCACCCTCCTAACCCAATCCTTATAACCCTTTATTTACCATGGCTAATCCATCTAACCTACACATCCATGAACACTATGGGCAATTTAGAATGGGCAATCCACCTAATCTGCACATCTTCAGACTGAGGGAGGAAACTGGAACACCCAGAGGAAACCTACATAAACATGGGGCGAATGTGCAAACTCTACACCTAGTCACCCATGGGTGGAATCAGACATGGGTTCATAGCACTCTGAGGCAGCAATGCTAAACATTGAGCCACCATGCCACTCCACTTTCAGTTTGTTTAGTGTGTGTCAGGGAGAGATATCAGCTGAAATGTAAAAGTGTTTGGTGAATGCACAGAACTGAAACAGAAATAAAGCAGTTGTCGCCACGCCAGCCTGAGCCTCATGTGGAAATAACGCTAACTCTTTGTTGGATTAGGTGTTTGTAAGCATATTGCTTGGATAAAAGCATAATCTGTGTTTTAATCCTTTTCTAGGGTTTGTGATGAAGTCTTTCCAACTTTGGTGCCTCGTATAATATTGTTTAAATGTAACTGATAATATGTTCATTAAAAAAGAAACAACATGAAGTACCCAAACAGTTTCTGATGGCTATGTTCAGTAAATGAGCTCCATAGTTAAAAATAAGCTAAGTTTAGGGTCTATCAAGTCAGATTCCATTCTGAAATCTCATTTGCCCATTATTATCATCAGCTGAAATCATAATAAAGTGGAAACTGAGCTTGCTCGATGCATGTTGGGTCATCATTGTGTTGACAAATACAATAATGGTGTTGGACATTATTCTTATGCCTGACATGATAAGCTCCAAAGTTTAAGCAACACCCTGAGTCTTGTGGTACTTGTCCTCTCAGCACTTCTTGACAAAGACAACACACCATCTGGTACACTTCTTGATGAACCTAGCCTTCTACATGTCCACCAGCTTTCTTTGGCATACTATCCCAGGATAGTGCTTATCTGAGGCTTTGGAGATTCTAATAATGTCCTGTTCCCTCTTTTCCATAGAGGTCTGGACATCAAAGTACACCTGCACCCATTAGGTTAGCTTCTGCTGTCTTGAATGCACACCTCATTGTTCTGAAAGAAGCAGGAAAATGTATTAATGCATTTTTTAAAATTCTTATGTGAGTGGTGAGCATTATTTGCAATTTTTGCTGACCTTTAGTTGTCCTTGAGAAGATGGTGGTGAACTGCAGTACGGCTGGAAAGGAAGTTCCAGGATTTAAATCTCATGTCAATAAAGGAATAATGATACATTCCAACTTAGGGAAGTCTTTCCCTTGGAACTACATTTGCAGATGGTAGTATTCTGATGTGATATTAGGTCTGACAGTGGGTGAAAATGGGTCAGCTGTTCTAACAGCAACCCATGATAGAACAGGGCTGGTGTGTGGGTGGTGATAAAATATGTAAGGATGGAATTAGGCTCTTAGGTTATTGAACTCAACATTGAGTCCTAGAGGGTCCTCAGGCAGAAAATGAGATCTGATCTTGAAGCTTGAGCTGAGGTCTGTTAGAGCACTGCAGCAGGTCTGTAACAGAAATGTTGGCTGCAGAACAAGGTGCTGTATTGAAGAGGCAGGCAAATGTAATCTCTGGGTATTTTATGTGGACAGAACATAGATGTTATTCAAAGTAGTCACCCAGCCTGTGTTTCATCTGCCCAGTGTAGAGGAGACCACATTGTAGAACAGCGAACAACAGTAGACTATATTGAGTGAAGTTCAGGTAAATTGCTGCTTCTTCTGGAAGATACATCTGGGGCTTTGGATGTGAGGAGGAAGGAGGTAAACAGGCAGGTATTATGCTTTCTGTGATTGCATGGGAAAATGCCATTGAGGTGTGGGGAGGTGTTTGCAATGGAGTAGGAGTGGACGATGGTGTCCCGGAGGTTACAGCCCCTGTGGAATGCTGACAAGAGAAGGGAAGGGATTGTGGCATCCCATTGGAGGTGACAGAAATGGTGGCTTACAATTCTTTGGATGGTGTAGCTGATGGGATGGTAAGTGAGGACCAGGGGTCCCTATCATTTTTTGTCTGAGGGAAAGAAAGAGGTGAGCGCAGAAGTGCAGGAAATTCTTTGGACATAGCTAAGAGTCCTATCGACCATGGTTGTAGGGAATCTTTGGTTGAGGAAAAGTATGGACATTTCTGAGGCTCCCAACGGAAGATGCCATCATCAGAATTGATGCAACAGAGGCGAAGAAATTGGGAGAATAGGATGCAGTCCTTACAGAAAGCAGGCTGTGAGGATGTTTAATCAAAGTAACTGTAGTAATTGGTGAGTTTGTAATGGATATTGGTAGCCAGCTTATCACCAGAAGTGGAAACAGAGATGTCAAGAAAGGGAACAGAGGAGTCAGAGATAGACCAGTTGAAGGTGAGAGCAGGGTGGAAATTGGAAGCAAAATTGATAATTTTTTTCCAGTTGAGAACAAGAAAGGAAAGCAGCAACTGATGATGTCATTGATGTACTTGACAAGGAATGTTCCCATGTACCCCATAAGGAAGCAATCATAACTGGCGCCCATGCAGGTACACATGGCTACACTTTGATCTTAAGAAAGTGAGAGAGTTAAAGGAGAGGTTGTTCAGGGTGAGGATGAGCTCAGCCAGGCAGAGAAAAGTGGTGTGGATAGCGATGGATCAGTCCTTTGTTTCCAGGAAAAAGCAGAGAGCACTGAGACCATCTGGTGGGGGATGGATGTATGAAGGGATTGCACATCAATGGTAAAGACGAGGTGGCTGGAGACTGCACACTGAAAATTCTGAAACCGATGTGAAGCGTCAGAAGAATCACAGATGTATGTGGAGAGGAATTCAACAAGGGGAGGAAAAAAAGGCGTAAAAGTAGAAAGAAATATGTTCTCTGAGGCAGGGCCAGGCAGAAACAATGGGTCTGCCCAGTTTGTGGATTTTGGGGTGGAGAAGGAGAAGCAGGGTTAGGGGACTATGGTCTTGGAGAATTTCGGGGAAAGATCCCCAAATGAGATGAGGTTGATGATAATCATGGACACAATGGCTTGATGCTTCATGGTGGGGTCATGGTTCACGGGGAGTTAGGAGGGCTTAGCCTCTGCAATGTGGAGGTCAACATGCCAGACTAGAACAGCACCACCCTTGTCAGCAGGCTCAATGACAAAGTTAGGATTGGCTCTGAGAATCCTGTTAGCTCAGAGGGAGATAGTTTTCAATGAGTGAAGGGGGTGCAGAGAAATTACTGGTGAATGGATAGATGGAGATGGAGCCCAGAGAGAGATATGACAGGAGTAAGTAAACAAGGGGATTGTAGATGGCCAGCCAGGACAGATCAGAAGCTTAATAAGTGATAAAGCGATCTGAGGGTTGTAGAGAATAAGCAGTGTGTGCTGAACGCAAACCAAGAAATCTGAAAACAGATCTGAAAGTGGGTGGTTTTACTGGTATCCTGGTTAACATTTCTCTTTCAACCACGAGTAAAGCAAATTAACTGATCATTTATCTCACTTTTTTCCGAAAATCCTCTTTGTATACCATGGCTCTTTCAATTACTGATATCACAACAGTAATTACATTTTGAAAGCAATTTATTGGCTTGTAGGACTCAGAGATGTTCATTAACACACTTTGTGAATCAAGTCTTTTATTCCTTTAGCCACCAAAATTAAAATGTTATCACCGTGTTAGAGCTATTAATTGGAAATCAATATTATGATTTCCCAACTGCAATTTTGAAACAGCTATTACCCACATGACACCAGGTTGTTGTAAAATTGCTGTCAGTTAAGCAATTTAGTAGGTTAGTTCAGACAGTAACTGAGTTTTAATTGCTAGGAACATCCTCAAACTCTACTGAATGACATAATCTCTGCCAAAACATGACAGGGATATTAGTTACTATCAGTGCTATTGCAGGAACATTAGCCCCTATTTATGAATCATATATGGCTGCCTAGATTAGAACAGAATTGAAAACTCTCCTTGAATGGAATTATGATATGTCAGGTCCACTTGAGGAAGGGTGTTAACACGCAAGAATGCAATTCTTCAGGTGGAGAGAGAAATAAAATTTAAACTAATACAGGTTATCAACTTACCCCATGATTTCTGCTCATGAAAGGAAATTCACTGTTAGTGGCTAAAGAGAGATGAACCAGGGAGATCTACCAGCAGTCATCAATTTGCAAATAACTTGAAGGTTTATAAAGTGAGTAATTTGATGAAGTCAGGTTTTGAGCAATAACACCCACCAGAAATGACAGGGCAAAACAGTTATGATTTACAGAGAAAAGGAGAAAGATCCAGATTTAATGGAAACATTCTCTCCCCAATGCCACCTACTAATGCAAACACTAAGTCAGTTGATGGCACAAGAAATTTGAGAGAGAATTTTGAAATGATCACAGAAAAAAAATACAGTTGTCATTTTCTTGAGGGAAAGAATTCAAAGTGGGATTGGTGAAGTTAATAATCAAATACTCCAATTAAACAATGATCTTTTGTAATATTGATCACTAAATGCTTGAAACATTCATTGTCCAATTAGACACATTTTCCATCAGTGTGATGAATTTATCAGCTTACTGTTTCACTTTTGCTTCCTTGGTTTCTTTGCATCAGCAAACAGGAGTTGTCGAAAAGGATTTAAACATTGCTACAATGGCCGTTGTGTGTCCAATGCAAAGTGGTGTGATGGAGTGGATGACTGTGCAGACAACTCAGATGAAGTATCTTGCAATAGTAAGTATTAGGTTGGTGTTGCCAGCCCTATTTGCACTGGACAGTCTTTTAAATAAGATTAGTCTTCAGCCATGTTGCTACTCAACACTGACATTTTTTTACAAACCCACTTTCTCCCACAGCTACCTGGATTACATCTCCTCCCACCCTACCTTCTGCAAAAATGCTATCCTGTATTTCTAATTCCTCCGCTTCCATTGTATCTGCTCCCAGGAGCACCCGTTCCACCACAAAACACACCAGATGGCCTCCATCTTTAAAGATTGTAATTTCCCCTCCCACATGGTTGAAGATGCCCTCCAACGTACCTCATCCACGTCCCGCTCCTCCGCTCTCAAACCCCACACCCATTCTCCCCTTCTGGCACCTTCCCCTGCCACCGCAGGAATTGCAAAATCTGCACCCACACCTCCTCCCTCACCTCCATCCAAGGCCCCAAAGTGCCTTCCACATCTATCAAAGTTTAACACCCCTTCCACAAATGTCATTTATTGCATCTGTAACACCTAATGCAGAGCGCTTCTCAATGACACCCGCACCAAACAATGCCATTGCCCCATGGCCGAACATGTCAACTCCCCCTTCCACTCTGCCAAGAACATGCAGGTCCTGGGCCTCCTCTACCGCCATTCCCTCACCACCAGACACCTGGAGGAAGAACGCCTCATCTTCCTCCTCGGAACACTTCGATCCCAGGGCATCAATGTCGACTTCACCAGTTTCCTCATTTCCCCTCCTACCGCTTTACCCCAGTTCCAAACTTCCAGCTCAGCACCATCCTCATGACCTGTCCCACCTGTAAATCTTCCTTCTCACCTATCCGCTCCACCCTTCTCTCTGACTTATCACCTCCACCCCTACCTCCACTCACCTATTGCACTCCCAGCTATCTTCTCCCTATGCCCACCCCCTCCCATTTATCTCTCAATCCCCTAGACTTCCAGCCTCATTCCTGACGAAGGGCTCCTGCCCAAAATGTTGATTTTTCTGCTCCTTGGATGCTGCCTGATCTGCTGTGCATTTCCATCACCACTCTAATCCTGACTCTACTCTCCGGCATCTACATTCCTCACTTTCGCTTAGTCTTTTACATAACTTGGTCAGCACTCAATTAGCATAAATTAAATATTTATATTACGATTTTAGTAATTGTTTTTCTGATGGACGTCTTCCTGATTTATTCGTATCCATTTGCCTTTCCCCAAGAACAATACTTTCAGATAAGAAAGATATATTTTGCTGCCAACACGTTACCTTCCAAAAATTACTCAATTGGATTTCTGACCTGTTGCTTTCCACATTATAAGTTGCATTAAAAATTTTACACTAATTCCAACCAGTTTGCAATGCAGTAAATTATTCGTCAGGATTTTCTGCATGTTGGATGTTTTAAACCATTCAAAAAATACGTAACTTGAATAACTGGAAGTTAAATTATGAGCATAACTGTGCCATAGCCCATGTCCTGTCTATGTATTGCAGATTCTACATGCAACACAGCTGAGTTTCGTTGCAGAGATGGGACTTGCATTGTCAAATCAGCACAGTGCAACCAAGTGATAGATTGTATAGATGCTTCTGATGAAACAGATTGTGGTAAGTTGTAAACTTTTGGCAACAATTCAGTATGTTCTGCTGTAGGCATTTCACAGAAAGCATGTGCATATTCATTGGCCATTAGATGTAACTGGAAGGAATCACTTGCTAAAATACAATTTCCTTTACTGCTAGCAAAACACACATTTGAATTTCTTCACAAACTAATTGAATATAAAAAAAACCTCTGATAACATTAAGTAGATAATAGTTAGTAGTGAAATATGATTCGTATTTTATCAATCAAGTGCAGACAATACTTACATTGACTCACTGATTTCTATTAATTCTACTTCAGGCAACACAGATTGCACTGGTTTCTATAGAGTTGGAGTCAAGGATGTAAACTTTATAAAATGTAATAGCACGTCCCTTTGCATCCTCCCATCGTGGATTTGTGATGGTTCCAATGACTGTGGTGACTACACGGATGAATTAAATTGCCAAGGTAAATATCCTTTGTAATTTGATTTAAGATAAAAATAACAAACAAGTATTAGGACTTGAAAGTTTATCATCATAAACCCCCTAGCACCGACAACACTGAGGAAAGCTTACAGCAACATTTTTCATGCTTTATTACAATGCACTGTCAGATAAATAATTCTGCTGCACGCCACTGATGGGAAATATTGATTGTTTTCTGTTTTACCTGGGGTAAATTTCACACACAGCATGGTCATTATACTGGTTGAATAGATTTTATAAACAGCCTGATTTTCACTTTTGTTCACTTCAATGTCACTGAAAATCAGGAACTCCACTTCACCAACATATAAACAAAAACTTAAAGTGTCAGAAATGCTGAGCATTTCATTAAAGCTTCCTATTTCTGAGCAGATAAGGCAACACATGTAGAGAAAAATGATCAGAATGTTTCACGTTGATGACCTTTCATAAGAACCAGTTTACCAGTCAAATGGAGGGAATGTAAATGTGTATTCTGCAATCCAGACTTCCTATGTCCATCATTGCATGTTGGGTTTTCAGTTGCCTAGGCATTTAGCTCTGTGATCTCTTCACTAAAGCTTCCTATCTCTTATTCCTCTTTTAAGACTCTGCTAAATTCTATTCTTGTGCCTAACCTTCTCATCATTTATCCCAATCCTTCCTTCATTGGCCCAGAGTCAATTATTTTCTGATTTCTCTTTTGTCAAATACCTTGGGGTATTTTAGCACATTGGGGGTGCACTATAAATATTGGTGGTTCATGTTAACAATCGCTATGAAGGTAGAAGGAAGGTGTGAGTTCCTCTTCCTTGCTCCAAATTAGGGTAAGTGAAAAAAATTATGATTATTGTTTCTCAGGAGGCTTCCAGCAACACTGAGAAAGCTAATGATTTGGCCTTTGGAGAACCTTGAAAGTAGTTGTAACTTGCTGTATGTAAGCTCCAATTTGATTTCATGTATTTTATAAGGGTGCATTATACCTAATTTGATATTGGCCATTTAACCTAAAGACGGAATTATCCCCTCCCTGGTCTGATGAGAATAATCATGAGCATGACAACTACATGGGTCAAAACTAAAAAAAACCTAATTTTAGGTATCAAGAATAATGGCCCAATTTTGCCATCTCATTAAAACTCAGCTTGTCCTGTTAGCACTGCACTTCTAATTCTCCTATCTTCCAACAAAAAACTCAATGGAGCAAAAGGTTGACTGGTAAAACAGAACCAGCACCTGACAAATTGTGTTGTCAGCATCCATTGCAATTTGCAGAATATGTGTGCTGCCCTCTAACTTCTCTTCACATGGAACTGCTTCCTCTGCAGAAGGTGGCATCTCCTTTGTCAATTGGCATACTCTTCGTGGACCATTCATTCACTCAACTCAGGATGAACAAAGCACCAGCTTCACAACATCTGCACGCCTGCTCTGAGACCTATCAAAACACGACTTCAGGGCATCATCTATTTACTTTGGAGCTGAGGACGTGTTTGCCAGGTTTCTTTGCACTCAGAAAAGTGGATATATGCAGGAGTTTTTGCATTGACATGGAGCTGGGCATTGTATGGGTCTTATCATACTTCTTTGCGCATTGTAACAACAGCGCTGAGTCACAGGAAGCCAACATCTGTGGTCGACGTTACCTTTTCACTCAGTGACTTCAATTCTTACTTAGAATCCTGCATCTGTAGTTTAGTGTAGAGGTAGAGGCAGGCTGGGGAGTTCTGAATACTGAAATATCAGTTAGACAGAGGATGGACGTGTGACAAACTATGGCATGTTAACAACAGAATTGCAATACATGTTAGCTGTTTACATGACAAGTCCTTGGAAGTAAATACTGATGTGTGAAAATGAAAAGAGACCAGTCCTTAGTGGGGTGAAGGTGGGTCACACTCATTCAAGAGGCCTATCCAATTACAGTGTGGGGGTCATCAGAGTCAGTCTCATGTTTGATTCTATTAGAGTCGAGGAATCTGGATCCTTTCAGTCCTAATATTGGCCCACGTTCAGTCCCACAAGTCGCATTGGTTCATTTGGGGTGCCATGAAGATATCAACCAAGAGATAGTCCATTGTTAGTCAGAGTTATCCTGCCAAGTCAGTCAGGGAATGTGGGCGAGTTCAATTGTGGAGGTTCAGACTGTCAGCAGCCTTATCAGGCAACAGTCCATGTCATGCTGGGGAAAGTGGGTAGCTCAAATCTGTGGATGAACCTCGTTGTACTGGATCACTAATGGAATGGTCATGATGATAGGGAGCAATTACAGACAGGAAGGTGGAACCTCAGAGTTAATGGGAGGGGGCTGAGAACTCTGAAAGGAGGTGTTCAAGCAGATCCCAGGTCACTCAATGGAGAGGGTGTAGGACCACCAAGAACGTGGCCACTTCCAGGGTTGTGAGTTCTGGGGATAAAGTGGACAAATTAATTGTACTGTAAAATGGGTCAAACAAGATGGTGGAATCCAAAGGTACATGGGGGCCACAAAGACAGCAACATTAAAGGTGAAGTAAAAGATGGCGGATCGTCAGTCTGTCACAGGTGAAGCTTGCAACTGGGTCACATGAACACAAGGATGGAAACTTGACATAATACATCAAAAGTTAACTGCACAACATGTTCACAAGATGGTTGCAAAGTGTGTGGAGTGAGTTATCCACCTTTCCTATCGGCACAGAGTTAACAACTTTGATTCTCAGGCCCTGCTAGAGGCAATTGCAGCAATCGTGCCTTCACTGGTTCATTAATGCCACCCATCTGACTTCAGTTTGCATTTCATTAGCAGGTCAGTAACAATTACAGAACGCACGTTTTACATTATGGTCTCAAGCAATCATGAGCATTATATTGTGCACATCAGTCACCTCCTTTTCATATAAGCTAAACAATAAGCTTATTGTAACAAGGAAATTATTAGGATAATCTAAAGTTTCTATTTGGCATCAACAGTCCATAGCAAGTACCAGACAACATCACAGTCAAATATTTGGTTATTTGTATGAAATGCTTGGTGCTTGCTATGTCTTGCCTCCCTGAAATCTATAAATAGACTCTATTCACTTACATGGGTGTGATTTTACCAGATCCTGCATTGAAAATAATATTACAGCTGACATTGTGATTGTGCAAGTGAAAATACCTTACAAAAAGTGAATGGGTATTTTGAACAATTTAGAGCTGATGCCATCCAGGTGCGTTCAGTTTGTTTTCTTCGTCCTCCCGCAATATCTAGCTGCAGCCCGTCTTCTGGAACTGGAGTGGAAGAAGCCTAGTTTTCTGTTTGACTTGTGACATGGAAGCCCCCTCGCCCTTTGGTTCTAGATCCGCTGAGAGTCCCTTGCCCACATGCAGCCTTACCTTCCTCAGCCTGTACTGTTCTAGGCTTTAGGATCACAGTCAGGACAGAGATAGAAAGGCAGGAACCGCTGGGTTGTTCAGCGAAGAAACATCTGGGTGCTTGTGAGCTGCACCTCTTCCCTAAGGTTGCCTTTTGATACCACCCTGTCTCCATAAGTGAAAGGGGCACCTTGAGATTGAGGTACTTGTTTTTCTCTCTCACCTTGCCATTGGCGCTCAGCAGCCATGGTGTAAGGATTAGAGTGCAGGTCTGATGGCATATCCGGTAGTCATTGAACATTTCTGGGTGTCCAAGGAATCACCACCCTTTGCATGGAGACAGCCAAGTACTCACATGTCAGAGACATCACAGCAATGACAACATTAGAGGACTCATTTCAGTCTAACGAGTACATCAGACAAACTTACAAATTCTCTGACTGGTGTTGAGCAAGTACCTTGTCGCTAGCTGTCCAACCCAGGGCATTCCTTTTTGACCAGCTGTGGAGACCTGCCAGTGATGTACGCATCAGATATTGTCTTGAGTCTAATTTAGATAGATTATTCATTGAGATGAAAATCTCTGAGATGGAGGAGGGTGCAGGTGAAAGCATTGCTAGTGCATCTCTGAGCATTCAGTGGCTTTGTTTCCAATAAGTTGTTGTTTGGTGTCTCACTGTCAATACATGAGCAGTTCTTGTCTTCCCCAGCCAATCCTTTCTTCATGAGATGCCTGATGCCGAGAAGCCCCTCACCCCGCAACCTTCCTTGATCATCCTGACCTAGGTTATGGGCCAGTTTTTGCCAGTAAAGGAAAGCACTGAATCTGATGGAAGTGAATGTAAGAGCAGTTTGTGATCATACATGAGTGAGAGAGGTAGCCAGATGTCCTCAGTGAGTGAGACAGAAGGGCAGAGGGCAAGAAGTCTTGGTAGTTCGAAAAGATTAAGATTGTCAGCTCTTGTGTTGATATGATGAAGGTAACGCTGAGAATTGTTGTTCATCAGTATGAGTGAGTTGTATGTGAAGTTTTCTTAATTATTTGAGAGATGTGAGTGTCGCTGGCTGGCCAGCATTTATTGCCTGTCCCTAGAGTTAGAGTGGATTGTGACCCTAAAATATGAGGCAGATGATAGAAGATACTGCCACGTAACCCTGCAGAGTGCAGAAGATCATTTACCCTCTTTCTGTGCTACTTTTCACAGAGGAGACCAGACTGACCTGTGTTGTCATCTTTGAAGCATCAGGCTGGGTCTTGGAGTGTCGCTTTTTCTGCAGTCAGTCTGGAAAAGCACTGAAGTTGTTTCTACCACCTTATCCATGAGAATCTCAAGATATTTGTCCATGAAGCATGAAGCTCACTTAGATTTTATGTGCGGAGACACAGGAGATGGATGAGGAGCTAAATGAATATTTTGCATCAGTATTTACTGTGGAGAAGAACATCAAAGCTTGGGAGATAAATAGTGATGTCTTGAAAAGATTTCACATTACAGAAGAGCAGGTGCTGGAGATCTTAAAACATATAAAGGTAGATTAATCCTCAGGACCTGATCAGGGGTTTCCCAGAACATTGTGGGAAGCTAGGGAAGACATTGCTGGGCTCCTTGCTGAAATATATGTTTCATCAATAGCCACAATTGACGTGATGGAAGACTGGAAGTTGGCTAATGTGGTGACATTATTTAATAAAGGCAATAAGGGGAAGCTGGAGAACTATAGACTGGTGAGTCTTATGTCAGTTGTGGGTACATTGCTGGAGGGATTTCTGAGGGATAGGATTTACATACGTTTAGAAAGGCAAGGATTGATTTGGGTTAGTCAACATGGCTCTGTGCATGGGAAATCGTACCTCACTAACGTGATTAATTTTTTTATGAAGAAGTGACGTAGAAGATTAATGATGGCAGAGTGGTAGACATTGTATACATGGACTTCAACAAAGTGTTTGATATGATTGCATATGATAGACTGGTTAGCAAGGTTAGATCACATGGCATCCGGGGAAGCTAGGTTTGATCACATGAGATCTGATGGAGCTAACCAATTGGATACAAACTTGGCTTGAAAGTAACAGACAGAGGGTGATGGTGAGTGTTGCTTTTCCAGGAAGTCTGTGACTAGTGGTCTGCCACAAAGATCGGTGCGCGATACATTGCTTTTCATCATTTATATAAATGATTTGGATGTTAATATCGGAGGTATGATTTAGTAGGTTTGTGGATGACACCAATGGTGCAATGGACAGTGAAGAAGATTATCTCAGAGTACAATAGGACTTTGGTCAGGTGGGCCAATGGGCCAAGGAGTGACTGATAGAGTTTAATTTAGATAAATGTGAGGTGTTGCATTTTGGTAAGGCAAACCTGAGCAGAATTTATATAGTTAATGATAGGGCCCTTGAGAGTGTTACCAAACAAAGAGTCTGAGGGGTGCACATGCACAGTTCCTCAAAAGTGGAGTCGCAGGTAGACAGGGTGGTGAAGAAGGTATTTTGCCCACTTGCCTTCAATAGTCAGAACATTGAGTATAGGAGTTGGGATATTATGTTGTGGCTGTACAGGAGATTGGTGATGCCACTTTTAGAATACTGCATACAATTCTAATTGCCCTTCTAAGGGGTCCATGTTGTTAAACCTGAGAGGGTGCAGAAAAGGATGTTGCCAGCAGGTCTGGAGGTTTTGAGTTAAAGGGAGGGACTGAATAAGTTGGGGCTTTTTTGCCTGGAGCTTAGGAGGTTGCGGCTTACAGAGCTTTATAAAAACATGAGGGGCATGGATAGGGTGAATAGCCAAGGTCTTTTTTTTCCTGGGGTGGGGGAGTGTAGAACTAGAGGGCATAGATTTAAGGTGAGATGGGAAGGATTTGAAAAGGACCTGAGGGGTAACCTTTTCATGTAGATGGTGGTGCGTGTATGAAACAAACTGCCAGAGGAAGTGGTGGAGGTAGGTAGAATTACAACATTTCAAAGGCATCTGGATGAAGAGGAAGATATGGACCAAATGCTGTCAATTAGGACTAGGTTAGACTGAGGGTGGTTGGCACAGATAATTTGGAATGAAGGGTCTGTTTCCATACTGTATGACTCAATAGTTCTCAGAATCATGTGTTAACACTCAGACGTAAGCAACACATTGTTGAGGTCATTGCTGACTTGCAGCATCTGAAGTGGTGTGCAGCTTGCCTTTATATATGGCACAAGAGGCCTGTAAACCAGAAGCTCCTGGCACTGGGCAAGGACTTCCATCTCACCCAGCAAGATATTCAGTGAGAAAACAGCCAACGTTCCAGCTGTATAGTTAATGAGTTGTAAAATGGAAGATCGTGTACAAAACATCACCCGAGGTTATGGCAATGTTGACAACATAAAACTTACTCATCACCACACTTGAACTGCAAATGAGAAAATTCAGCCGAAAGATCCAGTCAATTTTGGTGCAGGTCATTGCATTATCACATTCACCATACTTGATCTGCTGGTTCAGTTTATGCCCTCGAGTGTCTCAATTAACTATAAGCACACATTTCAAGCTTTGGAATGGTGCCAAGGATTAGTGTTCGAAATGAAACTGCTAGTAAACTGTTTTAATTTTCAACATCATATTTTGTTATTTTCTTTTGAAAAATGTAATCCACTTTCACCTATCAAGTGTTCTGTCTTGTAATTTTTTGGGCATATTACAATGTGTTATACTGGTTAAAACTTGAGTGTTATTGCTATTGTCTGCCATCAAAGAGAATGACAGCATGCAGTTATTCACATTTCACATTAATGATGAGCAGCAGGTTGTATGAAAAGCCTTCGACACAATCCTGTAATTGCATTATTAAGAAATGTGTGAGCATTAAACAGATGTGCTTTGAGAATTGGGATTGTGCAAATTCTGAAGGAGTGATGTCTTATTCTAAACTTATTATGATTGACATATTTAGAACATGGATCCCAGAACAGTCTCTTTAGCAAAGCTAATGTTCCTTTTTTTAATTATATAGACACAAGCAGCACGGTGGTAGCTTTGGTGTAGTGCTTAAAATGTTCATATCTTTCTCATATGCATCTAGCACTAGTCATTTTTTATCAGGTAACAAGATGTTCATAACATGCATGGATTCTCAAGGTATTTCTCATATGCAGACAAATCATTGAAAATAGTATTTATAGAACCGTTACACAACAGAGTAGGTTTTTAGAACCATACTTATAGAACCATTAAATAAATTAGATTTTGAACAGTGTGGGACTGAATGATAGACCCAAGGAATTTATGGAAATTAGACCTTGAGCTTCAAAGTTGGCATGGACTGCACTGCTAAGTCAAGTGGGCTATTGCGGGTATTGGAGAAGTGTGTAACTTGTTATCTTCTCAGCTGATGTCTTTACTATTCAAGTCAGATCCTACACTCAAATCTAGCTTGGCAGATTGTATTTTGTTTATTTTTTTGATTTTAACAAGGTGGTCTTTCACTAAAATGTAAGAGCACCATGCTGCATTTGGATTTATTAGTAAAGAAGAAAGTTCTTAGCAAAATAACTGAAGATAAAATAGAATAAACCAAACTTAAGGGGAAGCAAAGGCCTAGTGATATTATCGCTAGACAATTAATACAGGAGTCAAGAGTGTGGTGCTGGAAAAGCACAGCAGGTCAGGCAGCATCCGAGGAGCAGGAGAATCGATGTTTCAGGCAAAAGCCCTTAATTCAGGAGCTCTCTAATGCCTCTGGGAGCATGCCTGCGTTTGAATCCTGCCTGGGAAAATATTGGAATTTGAATTCAATAAAAAATATCTGGAAATAATAATCTACTGATGAATAAGAAGCCATTGTTAGGAAAACATATCTGGCTTACCAATACACTTCAGGAAAGGAAATCTGCCATCCTCACTTGGTCTGGCCTACATGTGACTCCAGACCCACAGAAATATGGTTCACAACCAGCTTCCGTGTACAAAGTCTCAGCAAAGGAATGAAACTGGACGGACAGCTTGCATTGACCAAGGCATCAGAAAAGACAGCAGCAGAAAGAGCCTGTCAATCCTGCAAAGTCCTCCTCACTAATATCTGGAAGCTAATTAAAAATTGGCAGAGCTGTCTCACAGATGATTCAAGCAACAGCCTGACTCGTGAAATTATACCTTGCAGACAATGTCCCACACACCACCATTACCATCACTATTTCCTGCCCCACTGGCAGGACAGACCCAGCAGAGGTTGTTGCACTGTGGTGGCACAGTCAGGAAGGAGTTGCCCTGGGAGTTCTCAACATTGACCCTGGACCCAGTGAAGTCTGATTTTTACAGGTTAGGCATGGGTAAGGAAACCTCTTGCTGATTACCATGTACCATCCTTCCTCAGCTGATGAATTGGTGTTCCTCCATGTTGAACAACACCTGAAGGAAGCACTGAGGGTGGCAAGCACACAAAATGTAAGCTGGTTGGGGGATTTCAATGTCCACCATCAAGAGTGGCTCAGCAACAGTGCTACAGATTGATGGTCAGGTCCTAAAGGACATGACTATTAGACTCGATCTGCAGCTGGTAGTGAGTGAACCAACAAGAGGGAAAAATATATTTGACCTCATCCTCGCCAATCTGCCAGCTGCAGATGCATCTATCTATGACAGTATCAATAAGAGCGACCACTACACAGTCCTTGTGGAGATGGAGTCAATTTTCACATGGAAAATACAATTTTTTGACATGACACAATTTTTTCATAGAATCCCTACAGTGTGGACACAGGTCCTTTGGCCCAACAAGTCCACACTGACCCTCCGAACAGTATCCCACCCAAGCCCATTCCTCTACATTTACTCCTGACTAATGCACCTAACTTACACATCCCTGAACACCATAGTCAATTTTAACATGGCAAATTCACCTAACCTGCACACCTTTGGACAGTGGGAGGAAACTGGAGCACCCAGAAGCAAACCCGCACAGACACTGGGAGAATGTACAAACTCCACACAGACAGTCGCCCGAGATTGGAATCAAACCCGGGTCCCTGGTACTGTGAGGCAGCAGTGCTAACCACTGAGCCACCATGCTGCACTAGTATGACCTTGCTAAATGAGGCAGACTTCGAAACAATCTAGCTGCTCAAGACTAGGCATTCATAAGGTTCATGTGGGCCAATAACAATAGCAAAATTGTACTCCAACACAATCTGAAACTTTATGGCCTCAGATACTGAAGCAGTTCATGTTCAAGTGCAACAATCTGGACAATATCAAGGCCTGGGCTGAAAAGTGACAAGTAACATTCACGCCACATAAAGACCAGGAAATGACATTTTCTAATAAAAGACAATCGAGCCACTTCCCTTGGCAATCACAGAACCCCCACTATCAACATTCTGGAGGTTACCATTGAGCAAAATCTCAAGTGGACCTGCCAAAAAAATACAGTGGCTACAAGAGCAAAGACAAGGAACACTGCGGTGAGTAACTCACCTCTTGACTCCCCAAAGTCTGTCTGCCATCTGCAAGGCACTAATTAGGGGAGCTCTTGGCCTAGTGATTTTGTCACTAGACTATTAATCTGGAGACCCACCTAATGTTCTGGAGACGTGGGTTCAAATCCCATCATGGTAGCTGTTGACATTTGAATTCAATAAAAGTCTGGAATTAAAAATCTAATAATGGCCATTAAACCATTGCCAATTGTCAAGAAAAATCCATTTGGCTCACTAATGTCTGTGAGGCAAGGAAACAGCCATCCTTACCTGGTCTGGCCTACATGTGACTCCAAAATGCCCTCTGCACAATTAGAGATTAGCAATGAATGCTGACCTGCATGAATGCCCACATCCTGTGCATGAATCAAAGCTAAGTTAGGAGTGTGATGGGATACACCTCACTTATCCAGAAATATGTAGAGCCAACACTTAAAAAGATTGACACTAGCCAGGAGAGCAGAATGCTTGATTGGCATCAAAAGTATCCATTCCTTCCACCACCAATGCAATATCAGCAGTATGTGTTGTCTACAAGATGCACTGCTGAAATTCACCAAAGATCCTCCAACACACCTCCTAAACCCATGACTGTTTTTCTGGAAGGACAGGGACAGCTGATCCATGGGAGTACCACTATTTGCAAGTTCCCTTCCAACCAGTCACCATTTTGACTTAGAAACAGATTATTGTTCTTTCACAGTCACTGGGTCACAATCCTGGAATTCCCTTCCTCAAGGAATTATAGGTCTATTAACAGCAGGTAGACTGCAATGGTTCGAGAAAGTAGCTACACTCACCTTCTTAAGGACAAAGAGGAATGGGCATTAAATGCTGGACAGCTAGTGACATCACATCCCAAGAGTGAATAACAAAAACATTTACATATAAAATCTTTCTTAATTTACAAGACATGGTAAACTACAATTCAATTTATTCCAACAGCAATCACAATATTAAAACACCAGTCAGAATTCCAGTTTCAATCATGAGGACTTAACTGTGACTTCATTTCCCAATATGGAAAATCTGATCACCTCTTCCTTGAACCTTCATACAACTGAGCTGAGACTTTCTCAGCTTCAAGTAACTCCTTCAAGATTTTAACCAAACAAATCTGGCCTGCAACTTTAAAGTTAAAATCTTCACGCTGAGAAATCCTATTTCTTAATAGTTTTAAACCTTCTTTAGGCGCAACTCCTTTTACACATCCAACTTCTGTCAAGTTTTCTGCAAAACTGCCAAACTGAAAACTAAGCAAAAATAAAACTCCATTCTGGAAATTTCTATATGAAGCCTCATGCACCACTATTTACTCAGTTCACTTAAAAAAAATTTACCAATCAAAACTAAAACCCATTGCTGTCTAGGAAGTTTCACTCTCATTCTGTGTTTTACTGTGTTTTTCTGCGGCACCAGAAATACTTACAGGTTAATTCATTAAATCTCTTAATCAAGCCATGCCACAAGTTCAGAATCCAAACTCTAAAATAATTGATATTCAAGTACATGTAAATAGCACACCTTAAATGACAATTTACAGCTTCTGTGTTAGTAGATGTTTTTATTTCATACTTTAATTTCAAAGGAAGCTAAAGCTAACAGATGGGGCTGCATAATAAGGAGGTACAGAAGAAGCTGTAGAATCCTTTTCTGTCCTTGATAAGTATGTACCTGTCAAGCAGAGAGGAATTGGTCAAGCGAGGCAACTGTTATTCACTTAAGAAGTTGAAGCTCTTGTGAAAAGAAGTACATTATTTGTAGTTCAACATGATTGTAAATAGGACCCCATGAATTTGTCTTGTCATGTTATAAAATGATGTTCTACTTTTTCCCTTCAATTCATTGATAAAGGCAAGCTGTGTGTTAACTATTCAGTTGGCCATGTTAATCAATCAGTCAATCAAATTGAGTCATTGTTACATTTTGACAGATACAGTACAATGCTGTTTACTGCAGTCTGTCTAGCCACCCGAACATGAGTACCATGAAAATTCTAAACCTCTGTGATAATATATGTCTACTAGGAGAAAGCGAGGACTGCAGGTGCTGGAGATCACAGTCAAAGAGTGTGGTGCTAGAAAAGCACAGCCGGTCAGGCAGCATCCGAGGAGCAGGACAATGGACGTTTCGAGCATATACACTTCATCAGGAATCCTCAAATGCTCGAAACGTCGATTCTCCTGCTCCTCGAATGCTGCTTGAGTTATTAACCTATCCTTCTTTTTGGGTGTTAAGGTATTTTTGTTTTATTGTATATTTATTTTCTCTTTGGACATCATTGAATGTTTTGTGGTATATTTTGTTTCAGTAAGTTGGGACATTTCTAAAATACTAATTAAATACTTTGTGGTTCATTTTTCTCTTAGCTCACCACAAACTCAAATGCAAAGAACACTACTTTGCATGTCCAAATGGACGATGTATTCCAGCTTTTTGGATATGTGATAAGGAAGAGGATTGTGAAGATGGAGCAGATGAATCCCATTGTGGTATCCACTCTTTTATATTAGTTACACTTAATGTTTTGTCAGGTTACAGCCACCGTTCAGTGATGACATTTTTAACTCTGAGTCAAAAGGTCATTTTTGTTTCAAGTCAAACTCCAGAGATTTTGAACACACAATCTTGGCTGACAACTCATTGTAATACTGAGGGAGCACTTCCCCATGAGAGATGCTTCCCTTGGTTGAGGCATTATTCTGTCTGCCATTTCTATTACTTATCAAAAATCCAATAGCACAACACAAAGAAAAAAGCCACGGATTCCTCCTACGAGTCAACATATGTTTCTCAACCAAGATCACTAAAGGTCAATTGATTTGTGAATTGTCACATCACTGTGTGTAGTGTTTGCAATGTAATATTATTTCCTGTTTCAATTTTCTTTTGGTGGCAAAACCCCTTTGGAATGTTCTGAGGTCATTTTTTTAATGCACTCATGGGATTATGTAGATATCCAAAATTAATCTAGTCGTGGCAAATGGGACTAGATTAATTTAAGGTATCTACTTAGCATGGATGAGTTGGACCTGGAGGGTCTGTTTCCATGCTGTACATCTCAATGACTCTATGTCACAGTCTGGGCCAGCATTCATTGCCCGAGTTGCCCTTGAGAAGGTGATGGTGAAGTGCTACAGTCCATGTGCCGTAGGTAGTTCCACAATGCTGTTCGGGAGGGAATTCCAGGATTTTCATCCAGTGACATCAAAAGAATGGTGATACATTTTCTGGTTTCATTGTTTTTAAGATTTTCTAGTGATTGTTTGGAATTGAATGGCTTGGTAGGTCATTGTTGTGGGCAGATTTCTTTCCCTAAAAAACATTATGACAATGGTATGGCAATCAATATTGGTTTCGTGGTCACCATTAGATTTGTCATTCAAAATTATTTTCTTAAATTCAAATTCAACCACCTTTCATGGCAGGATTTAAACCCAGGAGCCAGAATATTACCTAGATCTCTGGATTATTATTCTAGCAGTCATATTCTAGCAGTCAAACGGAGGGCCTTCATTTCCCCCTATGAAAGGCACTATACAAAGGCAAGATTCATTTTCTTCTTTCATAGAGGTGAACCTGAACTTTGGCTTCTCAACTGTCTCAGTGAAACGAGAAGAAACAAAATGATTAAATTGATGGACAGTTTCAAAACAACATGCTTGGACTTATTGAATTATTAACTAACGGAGTAGTCTATAATTTTATTCATTAAAAAATGTATTTTTGATCACTAGAAACAGACACTTCAAATCAACTGACTGTTATTCATTTTATAATTTTGAACATATTGCTCGTTCAAGGGTCCAACACAATATGTAAGCTCACTGATTTTTAGTTTACATTTCGAGCTTCACTGTTAACTTAGTCCCTGATATAAAAGAAAGTTCAGATTTCCTAGATGGACAAAAGTATTATGGAGAAATATGACATGAAAAAATTATGGCCAACTAGAAAAGTTCACCTGCAAAAATTTATGTGATTCCATTCAC
Organism: Chiloscyllium plagiosum; assembly: GCF_004010195.1. NCBI lineage: Eukaryota > Metazoa > Chordata > Chondrichthyes > Orectolobiformes > Hemiscylliidae > Chiloscyllium > Chiloscyllium plagiosum. The sequence continues at coordinate 77,907,042 of NC_057716.1, read as the reverse complement.
TACTGGAGCCATTGTTTGCCTTCTGCATAACAGCTTTTAACATTGATAAGGTCGCAAGAAGGCAGGGAGTTTTAAGTCTATTAACTAAACACTCATATTTAAGAATTTTCAATCTTAGACATAAATTTTACTATATGAATTGCAGTGCTTCAAGATGGTAATTCAATGATTATGAAAATAAATCTTTCAATTTTCATTCCTCACAAACTCAGACTCAATGAAGCATAAATTGTAAAGTGTATGAGCGGCACTAACTTACTACAATCTAGCAAAGCATTAAATTGGTACTAATGTTACACTTTCCTTTGTTCACAGATTCATTCTGTACTTGGGATCAGTTTGAATGCCCAAATCACAAATGTATCTCTAACCGTTGGGTCTGTGATGGTATGAATGATTGCCGGGATGGTGCTGATGAAGCAGTTTCCCTCTGTGGTAGGTTTTCAATTAGAAGTTAGATAATGATAATGAATCCACTACATATTTTCTCTCATAGTTAGTGATATCAGCTCACGTCTAATGGAAAATTTAACTCTTATGATACCCAGTTGTTTTTTAACCAGTTTTGAAACATAACATGAGCAAGTGTTCAGTTATCTCATTCTTAAAAATGTACTTAACCTATCTGCATGATGGTACCAAATTCTATAAATATCAAATACACCCATGATATCGGAAAATCCCATTTTGTTTTCAACTCAAGTCCAAATTTTTCGGTCACATAGTCTGTGTTCAATTACCAAAGACATGTATTCTGGAGTCACCACCAAAACAAAATTATAGTGTTAGAGCATTTTGTTTCACATTTAGTAAGGATGATCTACACATGTGGTGGTGCGAAGGCGTATATTCCAAACTAGGGAATTAGATTTGCTTTGTAAACATAGATTTTATTTTTTTATATTTAACATAATCCCTCCATTGGAAAAACATGATATTTCTAATGATGTTTGCAACCATTATGTTAAAATAGGGTTTCACAAATATGGCCTCTGAAGTAAGGTATGATGTAGCTATGACTTCAGTAATTACGTGTTAGTACTCAGCTAGAAGGTTGGAATTTGTACAGCACAAAGCATGTTGCTCTGCAGCTTTATCATCATTCATATATAATCGATAAAGATTATTTAACAGTAACCAAGAATTCTGGCCTAAACTTGTATGAAGACCAAGTAGCTTTTCAGCTGGGTGAAGGCAGGGTGAAGTTGGTGGGATTTCCAACAGAAATGGCCCAGCCATGTCTCAAAGCTTAGGAAAGGTGAGGAAACAAAGCACTTCCCATTCCCTTTCCCACTCTGTCAATAAGACCACAGGTGTATACAGCAGATAAATGTTGTTTCCAGGTTTCACTTAAAATTCTTGCCCCTCTATATGTGAGCCACTTACATTTTTTATCAATGTATTAATTATTCAAGATAGAACTAAATTGGAAAATGGTTTTGAATATGTATGTTGCAAACATGACAGTACTACATACCCAGTATAGATTCCAGTATAGATTCCAGAACATCTGGTTCTCTATTTGGGGAGGCGATGGCCTCATGATATTATTGCTCGACTGTTAATCCAGAGACCCAGATAATGTTCTGGGAACCTGGATTCAAGTCCCACCATGACAGATAGTATAATTTGTATTCAGTTGAGGGAAGTCTGAAATTAAAAGTATAATAATGATCATGAGTCCAATGCCAATTGTGAGAGAAACCCATCTGGTTTGCTAATGTCCTTTTGGGAAGGTAACTGCTATCCTTACTCAGTCTGACCTGTATGTGACTCTGGGCCAACAGCAATGTCGTTGACTCTTCCCTCTGGGCAATTAGGGATGGGCAGTAAATGCTGCCTAGCCAACGATACCCTCATCCCATGAATGAATAAAGAAAGAGCGTCTTTGTCACCAGCTTCAAAGTCCAGTGTAAGTAGGATGATTGCATTCCAACGTTAAGATTTTTATTGTGCAATCATCCAAGTCAGACATGATCAAGGATAATACCTGATCTGAGGAAGTGTGCTATAAATTTGTGATTATGAAGGAGAAAACAATGAATTTTCTTCACCTGAAACTCTATGTAGTTTGTAAGTAGGCCTTGTAAATTGCATTGATTCATTCAGCTTAATTATCAGTTGACAATTACATCGTATCTAATTGTGCAAATATGGAACCTGAACCTGAACTTGAAATAGAATCAGAGAATCTCTACAGTGCAGAGAGAGGCCATTCTACCCATCCAGCCTGTACAGACCCGTCCTATCCCCTTAATCCTGTATTTACCAGGGTTAATTCATCTAGCCTACATGCCTCTGGACACAAGGGGGTAATTTGGCATGGCCAATCCACCTACCTGTCACATCTTTGGAGTGTGGGAGGAAACTAGAGCACCCAGAGTAAACCCATGCAGACACAGGGACAATGTGCAAACTCCACACAGATAGTTGCACCATGTTGGAATCAAACCCCTACCACTGGGTTGTGAAGAGGACATAAATAACCTACAATGGGGCATAGATAAGTTAAGTCAGTGAGCAAAGATCTGGCAACTGGAGGACAATGTGGAAAAGTGTGAAATTATCTACTTTGGCATAGAGTCACAAAGATGTACAACACGGAAACAGACCCTTCAGTCCAACTCGTCCATGCTGACCAGATATCCTAAACTAATCCAGTTCCATTTTCAGCACTTGCCCATATCTCTTTCAACCCTTCCTATTCATATATCCATCCAGATGTCTTTCAAATGTTTAAAATGTACCAGCCTCCACCACTTCCTCCAACAACTCATGCCATGCACATACCACCCTCTACATGGAAAAGTTGCCCCTTATGTCCTTTTTAAATCTTTCCCCTCTGACCCTAAACCCTCTAGTTCTGGACTCCCACACCCCAGGGAGAAGACCTTATCTATTTACCCTGTCCATGCCCCTTATAATTTTATAAACCTCTACAAGGTCACCCCTCAGCCTCTGATGCTCCAGGGAAAAAAGACCCAGCCTATTCAGCCTCTCCCTAAAGCTCAAACGCTCCAACCCTGGCAACATCCTTGTAAATCTTGTCTGAACCATTTAAAGTGACACCTGCCTTATAGGGGGGAGATCAGATTTGCAGAAAAGAAAATTAAGTTAACATATTATCTAAATAATGAGAGATTGCAGAGATCCGAGATTCAGAGAGATCTGGAAATCTCAGGATGAATAATATAAGTTTACTTTAAGTAACCAGGAATGCTACAGAATATGGAGTTTATTGCAAGGGAAACTGAATGCAAGAGTAGGGAGGTTATACTTCTGATACGTGGAGCATTGATACGTGGAGTACTGGTCACAGTACTTATGGAAGGATGGTAAAGCATTGAAAGCAGTTCAGAAATGATTCACTAGAACTGGAATGAAAGGATTGACTTATGAAGAAAGGCTAGACAGGCGAAGTCAGTATCCTCTGGAGTTTAGAAGAGTGAGGGGTGACTGTGTTGAAACATACAAGATCCTGAGGGAACTTGACCAGGAGGATGTTGAAAACATGTTTCCTCTTGTGAAAGGCATTCCTGAAGAAGGGCTTATGCCCGAAATGTCGATTCTCCTGCTCCTTGGATGCTGCCTGACCTGCTGCGCTTTTCCAGCAACACATTTTTCAGCAGTGTTCATATGGATGTACAATGTCTGTGTATAATTTTGTCATCTGTTTATTGTTTCAATTTTTACACTGTCTGAGGAACCTTGCATTTCTTTAATTTTCACGTTATATTGTATTGACTTTGATTTTCCTCACTTTTATGTCCCTCATTAATGAGAAGAAAACAAATTTTAAATATTATGCTGCTTGTTTGAGGTAGAGGAAAATAAAAGGATGTTAAATAGGAAGTGAATAAAACAGTCAAGTTAGACTTTGAGATGCTCCAGTACACATACAATGGGTATGAGGCTGCCTTCAGTGCAGAAATTACAATAGTTCAATGAAATCATTTAATGACTCATAAGATACAACTGTTTGTGGTTTGGAACATCTGCAATTGTCATCAATTTCACTTCAGCAAATCATTGAATGAAAATAAAAATATAATTTGTTGACAACAATTTATTTTGATTCCCAATCTCAATGAGAAATAAATGTTTTTCCTTATCCTAGACCCAGTATTTTAAGCTTCTGCGGAAGGAGAACTGTACAATAAGGAATTTATAATGGGGAACAAAGAAATGGTTGACCAACTAAATACATGCTTTGGTTCTATTTTAACAAAGGAGGACACAAATTACATACCAGAGATGTTGGGGAACATGGGCCTTAGTGCAAGTGAAATACTAAGCAAATCAGTATTAGTAGGGAAATGCTTTTGGGGATTTCTTTTATTCATTCACAGGAGGAAGGCATTGCTGACTAGGCCAGCATTTATTACCCACCTAACTGAGAGCAGTTAAAAATCAACCACTTTGTTATGGGTCTGGAGTCACATGCAGGCCAGATCAGAGGTTTTATGATGGCAGATTTCCTTCCCAAAAGGGCATTAGTGAACAAGATGGGTTATTCCAACAATTGACAGTGTATTCATGGTCATCATTAGACTTTTAATTCCAGATATTTATTGAGTTCAAATTCCACCATCTATCATGGCGGGATTTGAGCCCAGGTTCCCAGAACATTATCTGGGTCTCTGGATTAATAGTCCATCAATAATACCACTAGCCCATTGCATCCTCCTTGATGGGATTGAAAACCAATAAATTCCCAGGCCCTTATACTTTAAATCCCAGAGTACTTAAGGAAGTAAAGTTAAAAATAATGGATGCATGAGTTGTCATTTTCCAACATTCCATCGACTTTAGAACAGTTCCCACAAATTAAAGGATAGATAATATAACTCATCTGTTGAAGAAAGGAGGCAAAGAGAAAACCAGAAATTATCTTGATTTGATTTGATTTATTATGATTTGATTAGATTAGTCATGTACCTAGGTACAGTGATAAGTCTTGTTTTGTGTGCAGTACATGCAGCTCACAAGATACAAAATGCATTAGGGTAGTAGAACAGAGCAAAGAATACAATGTTACATCTGCAGTAAAGATGAACTGAGAGCAAGATCATGATTAAATTTAAAATTTGAGTGGTCCGTTCAGAAGGTCAGGCAGCATCCAAGGAGCAGGAGAATCGACGTTTCGGGCATCAGCCCTTCTTCGAGTTGAAAAATGTCCTCGGATGCTGCCTGGCCTGCTGTGTTTTTCCAGCAACACATTTTTCAGCTCTGATCTCCAGCATCTGCAGTCCTCACTTTCTCAGGGTCCATTCAGAAGTCCAGTAGCAGCAGGAAAGAAGCTGTTCTTGAATCTCTTGGTATTTATGTCTTGTATCCTCTGCCCAACAGAAGAGGATGGAAGAGATTAAAACTGGGATGGGGGGAGGAGGGGTCTTTGATTATGTTGGCAGCCTTCCTGAAGCTGTGAGTAATGCAGATGGAGTCAATGGATGGAAGACTAGTTTGCATGATGGACTTCGCTGTGTTCGCAACTTTCTATAGTTTCTTATGGTCCTGGGCGGAGCAGCTGCCATACCATCATCCCGATACCAAAGAAAAGATATGCAATATGTGTCAACAACTACCATCCATTGGCTCTGACCTCCATAAGTATGAATTATTTCATGATTTAGTCCTGGCTCACATCAACTCTCGCCTTCCAGCCTGCCTTGATCCCCTGCAAGTTGCCTACCGGTGCAATAGCTCCATTTCCAACCCTACATTCATCCCTGGAACATCTGGATAATAAGGATACCTACATCAGGCTTTTACTTATCAACAGCAGCCCCACCTTCAACACTACAAGCCCAACCAACCTCATCTCCAAACTCTGAGTCCTTGATCTCTGCTCCACTGTCTGCAACTGGATCCTCAACTTCCTAACCCATGGAGGCAAGCAGGGAAAATAGACAACAACACCTCCTCCACAACAATCCAGTCCTTAACACTGGAACCCCACAAAGATGCATACTCAGTCCCCTACTGTACTCCCTGCATATCCATGACTGTGTAACCAAATTTTGTCCCAACTCCATCTACAAGTTCACTGATGACGACACTGTTGTAGGCCGCATATCAAACAATGAAGAGACAGAATACAGGAAAGAGATAGAATGCTTGGTGATATGGTGCAAAGATAATAATATCTCCTTCAATGTCAGCAAAGCTAAAGAGCTGATCATCAACTTCAGGAAGCAAGAAGGAGGGCATTCCCCTATTGACATTAATGCAACTGAGGTAGAGATGGTCATATTCCTAGGAGTGATGATCACCAGAAATCTGTCCTGGACCGCCTTTGTTGACGTCACAGTCAAGAAGACACGACAATGACTCTTCTTCCTCAGAAGGCTAAGGAAATTCAGCTTGTCTGTATGGATTCACATAGACTTTTATAGATACACCATAGAAAGCATTCTATCTGGATACATCACGAATTGGAATGACAACTGCTCTGCCTAGGACCGTAAGAAACTACAGAGTTGTGAACACAGTCCAGACCAGCACACATCCATTCATTCCATCTATACTTTCCATTGCCACGGAAAGGCAGCCAAACATTATCAAAGACCCCTCCCACCCCGGTAATAATCTCTTCCAACCTCTTTTGTCAAGCAGAAGATATAAAGCTTAAGCACATGTAACCAAAAGGTTCAAGAACAGCTTCTTCCCCGTGATTATCAGACTTCTGAATGGACCTTTCAAATTTCAAATTTAATGTTGATCTTGCTCTCTGGGAACCTTTTCTGCAGCTGTAACATTGTATTCTTTGCTCTGATCTGTTACCCTAATGCACTTTGTATGGTATGATCTGTCTGTACTGCATGCAAAACAAAACTTTTCACTGTATCTAGCTATATGTGATAATAATAAAGCAATTCAAATTAAATCATAACAAACTGGTAAATGCTAGAAGAAAGCGAGGACTGTAGATGCTGGAGACCAGAGTTGAAAAATGTGGTGCTTGAAAAACACAGCAGGCCAGGCAGCATCCGAGGAGCAGCAGAATCGACTTTTCAGGCATAAGCCCTTCTTCAGGATTCCTGAAGAAGGACTTATGCTCGAAATGTCGATTCTCCTGCTCTTCGGATGCTGCCTGGCCTGCTGTGTTTTTCCAGCACCACATTTTTCAACTCTGGTAAATGCTAGAGTCAATTCTAAAAGAATTATAATTGAGTATTTGGAAGACAGTGGCAGGATCAGACAGTCAGTGTAGATTTATGAAAGGGAAATCATGCTTGACAAATCTTTGAGGACAGAACTACTAGAGTTGAGGAAGGGGAACAAGTGAATGATGTTTATTAAGGTACACATGATTGGGGATATTATGGTGATATTATGGTGATAGGTGCTAAGACTCCAGCTATTCACAATCTATATTAATGATGTGAAAGAGGGAAGTAAATGCAATATCTCTAAGTTTGCAGATGACACAAATCTGTGGGGGACTGTGAATAGTGAGGAGGGCGCAGTGATGCTTCAGCATGATTTGGACAAGCTAAGTGATTGGGCAAGTGAATAGCAGATGCAACATAATGTGGATAAATGTGAGGTTATTCATTTTGGTAGAAAAAGCAAGAAGGTAGATTGTTACCTGAATGGCCATAGATGGGAATATGCATCAGAGCTTGGGTGACCTCATACAACAGTCGCTGAAGGCAAGAATTCAGGTGTAGCAGGCAGTAAAAAAGGCAAATAGTATGATGGCCTTCATTACAAGAGAGTTCACGTATAGGAGCAGGGAAGTATATAGGGTATTGCTGAGACCGCACCTGAAATATTGTGTGCAATTTTAGTCTCTTTACCTGAGGAAGCATGTTCTTGCTATAGAGAGAGTGCAACAAAGGCATACTGGACTAATTCCTGGGATGGTGGGACTGACATATGATGAGAGGTTGAATTGGTGAAGAATGTGTTTGCTGGAGTTCAGAAGAAAGAAGGGGTATCTCAGAGAAATCTATAAAATTCTAGATAAGTGAGATGCAGAAAGGATGTTCCTGGTGGCAGGGGAGTTCAGAACCAGGGGGTCATAGACCAAGGATACAGGGTATGTTGGAGTGAGTCTTTATGGAGACAATAATTTTTCAGGAGACAAACAAAGCTCAAGGCATGTGGTAACTTTTATTAATGTTTTTCACCGTATAATACAAGGAGAGGCCTTAAAAGCTTCCCTCAAATCTGACCTTGACATGAGGGTTCAATTACCCGCTAAATCTGCTGTGCAAATCAGAAGAAAAGTTCAATGACACTCTAATTTCAACATTTTTTTTCTTAATCATTTTATGGGATGTGGTAATCGCTGGCTGGCCAGCATTTATTGCCCATCCATAGTTGCCCTTGAGAAGGTGGTGGTGAGCTGCTTTCTTGAACTGCTGCAGTCCACCTGTTGTGGGTAGACCTACAAGCCCATTAGGGAGGAAATTCCAGAATTTTGACCCAGCAACAGTGAAGGAATGGCAATATATTTCCAAATCAGGATGGTGAGTGGCTTTGTCTTTCTGGATGGAAGTCGTCGTGGGTTTGAAAGGTGCTGTGTGAGGATCTTTGGTGAATTTCTGCAGTGCATCTTGTAGATAGTGCACACTGCTACAACTTAGCATTGGTGGTGGAGGGAGTTGATGCTCTTTGATGCAGTGCCATCAAGCAGGCTGCTTTGTCCTGGATGGTATCAAGTTTCTTGAGTGTTGTTGGGACTACGCTCCATCACACTCATGACTTGTACCTTGCAAATAATGGACAGGCTTTCGGGAGTCAGATGGTGAATTACTTGCCATAACTTTCCTAGCCTCTGACCTGCTCTTGTAGCCACTGTGTTTATGTGGTGAGTCCAGTTAAGTTTCTGATCAATGGTAGCTCCCAGGATGTTGATAGTAGGGGATTCAATGATGGTAACACCATTGGATATCAAGGGGTGTTGGTTAGATTGTGTTTTGTTGGTAGTGGTCATATGCTGGTATTTGTGTGGTGCGAATGTTGCTTGCCACTTGTTTGATTAAAATGTCTTTCATACATTTTTCTTGTACCATTAACATGGCAGCATATGTTCCCTGCCCATGTATACTATTGGTTAATTAGTGCTGGGTTGGTCATCCATAATTGGTTTCCCAGTATATCATTCAATGTGTGATCTTGTTGCTATGCTCCAAATTGACTCCTTTAGAAGTGTGGGAAACTTTAGTTTCAATGATCGCTTGTAACCTTTTATCTCTCAACTAGGACAGATAAGGAAAGCCCCTTATGTTTTAAACCTTTCTTTCTAATATTTTAGTGATTAGTATATATCTTTTTTGAACACATCGGAATCTATAATTATAATTATCTTGAAGAATCTTAATTAAACCTACTTGTAGTATTATGACCGATTGATTAGGAAAAGACTCAAAAAGAAACAGCAAAAATGGCTGCTGGTAGGCCCAATAGGGTAGGCCATTTATGTCTGAGATGAGGAGAAATTTCTTCATCCAGAGAGTAGTGAGCCTGTGGAATTCACTACCAAGGAAAGCAGTCAAGGCCAAAACATTGCATGATTTCAAGAAGGAATTGAAAATTGCACCTGGAGCTAAAGGGATCAAAAGATATTGTGGAGCAGACTATTGAGTTGGATGATCATCTATGATCATGTTAAATGACAAAACAGGGCCAGATGGCCCACTCCTGCTCCTGTTTTTCTTTTATGTTTCTACCCTGGCTGTGTCATGAGGTAGATAAAAAGACATTAATCCCAGGACTATTGTTGTAATTGGTAATCAACATTTCTTCAACTTTTCTTCAAAAGTATTTTTCAGTGAATGTTTGCCAAAATATTACAGCCAATGCTTCACATTAGACATTGAAAATTTTAATTTGCTGAAATTTCTTGACTGTTCATCTCCAACTTTAACTGAAATACCAGAAATGTGTTTTAGAGGGAACAATTAATAAATCATAGGTACAGTGCATGTAAGAAGTTGCAAAAGGTTATATGACTGCACAACCTAAAAATTGGCAATTTAAATATCAATGTTATTTTGTGTCAATCCAGCTTGTTTTTTTAATGCTGCCAGGCGATGCTGAGACTGCAACTGAGCATGTGTAGCAAGTGCTTCTTCCACTGTTATGGCTCAAATAAACACAGCCAATTTGAAAAATTTCAACTGGAGGCTTGTCTAAGCTTGTTAACATAGCTGGTATATTCTCGCCACTGCAATTAAACAATTGTTTTGCCAAAAGAACAAGCCTAATCATGCTGTCTTTCAGTATACACAAAGGGGTATCTGCTTAATAGAATGCTGATAACCCCACTCCTAAAAAATATTTATGGTTGTTGACCTTCATTTTTGTAGTCCATTTTTTTCAGTGCAAACATGAACTGTAACGTGAACAATGCCTGGCCAAGCATAGCACTCTTACAGTGATGTTTACTTGACAATGTAAGATATTTATTTCATAAGGATTGTGAAAGGTCCCATTCAGACAGGCCAATTTATTGACCACAAGATTATGATAGATGAATGATGTAAGCTTCAGGGAAGTCAAGTCTGACACATGGAGCCAAACAAGGTGATAATAAATAGCTGCCCAAATAAGCTCACTACAAAGATCACAATGGAAGTCATGAACAAACCTTATAAATAACAAAAAAAATCAAGATAAGGCTTTGATCACAATGAAAATTAGCAACAAAGGATAGATGTAGGCACGTACAGCATATATGGATCAAACGTTGAAAATGGTACTTCTTACTTCAATAGAAATCAATGAACTTACTGACTCTTCACATACTTTTCAGCAAAGGTCATGTGGTGTTTCACAACAGTGTCAATTGTATGATATTGGCCAGATAGACAATTTGCATTGTTTACTCACCTGAACTAGACTTCTGTAAGTAGATGTTTTACTTCAGAATGCATTTAACCCATGAAGGACATCAATTATCCAGACAGTTTAGCTACTTAAATGGGAAGTGACATGGAATCATATAATCCCCATAGTGCAGATAGAGGCCATTCAGCCTGTTGAGCCTGTACCAAACTTCTGAAGATCATCCCACTCAGTTCCACCCTATCCCCATAACCCCACATATCACAAGATACTACGGGCACTTAGCATGGCTAATCTACTTAACCTGCACATCTTTGGACTTTGGGAGGAAACCAGAGTACCAGAGGGAAACTCATACAGACTTGGGGAGAACATGCAAACTCCATACAGACAGTGACCCAAGGCTGGAATTGAAGCTGAGCCCCTGGTGCTGTGAGGCAGTGGTGCTGACCACTGTGCCACCCAAGTTTTGACGCTATTGCTGGTTCTCAATTTGGAGGCTGATATTATTGTTATTCGTTGCAACAGTATCACAGCCTCCAAATTAAGCCTGTATTACAGCCTCCAGTATGTCAGCCTCCAAATTAAGAGCTACCAATAGCATCAAAGCTTGCCATCTGAGTTGGAAAATATGTGCGTAATCATGTGTCTATCCTCAAGTTCACAGCAAGTCTTCTACACAAGCCTAAATGAATGGTAGTAGTTATGTACTCCGAACATTCTCTGTTCCCTTCATTGATCGTGATTAATCACAGTCTGCAATATTCAGCAACTTCGATGTAGTGCACAGACTGCCAACTGACACCACACATTCAACAATTAAGGTCTCACACAGAAATATCAACAAACATTTACTGACCTGGATAAGGAAACACAGTGATAAAGTGAGGACTGGAGGAAAATGATTGTATCAGTCAGCAGGTGCTGTGAAGACAGTTTTATGGTATATGATGATTTGGAGTTGCTAGTGTTTGACTGGAGTGTACAAAGTTAAAAAAAAACACACAACACCAGGTTATAGTCCAACAGGTTTGCAGATATTTGGAAGCACTAGCTTTCAGAGCGCTGCTCCTTTATCAGGTGGTTGTGGAGTATAAGATCATAGGACACAGAATTTACAGCAAAAGTTTACAGTGTGATGTAACGAAATTATATATTGAAAATTTTTGTTAAGTCTCATCTTTTCAAATGGGCATGTCGGTTTCAGTTCTTGGACTGAACAGTCCAACAGAACATGATATACGATGCTTGATTCAGTTATGCTTTTAGATATGTAGGCACCACATCAATTACCAGTAATTAGGGTGTACAATTACAAATATATACCAAATACATCTGAGTCTGAATGGGACCTGATTGAGGTTCTAAGAATATGAAGGACACGTACAATGCAGATAGGAAACAGTTTGGTTGAATGGTCAATAATGAGGGGACTTAATCTTAAGGTGAAATGCAGGAAATTTGGGGGGCTTTGAAGAATGAATGTTTGACACAGAGTGTGGGGAATCTGGATGCATTACCTATGAGGAAAGTAGAAGTGAGAAACCTCACAACTTTTAAAAAGAGCCTTGGAAATTTCATAATATTAAATGTTATGGACTGACTGTTGCAATGTGAGATTAGTGTAAATCGATCAACACAGACTCAATGGATGAAGGGCCTCTTCTGTGATATTTGATTCTGTGACTAAGACACTGGCACTGGTTTTAAACTTGAACAGGTTCCATGGAGGAAGCATTCCATGCCACAACTGTTGTTTCTATGGATGAGAGAGTGTTTAATGTAACATCTATGCAAGTAAATACATAAGAATATAAAGAGCAGGGTTCCAATTCACGGAGAGGATGCAGAAGTGAAAAGCAAAATGAAAACAGAAGTGTAACTCATGTTATCAGATGACAAGTAAGCCTAATATTCTTTTCAGAAGCGGATAGAGTAAAAAGAAAAAAGAAAATCTGGCAAGGTGCTAAGACTCTGATAAAGTTCTTTCCACTTCTTCAGGTGTCAATGGTGTAAGTTCATTGATCTGAATGTTGGCCAGAATTTCACTGTTTCATCCAGCTCTACTTTCACTTGCACTTGCAAAAACAAAATAATGCCCCTCGTGATGGCTGCTTATTCATATCGTGTTAACAAGAGGATTATGATCCCAGCTATTTTTTTTCACAGGACAAGTTTGACCTGAGGCTGAAATCTGGTTTGACAGATCCTAACTTGGCTTGTCTTGGTTTTAAAAGTAGTGATTGCAATGAAAGCAACCAGATCATATGGAATATGAGTTCACTGATTGGGACTGTTAATTTGGTCCAATTCGAGACCACTTGGCTGATAGACAAAAGCAAGAGTATCAAACATCCTGTTCACTCTGAGAGTTGGATCAGTGTCAAGGAGTCTACACATGTGAATACAGAGTGACTTGGTGACAGCACACCAGTCTCCTGTGGAGTTATTTCAGCCCCCTTTTCAGATTTCTAAACCCCATCAAGTCTACAGAATCCCAATCATCTAGGATGCCTTCCTTTCCACGCCATAGGACCTACTCTTGGACAACTGCCAATGAGACAAGCAGCCTGTCAGATCTTCAATCAGTAAGCTCTCTGACAAGGCTACTTACTTGCCTTGGATTAATAGATCAAATTCAATCTCGCTTTGGGCTTCCTGTTCAGAATACATTAAGATTATCTTGCAACCTTGGTTCCAAAATCTGGTATCAACTAATTTATACTGTGCTAAATCAATACGTGTATCAGATATGGGCAGCGTGGTGGCACAGTGGTTAGCACTGCTGCTTCACAGCGCCAGAGACCCGGGTTCAATTCCCGCCTCTGGCGACTCTGTGTGGAGTTTGCACATTCTCCCCGTGTCTGCGTGGGTTTCCTCCAGGTGCTCCGGTTTCCTCCCACAATCCAAAAATGTGCAGGTTAGGTGAATTGGCCATGCTAAATTGCCCGTAGTGTTAGGTGAAGAGGTAAATGTAGGGGAATGGGTCTGGGTGGGTTGCGCTTCGGTGGGTCGGTGTGGACTTGTTGGGCCGAAGGGCCTGTTTCCACACTGTAAGTAATCTAATCTAATCTAATATATTTGCTTTCAGTAATTTTGACTTCCTTAAAGCGTGACTTTACTGAATTAATGAGATGTATTTCCTTTGGAATGTATTGAAGACATTTATATGTTATACTGATATATCAGGACAGCACAGTGGCACAGTGGTTAGCACTGCTGCCTCACAGCGCCAGAGACGCGGGTTCAATTCCCGCCTTAGGCGACTGACTGTGTGGAGTTTGCACATTCTCCCCGTGTCTGCGTGGGTTTTCTCCGGGTGCCCGGGTTTCCCCCCACAGTCCAGGTGAATTGGCCATGCTAAATTGCCCCGTAGTGTTAGGTAAGGGGTAAATGTAGGGGTATGGGTGGGTTGCGCTTTGGCGGGTCGATGTGGACTTGTTGGGCCGAAGGGCCTGTTTCCACACTGTAAGTAATCTAATCCTGAAACTAGAATTTGATTTATTCATGTTGTGGATATACTTCCTTTATACATTTCCCTTACCACCCAGAATTCCAGCATAATTCCGCATGATCTTCTTCAACTGGGATCAATAGCACCTTAGTAGTCTTTAGCACAGTTTTCCTTTCCTTTTCAAATTTCAGTACACTTATTTTGTTATCAGAAGATGATGTTGAGTAACAACAATAATAGATGTCAAGTGTATGAAAGCTTTATATTATTTTAATTACTAGCAACTACTTATTAATTTAAATTAAAAACAATATCTCAACATGATTTGTATTTCTAAAAAGACATCACAAAGGCAAGTCTCACACACATCATGAGTGTTACTTCACGAATGTATTATTTATAGATTATTTCACTACCACAGGTTCAGTCACTTGTGCTCCTGATTTGTTCCAATGCCCCAACTCGCATGTTTGTCTCCCAAAACATTGGCTGTGTGATGGTGATAAAGACTGCCCAGATGGAAGTGATGAGCTCTCCACAGCCGGTTGCAGTAAGTAATGCCGAAACAATTGTCTTGGTTTATTGAGACAAGAATTCACTGTGGTTATACAGCAGGACCAATGAATTTTGTAAAATTAAGCAATAAATTTGCATTAACTGCATCTTTCAGAGAGACTGAGAGTGAGTTATGACAGATACGATGCAAATCGCAATTAATTCATATGTAGATAGAGACAACAGTGTAGCACAACATCTTCTGTTGTGGTCCAGTAAATCTCTAGTTCCATAATATATCATATGATACAATAATGATATATCAGTAAACCATGCAAAAAATGTTAACTCATGGTGTCAGACAAGTGTTAATTCACTGGATTCATTTGTATTGGAAATTTACAAACCATGCGGTAAATTTTCAACTTGCAGTCTGGACATAAAGTGAAATTATGTATATATTTCAACTTTAAAAAATGATGAAAAATTGATGGAAATTAAAATCAACTCACTTATAAATGGAGTGGTTGTTCTGCACACCAGTTTTACATCCTAACTGAAAATTGTAAATGTCCGTCATCTGAGATTTCCTCCATTCTTTTAGAAGTATGTTACTTTCAAACCATCTTATATTGCCTGGACCAAAACATATTTAAAGTTGTACAAATCAATAACCAAACATAGTGGAGAAGCTGTTGACTATTGAACAAATCGATGAAATTTGCCTTCCCAATTAAATCTATTACGAAGGTCTGTTAGCTTGCATTATTAGACTAAGACATCCATTATAGTATGTTGTCAAGCCTTGAGCTAATAATTGGATGAAAATTATGAAATGACTGAAGTAACAAATGACACACACAAATATTATCTAAGTACATTACACTTGAGCAATATTTATCAACAGTTCATGGACCAGACTGTTGGCTAAGAAAAGCAAAACAACTTGAAAAAGTCAGGAGATTGATTTAATATCTCAAGTGTAAGATAATAGTAATTCACTGGATTCATTTGCATTGGAAATTTCCAAGCCATGGGGTAAATTCCCATAAATCCGGGTTTTTTTCAAACTCATTCTTTTTTCAAGAGATGTGCCGTTGTTGCCCATCTCCACTTTACTGCAAGAAAGGCATGGTCAGCTGCCTTCTTGAACTGCAAAACACAACTGGGAGCTGAGAAATGGATTAAGTTCCTGACTGAAACTTTGATAGTTGTTTGGTTGTACAGAAATTGAGCATATCTGAAGAAACAAACATGCTGTTAAAATTTTTCATCATGCCCTCATCAGGACAGAAACACAAGAATTTCAAATCTCAAAGAGAACAGCAACTTATACTGCATAGAAGGCAGTGTTCATTAATTGGCAAGTTGAGGCATTCCTGTGAAGAATGCACCAGATAATAGTTAACTCCTAAGCTTTTGCTTCAACTTAAACCAGATAGGTTTTAATTTGTCCAGATAGCATTATAAAGAATGCATATGTGAATATATGTCCACCAAGCTGTAAAAATGAAATGTGCAGACAAGGTCCTTGTGTTTACAAACAACAATGCTCTACATGTGGATATCTGCATTTTCCAGCATGCATAATTAGTCATACCGAGATCCTGATGGGCAATCTTAAAGCAGTTGTCAGTGCAATTCAGAGTCTATTTGCCAAACAGTCAGTACTCACTATTCATAAAGTGTGTTATGACCAAGACTGGAAAATTATGTAAATTCATCTTGCCACTCCTGAGATAGATATAATAGAATACTTTTTTTAATGTTTATTTTTTCCAATTCTGTACGGACATCAACATGCATTAAAGCAAATGAAGAACCTATCAGATTTGCTTACATTACTTGGAATTAAAGTAGTTAATTTACTGAAACTCACTGAAGTGAGGCATAAAAGTTATTGAGAAGGTAAAAATCTACCATGATTTCTGTCAAACACAAATGCTAGCATGGAAACAGGTTGAATGATGTACAGAGTAAGTGGACTAGATTAGAAAAACAGTTCAATGAAAAATTTATATGTTGAGATGGTGGTTCATCTGGAGACAGTTGAATGTTTCCATGTTCTGTCATCGGTTTTCCTCTGGCTGATCATTTCTTGCAGAATTGGGCTCCACGAATAGAGAAAGTGACAGAGTCCTTATTCTTGATAAAAAGCAAAGTACTACACATGTTTGAGATCTGAAAGAACACAGACAGTGCAGGAAAACTCAGCCAGTCTAGCGGCATCTGGGTAAACAGAATAAAAGTTATCTTGGATTCAAGATATTAACATTATTTCTCTCTCCACGGATGTCATTAGGCATGCTGAGTTTGACTTTCACATGTTGTATTTTTTTTAATATTGGTGTATGTTCCTTGATACTGCTCACTGTTCCTGGATATCTTTCTTTTCTTCTGTAGCAAAAAGTCACAGCTTACATTAGGACTGCTCACAGGAGGTGATTGGATGTGTGAAATAAATGTGATCATTGGTCCACAATGGGGATAATCTATTTCTACAGTTGTGATTGTCCATTGCCAGAGAACGCCTATTATCTTTTGATAGAGACAAAGGAGCATCACTCGTACACATTGCATAATAATTTTGGGATTTGATTTGATTTTTGATTTGATATATTGTAGTCACATGTACCTAAGTACAATTAAAAGCTTTGTTGGTGAACAGAACAGGCAGATCACAGTAGGCAATGGCATACAGGTCATAGGGTGCTTAGACAGAGTGAGGCATAAAGGTTACACTACACAGGAGGTGCATGAAGCAAGATCAACATTAATAAGATCAACATTATTTGAAGTTAGAGATTCCATTCATCAGTCCCTGCCATCAATAATGGCAGGGACGAAACTATCCTTGAACCTGTTTGTGTGTGTGTTCAAGCTTCTGTATCTTCTGACTGGCAGAAAAGGTTGTGGGAGAGCATTACCGTGGTGGGGGGGATACTGAGAAAGAGGTTATGATCATGCCACCACCATCAAGCCCTCTATCTCCTTTCTGCATTCTGACTCATCTTTGTTCGATATCTGTTCTACTACAATGGTGTCATCAGCAGCCTGTAGATGATGAGGGTGTAGATTTACATTGTTGTTTCAGAAGTATCTGTAGTCAACTTGTCGCATCCTCACAGGAATTATAACATCTCATTGTGAGCTGTATATTCCAGATCATGAATTACAATGCCCAGGCAATTACCCCTTGAATAGGTTTTTCTGGATGGTAGCCATTACTCATTCCATTGTATATCCCTATGAGTTTTGCTGCTTTCAGATCAGGTGAATTTGGGGGCTACTTTGAAGTACTCAAGCTATTTTTTAAAATGTTTTTTTTCTCTCAAATCCAAAGTTCAAGTCTTTTAAGGTCATCAATGAAATTTTAACGATTAATATTCAATGTTCTACATCATTGTGGCAATTGTTGTTCTCATTTAGGATTTGGTATCCTTGCAATTTTATTTTATTAAGTGCAAGAAGAAAAACATTGACAGCGATTTTTTTTCAGCAATGTAAAAACTTCAGTGTTCAAATGTCAGGCTTAGAGACAAAGTTTCTACCACTGAATAAAAGCAAACAATAAACACCTAGCACCTATTTTTAAGCCATTATAATTTCCCTATTTTGTGTGATTGTGTACAGAAATTAAAAGAATATTGAGTAATAAAGGTTTTTATAATCAATATTTTGGTAAAGCATGAGTGAACATGCAACTTTTTATTAAATGGAACTGTTTGAATAAACATTTGAAAGGAAATGTTCAGATTATATGACTTGAGCCATAATATACCGCAATTACTTCAACTTGTATAATACACATTAAGTACACATATGAACTTTAATTTCATGTATTGTTTCTTCCTCTTCTAGCACACAACAGCACATGTGACAACAACGCTTTCAAGTGTCAGAACAATTTGTGTGTTCCACAACATTTTGTATGTGACCATGATGATGATTGCGGAGATGGAACTGATGAACCTCCAGAATGTGGTCGGTATAAATATTCTTAAGCCACTTGAAAGTGGATTAATCTTGACTGATATTAGTATTATCCTGAGGACGTAATCAAGACCTGTAACCATCTACAGGAGCAGAGTATTGTGGATGCTGAATATCTGAAATTTAAAATCATTGTTACATTTCAGGGTTGATATGTTGGATACTAAGATGTTGTCCCTCATAGAAGATCCTGAACTCGGAAGCAAAATTTAAAAATAAAGGGCTTCCCATTTTAAGTGGAGGTGATGTAGAGGTGCCTTTGGATGGACAATGTAGTACTACGGGCAGTTATGTACAATATCATTGTATTTGTTACAAGATTAATCATGTTGTTTTGTATAAAAATGAAATTACTTTCTTTTACTTATTAGATTAGATTAGATTCCCTACAGTGTGGAAACAGGCCCTTCAGCCCAACAAGTCCACACTGACTCTCCGAAGAGTAAACCACCCAGTCCCATTTCCCTCTCACTAATGTACCTAACATTATGGGCAATTTAGCATGGCCAATTCACCTGACCTGCACATCTTTAGACTGTGGGAGGAAACTGGAGCACCTGGAGGAAACCCACACAGACATTGGGAGCATGTGCAAACTCCACACAGAAAGTCACCCGAGGCTGGAATCAAACCTGGGAACCTCGTGCTGTGAAGCAGCAGTGCTAACCACTGAGCCATTGTTCCGCATTCAAATTTAAAATTCCCCTTTCAGATTGCCTAAATCTATGCATTTATTGGAATTTGAAGTATTACATACCGTCATACCTTTTCATTAGGCATATGTGTGTCTTATGCCTTAGAGTTAAGGCCAGATAGTTTTAATCAACCTATCTGGGTTTTGCCCGAAACGTCGATTTCAAAGCTCCTTGGATGCTGCCTGAACTTCTGTGCACCACTAATCCAGAGAAAGGAATAGATTCAGCCATCAAGAACTCTATAACTTTCTTGAGATTAGATATCCTTGAATGCTATCTGAGGAAATGTTTACCTCACTCATAATTGTTTGAAAAAGGTTTCTCATGAAAATATAAACACAAAGGCCTCACCTGCTCCAGAGGCATGGGGGAAGGGGAAATGAGGGAACTGTTGAAGTCCACATTGATGCCTTGGGGTTGAAGTGTTCCGCCTCGGAGCACTTCCCCCACCTCACCCTAGTTCCAAACTTCCAGCTCAGCACTGTCTCCATGACTTGTCCGGACTTGTCCTATCTGCCTATCTCCTTTTCCATCTATCCACTCCACCCTCTCCTCCCTGACCTATCACCTTCATCCCCTCCCCCACTCACCCATTGTACTCTATGCTACTTTCTTCCCACCCCCACCCTCCTCTAGTTTATCTCTCCACGCTTCAGGCTCACTGCCTTTATTCCTGATGAAGGGCTTTTGCCTGAAACATCGATTTTGAAGCTCCTTGGATGCTGCCTGAACTGCTGTGCTCTTCCAGCACCACTAATCCAGAATCTGGTTTCCAGCATCTGCAGTCATTGTTTTTACTCTATTCCTTTCTCTGACATGCAGAGAATTTGAATTTCGAAAACACTTTTAAAGAAGTGCAAAGTGTTAAACGCGTATTAAACTTTGCTTAGACTGCTCATGGATTATTGCTCACAATTTTGTCTCCACGGTATAAGAAAACATGAAAACATCAGAGAAGCTGCAAAAACATCAGTGTTCATGAGATGATTTTAGCGAAGGGAGGATATACTGACCAGGAAATCCTTCAAAAGCTATTATTCTCGAAAACAGGGGGCTGATAGAGCTTTCAGATTATGAAAGAGTTAAATAGGGTGGAGTTACAGGAAATGTTTTCACTTCTGGATGAGTTCAAAATTATAATTATGCCTCCAAAATAGCCAGTAATAAATCCAATCAGAAAATTATAAGAAGCTTATTTACCCAAAGAGTGGGTTGAATATGGAAGAGGCTACTATGAGAAGCAACTGGGCAAATATTACAGATGCATTTAAGGGAAGCTCGAGAAGAACATGAGGGAGAAAATAATAGAAATAAAATGTGGTGATAGGGATGCACAAAGTTAGGAAGAGAAGCTGTAGAGCCAAATTGTTCTGTCCTGTATGCTCACTGTACCTTAATAAATCAATAAATAATGAGGAAAGTGTCATTCACCATTTATGCCCTCATGCTATATTTAGAAAAAAAGGGAAAACAGTTGAATTGTTCATGAAGATGTCTATATGTATGTAGTTGAGGGTCATTTTGAGGTAGTCTACATGGACATCAATAAGGACTTTGATAAGGTTTTGCATGGGAAATTGGTTAAGAGATAGAGAGTGGGTGAGCAATCATGCCTCCATATTGAAGATTTAAACTTTAATTAACTATGAAATGATATATTTTACAATTAAAAAATTGTCCATGCTGTTGTGTGCTAAAATGACGTTTCCTTTTTTCGTGGATTTTTAGTATACAAATCCTGTGGCCCACATGAATTCCGTTGCGCCGATGGAAGATGCCTTATCAGTGCAGATTGGGAATGTGACGGGGACTTTGATTGTCTTGACTATTCAGATGAAGCACCTAAAAATTTAAAGTGCATAACAGGTAGAGCATTTTTTTTATTGTTCCTTGATTTAATGTTCCTTGGTTATTGTTGCTGGTGAGTGTCTACAAAGCAATATTTGTTTGAAGATTCATGCCAAATTGGTATCACATTGTGTATGGTTGTCAACATATAATTAAAATTAATGGCTAGAAATATGTCTGCTCTTAGAAATGGAATCCAAAATGACATTACCAACATAAATTCATGTAGACCTGGATTTTACTATGGATGATGAAGAACCATCGCGTATTGTTCATTGTGATTACAGTTATCCATAAACTTTGTGTAAGCTGTTCAGCAGCATCTTAGGACTGTGAGAGATTTTTTCCAACATGTAGCCCTCCACAGGGCAAGCAGTTGTAAGGTGTTTCAAAATTTAATCAATAAGTAGAATGTTTACTGATGGAAACTGAGTAAGCCAGGAACCATAAATTAAAATATTATAAAATAATGTACTGGAAGTAAAATACAGGGAAAGAAAAATATACTCATTCACCTTTACTCTGCCACTACACGTTATCTCACCAAGGCTCATGGAGTATGACTCTCAGTATTACATGCATCATGTCCACTCAATACCTCTCATCTACTGTGTCCCCCATAACTGCCAATCCTTCCTGCCTTCCTATATTCTGTGTTTCTTACTCACTAGGTCACCTCCCTACCTCTCCTGCTTCTATGTCACCAAATAACCCCCACACCATCCACTTTTGTCATGCTCAATCTATCCTTTTGTCTCATTGCAGAATATACTGGATAACTATCCAGCCCCACCACCTCTTGCATTCTACCAACCCCCCACCATTCCCCACAGCACCAGAACTGACCTTCCTATAATTGAAGAATATCATCCTGGAAAAACACAGCAGGCCAGGCAGCATCTGAGGAGCAGGAGAATCGACGTTTCGTGCATAAGCCCTTCTTCAGAAATGAGGCTGGTGTGCCAAGCGGACTGAGATAAAGGGTAGGGGGGAGGGAATTTTGGGGAGGGGTGCTGGGAATACGATAGGTGGAAGGAGGTGGGAGTGAGGGTGATAGGCCAGAGAGGGGATGGGGGCGGAGAGGTCGGGAAGAGGATTGCAGGTCAAGAGGGCGGTGCTGAATCCAGTGGTTGGGACTGAGATAAGGTGGGGGGAGGGGAAATGAGGAAGCTGGAGAAATCTACATTCATTCCGTGTGATTCTTTGAGGAGGTGACCAAGCATGTGGATGAGGGTAGAGCAGTGGATGTAGTGTACATGGATTTTAGTAAGGCATTTGATAAGGTTCCCCATGGTAGGCTTATGCAGAAAGTCAGGAGGTATGGGATAGTGGGAAATTTGGCCAGTTGGATAGGAAACTGGCTAACCGGTCGAAGTCAGAGAGTGGTGGTAGATGGTAAATATTCAGCCTGGAGCCCAGTTACAAGTGGAGTTCCGCAGGGATCAGTTCTGCTGTTTGTAATTTTTATTAATGACTTGGATGAGGGAGTCGAAGGGTGGGTAGGTAAATTTGCAGATGATACGAAGATTGGTGGAGTTGTGGATAGTGAGGAGGGCTCTTGTCGGCTGCAAAGGGACTTGGATATGATGCAGGGCTGGGCTGAGGAGTGGCAGATGGAGTTCAATCCTGCCAAGTGTGAGGTTGTCCATTTTGGAAAGACAAATAAGAATGCGGAATACTGGGTTAACGGTAGGGTTCTTAGTAAGGTGGAGGAGCAGAGGGATCTTGGTGTCTATGTTCATTGATCTTTGAAAGTTGCCACTCAGGTGGATAGAGCTTGTAAGAAGATCTATGGTGTATTAGCGTTCATTAGCAGAGGGATTGAATTCAAAAGTCGTGAAGTGATGTTACAGCTGTACAGGACTTTGGTTAGGCCACATTTGGAGTACTGTGTGCAGTTCTGGTCCCCTACTTTAGGAAAGATGTGAAAGCTTTGGAGAGGGTGCAGAGAAGATTTACCAAGATGTTGCCTGGAATGGAGAATAGGTCGTACGAGGATAGGTTGAGCGTGCTAGGCCTTTTCTCATTGGAACGGAGAAGGATGAGGGGTGACTTGATAGAGGTGTATAAGATGATCAGGGGAATAGATAGAGTAGACATTCGGAAACTTTTTCCCCGGGTACAACAGAGTGTTACAAGGGGACTTTAACTTAAGGTGAAGGGTTGAAGGTATAGGGGAGATGTCAGGGGTAGGTTCTTTACCCAGAGAGTGGTGGGGGCATGGAATGCGCTGCCTGTGGGAGTGGCAGAGTCAGAATCATTGGCGAACCTAAGTGGCAATTGGATAGGTACATGGATGGGTGCTTAAGCTAGGACAAATGTTCGGCACAACATCGTGGGCCGAAGGGCCTGTTCTGTGCTGTATTTTTCTATGTTCTATGTTCTATGTTCTATGTGATTGGAGGGTTACTAGGCGGAAAATGAGTCACTCTTCTTCCAGGCGTCGTGTGGTCAGGGTCCGGCACCTTCCCCTGCAACCGCAAGAAGTGAAAAACTTGCACCCACACCTCCCCCCTCACCTCCCTCCAAGGCCCCAATGGATCCTTCCATATCCATCGCAAATTCACCTGCACCTCCACACACATCATTTACTGTATCCATTGCACCCG
>NC_057716.1:77854609-77883126 GCF_004010195.1 Chiloscyllium plagiosum | reverse complement strand
ATTTCCCCTCCCCCCACCTTATCTCAGTCCCAACCCCCGGATTCAGCACCGCCCTCTTGACCTGCAATCCTCTTCCCGACCTCTCTGCCCCTACCCCCTCTCCGGCCTATCACCCTCACCCTCACCTCCTATTGTATTCCACCTATTGTATTCCCAGCACCCCTCCCCAAATTCCCTCCCCCCTACCCTTTATCTCAGCCTGCTTGGCACACCAGCCTCATTCCTGAAGAAGGGCTTATGCCCGAAACGTCGATTCTCCTGCTCCTCGGATGCTGCCTGGCCTGCTGTGTTTTTCCAGCACGACATTTTTCAACTCTGACCTGCCTATAAGTCCCAGATTGCTTGTGTTTGACCTGCTGACTGACTGTGGCCAGAACAAGGACACCTGGAATCTGTCAGCACCAAGTGCTTGACTGACTGCAGCCAAACCTCTGGACTAGAATTGGATGAGCCCCTATCCTGACAGTATTCCCTCTTGACCCCATTACAGCCTGGCCTATTTTGATTTTTAGACCTGGCCATTTAGTTGAAGCACATAGAGTGGGGCCACACAGCCCAGTAAGTTGCCAGCACATGCTGCAGTTCTGATGTTAACATAGCCCATTATCATATAGTGACATATCCAGCCATTTGTCTATTCAGTATTACACACCATGACAGGCTGAATAAGGCACCCTCTAAAAAGCAATTCAAGCCACAGAGGCTGGAAGTCTCCAATAAGTGTAAAGTGATTGACAATTGAGCAAGCAAGATAAGAGCCATAAAGAGTATTCTGTACAGAATGTTTGTGTGTCCTTGCTTATCAATGGCCTGGTATTAGCACACAAGTTATAGAGCCACTGAACTTCAAAGTTAAGTGTTGACAAGTTGAAGTAGTGTAAGAATTGGTCCAAGAGCAGCCATGCTGAAGTAGTGAGGCTTGTGGATTGTCACTGGTAAATTTGGTGAATGAAGCATGGGGGACGATCATGGCCATGGAGCATGCAGGGATATTGTGATGAAGAACCGAGTAGGGTGATAGCTGAGATAAGCAAGATGTGAGTTGCAGCCGCCAGGCTCCCACTCTGACATGCAGGTTGGTATTTTGTGCTCAAGAGCATGGTGCTGGAAAAGCACAGCCAGTTAGACAGCATCCAAGGAGCAGGAGAATCAACATTTTGGGCATAAACCTTTCATTCCTGATGATGGGCTTATGCCCAAAATGTTGATTCTCCTGCTCCTTGGATGCTGCTTGACCTGCTGTGCTTTTCTAGCACCGCATTCTCGACTCTGATCTCTAGCATCTGCAGACCTCACTTTCTCCTGATATTTTGTGCTGTCCAACTTCCCAGGGAAAGACAGGAGAATTGAATGGTGTGTAGAAATTATCTGCTGGTAAAATGTTTGAAAATATAATGGCACTGAATAGCAGGATTCTGAAGTTGACATTAAAAATGTAAGGGAAAAATTGCAAAGCCATTTCTCAAAGTCCCAATTCTGATTTTTTATTTAATTCTTGTTGTACTTTCCCAACTGTATTGCCCACACCACTGAACAAAGGTGAAAATTCAACCCATGGAGTATAAAACAAAGAGATTGTGGTGAATCCTTTGAAATAACTGGTTCAGCCTCAGGCAAAGTAAGAGATAATGCCCTCACCAATCAGAGTCAATCTGAGTGGTTTAAAATTTAACAAATCCTGTCTTCCTTAGAGGAGATTCCACAGAAATGCTCAGCATCTCGAGTGGCCATGAGTAGATAGGGAAGCCTGTTTCCCTTTGGCAGAGGTCAAGACCTGAATTTATCAATTTACAATTGTCTAGCTAAAAAACAGAGGTGATGTGAGGAAAAGCATTTTGTTCTACAATGTGTGCAGAGGATCTGGAGTTAAAAGCTTGAGTGTGTGGTGGCCACAGGTTCGATAAAGGCTTTTAAAAGTAATTTCATTTTGTAATTATCTGAAGAGAAAAATACTTTCAATGCTAACGGGAAAAGGCAACAGGGTAGGGATGGGAGTGATGCAAATGGACACTAGCTGAGCAACTCTTGCAGAGGGCTTCCATGAACACAATGTGCCAAATGGATTTCTGGACTATAATTACTGTATGATCCTATGAATACGCAAGGGCATTGTACAATTTCAACAAACTAGCCAATGACATGGTCAGACTATTTACAAAAGGACTTGTAATAAGTCCTTATTTTTAATAGCAACTTGAACTTTATTGTATTTTTGATTGCAACATGTACAGTAGCATTAACTTGATTTAAATAGTATTTCATGCAGTAAAGATCTATTCCCAATGTGATTAAATGCCAAGTCATTAAACCTATTAGTGCTTTGCCATTGTTGTCGGCTTCAAATGTTCCAAAATGTTCATCCTGTGAATTGAAAACAGCAGGAAACCCCAAGTCTGTACCACAATTCCTTAAAATCCGTTTGTCTATGCCAGCTGTTCTGTTTTCACTAATATGTTGCTCATTTTGTCACTTGCAATTGTTTTTTGAGTACCATTTAATTTTAATTTTTATTGTCCTCCAGCTGCTTTCAATAATCTTTGGGGATTTACACTTCTCTTACTTTTTCTCTAATAATGATTCACAATTTAAAAAGTGCTCCAAAAAACATTTCAATGCTCCTTTTATTTTTAGTAAAGGTCCAATGAAATATCCTTTAGTCATTTGGTGTTCCGACAGAACATAGAACAGTACGCCACAGTACAGGCCCTTCAGCCCTCGATGTTGTGTTAGCCTTCTATCCTACTCTAAGATCAGACTAAACTATATATGCTTCAATGTACTAACTTCCATGTGCCTATCCAAGAGTCGCTTAAATGACTCTACTACCATTGCTGACAGTCCATTCCATGCACCAACCACTCTCTGAGGAAAGAACATATACTTAGATTACTTACAGTGTGGAAACAGGCCCTTCGGCCCAACAAGTCTACACCGACCCGCCGAAGCGCAACCCACCCAAATCCATTCCCCTACATTTGCCCCTTCACCTAGCACTACGGGCAATTTAGCATGGCCAATTCACCTAACCCGCATCTTTGGACTGTGGGAGGAAACCGGAGCACCTGGAGGAAACCCACGCAGACACGGGGAGAATTGAACCCAGGTCTCTGGCACTGTGAGGCAGCAGTGCTAACCACTGTGCCACCATGCCACCCAATATCTCTGATATCTCCCCTAAACCTTCTTCCAGTTACCTTAAAATCATGGCCCCTCATGATAGACATTTCCACCATGGGAAAATGTTACTGACTATCCACTCTACCTATGCCTCTCATCATCTTGTACACCTCTATCAATTCACCTCTTATCCTTCTTTGCTTCAGTGAGAAAAACCTGAGCTCCCGCAACTTTTCTTCATCAGACATGCACTCCAATCCAGGGAGCATCCTGGTAAATATCTGCACCTTCTCTAAAGCTTCCACATCTTTCCTATAATGGGACAACCAGAAGTGAACACACAATATTCCAAGTGTAGTCTAATCAGGATTGTAGTGTAACCTCATGGCTCTTAAACTCAATCCCCCTGCTAACGAAGGCCAACATATCATATTCCTTCTTAACAACCCTGTCAACCTGGGTGGAAACCTTGAGGAATCTATGGACATGGACACCAAGATCCCTCTGTTCCTCCGCAATGTCAAGAATCCTGCCTTTAGTCCTACGTACAGCATGCAAATTTAATTTTCCGAAGTGAATGACTTCACACATTTTCAGGTTGAACTCTATCTGACATTGATCAGCCCAGTTCTGTCGACAACTTGTTGCAACCTACAGCAGCCTTCCACACAATTTAAAACTCCACCAGCCTTCATGTTATCGGCAAGTTTACTAACCCACCCTTCCACTTTCTCATCCAAGTCATTTATAAGAATCATAAACAGCAGAAGTCCCAGAACTGATCCCTGCAGAACACCACTGGTCACTGAGTTCCAGGCTGAATACTTTCCATCTACCACCTTCCCTCTGTCTTCTATGGGCCAGCCAATTCTGTATCCAGACAGCCAGGTTGCCCTGTATCCCATTCCTCCTTTCTAATGAGTCTACCATGGGGAACCCTATTAAATGCCTTGCTAAAATTCATGTACACCACATCCACTGCTCTATCTTCACCAACAGGTTTTGACACATCCTCAAAGAATTCAATAAGGTTTGTGAAGCATGTGCCGCTCCTCACAAAACCATGCTGACTATCTCTAATCAAATTTTGCTCTTCCAAGTAATCATGAGCCCTGTCTCTCAGAATCCTCTCCAATTCTTTGCCCACCACACGTAAGACTGACTGGTCTGTAATTCCCAGGATTATCCCTACTCCCTTCCTTGAACAAGGGAATAACATTTGCCACCCTTCAATCATCTGGTACTACTCTAGTGGACAGTGAGAATGCAAAGATCATCGCCAAAGACGCAACAATCTCTTCCCTCCCTTTCAGTAGTAACCTTGGGTATGTCCTGTCTGGCCCAGGGAATTTGTCTATCCTTACGGTTTTCAAACTTTTCAGCACATTCTCCTTCATATTCTAACAGATTAGTCTGTTTCACACTGTCCTCAGAAACATCACGGTCCTTCTCAGTTATGAATACAGAAGCAAAATATTCATTAAGGACCTCCTCTAATTCCTCTGACTCCAGGCAAAAGTTCTCTCCACTATCCCTGATCAGCCCTACCCTCACTCTGGCCATCCTCTTATTCCTCACATAAGTGTAGAACGCCTGAGAGTGTTCCTTAATCCTACCAGCTAAAGCTTTTTCATGTCCCCTTCTAGCTTTCTTAAGTGCACTCTCCAGTTCCTTTTTGGCTACCTTGTAACCCTCTAGATCCCTATCTAATCCTTGCATCCTTAATCTTAACTACGCTTCCTTCTCCCTCTTGACTAGATTTTCCACATTCCTGATCACCCAGGGTTCTTTCAACCTATCATCTCTGCCTTGCCTCAGTGGGACAAACCTGTCCAGTACTATCAGCAGGTGCTTCCCAAACAACCTCCACATTTCTGTCAAATTTGAGAAGATTTGTTCCCAATTTAGGCACACAGTTCCTGCCTAATAGCATTGTAATTCCCCCTCCCCTCATTAAATCCTTTCCCACACCGTCTGCTCTTATCCCTCTCCGTAACTATAGTAAAGGTCAGCGAGTTGGGATCACTACCACTGAAATGCTCTCTCACTGAGAAATATGACACATGGCATGGTTCGTTGCCAAGCATCAAATTCATTATGACCTCCTTTCTAGTCAGCCAATCTATATATTGCGTCAATATGAGAGCTAGAGGGGGGCATGAAAAAGCTTTAGCAGGTAGGATTAAGGAAAACTCTTGGGCACACCTGATGAAAACTACTCCATCCACAGTATTTGAACCAAGAAAGTTCCAATCAATATTAGGAAATTTAAAGTCACCCATGACAACAACTGTTACTTCTACACATTTCCATAATGTGCCTCCCAATCTGCTCCTTTGTGTCTGTTGCTACTGGGGAGGCTGCAGAAAACCCCCAATAAAGTGACTGCTCCCTTCCTGTTTCTGACTACCACCATACGAACTCTGTAGAGAAACCCTCCTCGATGATCTCACTTTCTGCAGCTGTGATACTATCTCTGATTAGCAATGCTACTCCCCTACCTCTCTTACCTCTCCCCCCCCCCCATTCCTTTTGAAACATCTAAGCCCCGGAACATCCAACAACTATTCCTATCCCTGTGATATCCAAGTCTCCATAATGGCCACAATGTCATAGTTCCAAGTACTGATCCCTGCTCTAACTTCATCACCCTTATTCCTGATACTTCTTGCATTAAAATAGACACACTTCAACCCATCACGTTGACTGCCCCTTTGCTCTATCAAGTGCCTATCCTTCCTCACAGACTCTCTGCATGCTGTATCTGATTGTTCACTATCTACTCCATCATCTGATCCATAGCTCAGGTTCGTACCCCCCGCCAATCTAGTCTAAACTCTCCTGAAGAGTTCTCACAAACCTCCCACCTAGGGCTTGAATATTGCTGAAAGACAACATGTTTTGCCAAAACGTTTCATCTTTCATTGATCAGGACATTTCACAAGACAGCAAATTCAAGGGAGAGGAAAGCAACATATATAGCATGAGAAGAGAATGTGGATTAGTTGGCAAGTAGACAAAGTCATTGATAATGTAGTTGAGTATAATTGGAGTTAGAGCACTATCTTGAGGAACTCCTGCAGTTATATTCTGGGATTGAGATAATTGTTTTTTTCCAGCAACCACATCAACTTCCTTTGTAACACAAAACAGTGGAAAACTTTTCCCCCTGGCTTCCATTGAGTTCAGTTTTTCCACACTTGATCAATTGCTGCTTTGATGTCCAGATAGGTGAGTCTCCCCTCCACTTTAAGCTTAACTCTTCTGTCCATGTCCAGATAAAGACTTTAATTAGGTGGTAGCTGGAATGCAAATGGAGTACATCGACATGTGCTTGATGGCACTATCAGTGATATCTTCCTTTACTTTGCTGATGATTATAAGGCTGAGAGGACTGAAATTAGCTAGATTAAATTTGTCCTTGTCACTGAACAGGTTTACAGGATATATTTGCTTTGCAGATAGTGCAGTGTTGGTTCACTAGATCAGTATCTGGCATGAGAAAGTTACCCTATGATGAAAAGCTCAATAAATTGGACTGATGTTCTTTGCAGTTGAGAAGAAAGAGAAGGGATCTCACTGTGACATGGATGATTCTGAAGAATTTGATAGTGGAAACATTAAGAGGATATTTTCACTGGTCGAATACACAGAAATCTTGGGATGAGGGGCTGATCATTTTGGAATGAAGTAAGGATGAAGTAATGGATGCTTAATTATTCAGGACTAGACCATGACAAAGTAGGAACATCACTGGCTAGAAATTCAAAAGTTCAATCTAACACTTTGGAGACACAAGTCCAAATCGCATCATGGAAGATGATGGAACATAAATTCAATTAATAAATTAAAATTGAATGCTAGTCTCAGTAATGTTGGGCATGGAACTATTTTTATTGCTGTTAATGCCATCTAGACAATTAATACCCTTTCAGCAAGGGCATTTTCTGTTATTACCAGGTCTGGACAACAGCTTTGGTGTGAGCATGGAGAAAAGAGCTCAATTCAGGAGGGAATAGAGGG
Organism: Chiloscyllium plagiosum; assembly: GCF_004010195.1. Lineage (NCBI taxonomy): Eukaryota > Metazoa > Chordata > Chondrichthyes > Orectolobiformes > Hemiscylliidae > Chiloscyllium > Chiloscyllium plagiosum. The sequence continues at coordinate 77,875,986 of NC_057716.1, read as the reverse complement.
TAACTGTGCTTAAATTGTCTGAGTGCGGCATCAAGGAACCTGAGCAAAAATGAGAAATTTGGGAAACCTCCCCGCTGGTTGGAGTTAAACCTAGCACAAATTCAGTAAATTCCACCACTGCTTACATCAAATGAAGCAAGACTTGCATCATATTTGGTCTCAAGCTCAGTTTCAGTAAACCTTCCTATCTTGTAAGTGCTAGGCTATGGCCATCTCTGACAAGACAGAATTTAATCATGACCCTTGACTTTGGATGCTATCATCATCACTGAAGCCACGACCATTAACATCTTAGATCAACCATAAATGTTGCAGTTACAAGGGCAAATTAGAGGATAGGAATGCTGTAGCAAGTAACTCCTCTCCTGACTTTGCAAAGCCTGTCCACCATCAATAAAGCACAAGATGGGGTGTGGTGGAATTCTATCCACACTTACATGAATGAGAACAACTTCAACAATACTTGAAGGGTTCAACACCATCCGAGTCAAAACAGTCCATTTCGCTGGCATCTCATCCACCAACTTCAACTTTCACTCTCTCAACACCCAATATAGTGGCAGCAGCTTGTACCATTTACAGAATGAACTGCACCAACTCACCATGGCTACTTTGAGTGCATCTTTCAAACACACAAACTTTGCTACTCCGAAAGACATGGGAACACCACCACCTGTAAACTCCCACAAGCCACACACCATCCTGACTTGAAACTATATCAGAATTCCTTCACTTTTGCTGGATCAACATCCATAAGACCATAAGACAAAGGAGTGGAAGTAAGGCCATTCGGCCCATTGAGTCCATCCGCCATTCAATCATGGCTGATGGGCATTTCAACTCCACTTACCCGCATTCTCCCCGTAGCCCTTAATTCCTTGTGACATCAAGAATTTATCAATCTCTGCCTTGAAGACATTTAGCGTCCCGGCCTCCACTGTACTCTGCGGCAATGAATTCCACAGGCCCACCACTCTCTGGCTGAAGAAATGTCTCCGCATTTCTGTTCTGAATTTACCCCTCTAATTCTAAGGCTGTGTCCATGGGTCCTAGTCTCCTTGCCTAACGGAAACAATTTCCAAGCGTCCACCCTTTCCAATCCATGTATTATCTTGTAAGTTTCTATTAGATCTCCCCTTAATCTTCTAAACTCCAATGAATACAATCCCAGGATCCTCAGCCGTTCCTCGTATGTATCCTGGAACTAGTTCTCTCTGATAGCATCTTGGTGGGGTACTTACGTCCCATCGGCTGTCGTGGTTCAAGAAGGCAGCTCACCACATCTTTCTCAAAGGTAGCTAAGAATGGGCAATATCTGCTGGCCTCGCCACTGAGGCCCATATCATGGAAATGAATTTAAAATAGCAGTAACAGGGCTGAATTGCAATAGGTCTCATGAAGTTGTTGGTGCACTGGGAAGCAGATGTCATGTGAAAGCAAATTCATTGACCTTGACTAAACATGTCAGGTCACTGAACTTTTTCTGGTATTGCTTAAGGGCAGCCTCTGGGAATTGATCTCAAGGGCTCCGTTCTCCTCTCAGCTTTGCTTTGTATACCTTTAGCAATCCCAGCCCCTGTAAGATCACTATCTCTCTTCTATTTCCCACCGGCAACATAAAACTTGTAATGATGTATGAGAGAACCTGAGAGCAATCTCTATGGTCTAAAGCTTTTTTTTCAGTATCCTTCATTTAATCAAAGCCTTTATGCGATTGTCCTAGAAACTAGCTTAGTCTCAGTGAAACTCCTATTTAAAGGGTGCAGGCTAGCTTCATGTTAGATACAGGCTCAGGGTCTACTTCTAAGCATGCAGTGAAGCATCCTATTACCATATTAATGAACAGATAGCATGGATGTTGTAATATGCCTGCCTCAATCAATGGGGTTAAGGTTAACCATACTTTATGATTCCTATACCTGACAATATGATTCATCTAATTTTTGAAGCTGATATGTTTATCAAATTGAAACTACAACTAAAGTAGTTTACAATGTTTATTTTATATAGGAAAGTGCAAATCATAAACAGAAAGTTTTTAGAAAGGTTTGAAGTAATTTAGCCAAGTTCTCAAAATGCATGTAAAATTGTACTGCATCCTTCTCTTCAGTTTCGAGTTTTATGTTTACACGGACAGAATGTCAAATGCCTATACAATTGCATGAAGTGAATTAAAATCAATACCTGATATTCCCACAGAGGTTTAAAGGGGCATGTTAAATTAAGTTTAAATAGTACCACAGGTACTGTAATTGGTCTCACTCAGAGCCTATTCAAAAAAAGATATGAATATAAAGCTCTACACTAATGACAACCAGGCGAATAGAAATTTGATTCTTTTTCTGCCTTGTTTTGGAAAATGTTACCTATCTTTTTTATGTCTTATTCTGATCCTGATATTATTATTTTATAAAAAAAGCACAGAAGTTCATTTCTTACAATTTATCCTCTTCTCCCTCTGTGAATTTCTCATTAGACTTGTCAGACAAAGACTGCATTTAGCACTCAACAATATTTCAATATCATACCAAAATCTTTTTGTGTTGTGAGCACTGTCAGTAAAGGTGTTATCTATTGTTCAACCTTAAATACTCATGAATAAATGGAAATGAGCAACCTGCAAATGAGTGGCTTGCATTTGAAAGTGCAGTTATACTATATATCACTTTCAAAATTCACTCATTTCACCACTGATGCACAGTGGTACCATGGCACTATGTGTACCATCTACAAGATGCATTGCAACAACTCACCAAGGATCCTCCTCTGACCCTCAATCACCTAGAAAGAGAAGAGCAGCAAATGCAAGGGAAGGTCACTCAAGTTCTCCACCATGTCATTCACAATTCTGACTTGGAACTATATTGCCAGACCTTCACTGTTGCTGGGTCAAAATCCCTGAAGTCCCTTACTATCAACTTTGTGGGCGACCCTACACTTCATGACTGCCGTGGTTCAAGATGGTCACACACTACTACCGCCTTGAGGGGAATTAAGAATGGACAAAGCTTAGCCGAACCAATGATAGTCACATCCTGTAAAGAGATAAAAAAAGAATCAACCACACAATCTGCGTGTGGAGTCAGATGTATAGTTGTGTTCCTGGGATTTTAATTTACCTCCTCAAATAGTGTGTGGTTTTGGAGAGGAACTTGCAGGTGATGCTTATGCCTGAAATGTCGACTCTCCTCCTCCTCGGATGTGCTTTTCCAGCACTACACTCTTCGACTCTGATCTCCAGCATCTGCAGTCCTCACTTTTTCCACACAAGAGATTTGTGGCAAGAATAAAGCACACAGGCTTGGGGTAACGTACTGGTGTGGAAGGAGAACTGATTGCATACAGGAAAAGAGAGTAGAAATAAATAGGTTACTTTTAGAGTGTCAGGTTTTGATTAATGGGGTAACACATGGATCAATACTCGAACTGGGGCTATTCATAATACTTATCAATGATTTAAATGAGATAACTAAGTGTAATATTTCCAAGTTTGCTGATGATACAAACCAGGAAGAATTGTGACTTGTGAAGAGGTGGTATTTAGACAAATTGAGTGAGCAGGCAAATACATAGCAGATGCAGTATAACATGGATACATGTAAAACTATCCACTTTGAAAGAAAAAACACGGTGATAATGTATTTAGAGTTTTTGAAAAGATTTGTAGCTCAGATTGAGAATGAGATCGTGGATTCATTGGCCGAACTAGTGTGGCTTTCTGCAGACGTTTTGTCGCCTTGCTAGGTGACATCATCAGTGCATCTTCGATATGGTTTTCATGGTCTGTCCCAACTGCTATTTATGTGTCTCTGATTTCCAACCACACAGACAATTCAGGGCACAATTGGGACAACATAATCATCCTTTCCAGGTTAAACAGACACACACGAGAGAATTCCTTAAAGCCTAGCACTCCAACAGGAACTCAATCAGTAAACATATTGAACTGGACCCCACGTACAAACCACTCAGGTACAGAATGGAAAGTACCAAAAACAGCGACACATAAATACCAGTTTGGACAGACCGCTAAGACTGTATCGAAGATGCACTGACGATGTCACCTAGCGAGGTGACGAACTTCTGCAGAAAACCACACCAGCTTAGCGAACGAATCTACGACTTGGTAATGTTCAATTAACAGGTGATAGGTTAAGAAATGTTGATACTGCAAAGGGACCTGAGTGTGCTTCTACACTGGTCACGCAAAACAAGCATGTGCATGTAATAAACAGATAGAAAGCCAAATACTTGGCCTTTATTGCAAGGAGATTTAACTACAGATGAAAGTGTGTATTGATATAGCTGTCTTGATGTGACCAAACCTGGAGTGAGCAGCTTTGGTCTCCTTACATTTAAAAAGCTCTTGTCATAGAGGGAGTTCAATGAATATTCACCAAGTCAAATCCTGGGAGGGTAGGTCAGTCCTATGTAGATAGACTGGGTTGATTAGATCTGTATTCACTTGCATTTGAAAGAATGAGAGGCAATCTCATGGAAGCACACAAAATGCATGGAGGATGCATGGAGGATGTTTCTCCTGGCTGGGATTCTGGAACGAGTGTCCATGATCTCATTATACAGGTTATGCTGTGTTGAGAAATAAGATCAGTCATGATCATATTGAATGGCAGTGCAGGCTGGATGGTCTGAATGGCCTACTCTTCTTGCTATTTTCTATGTTTCTAATTGCCAATGCTGCAGCTACAGAACAGTAGGAAAAACAGAAACAGCTTTCTCTTAGAAATAAAAACAGAAAATGCTGGAAATAGTCAGCACATTTGGCAATGTCCATGCAGAGAGTAAAAAAGTTACAATATCAGATTTGATGACCTTATCTCTAAGCATTATGATTTATTGATTGGAGCATCATAAAATTTAAGTAACACACTTCTTTTGAATAGGATAATGTCTTCATAAAAGTAGCAGTGATATCCTATCATATCAATGGCTTAATGTCATTGCTGTTATTGCCAATACTTATCTCTCACCTTTGGAAAAGAACTGCTTTACTTATTAGATACTTAGTGCATTTTTGGGGAATTATTTGTCTGTAATTTGTCAGAAATCTGCAAGGTTTTTGTGTTAGGTTGCCTTAAATTGCTGCTGTCTGTTTATTATTGTTCCTTGACTTACATCAGGTAGCTTATAAATTAAGTAAAAGGACTTTAAATTCTGTAATTTATGGTTGGAAATCCAATCTCATATTGATTTTGGTGGTTCAGTTCTTTAATGTTGCATGATCCAACTTGCAGATGTCAACTTGATTAAAAATTGTTGAACGAGCGTGTGAAGTTTTTTGTGAGGTTAAAAAGAATATGCAAGGAAACTGGAGTGAATGTAACAGACTAGTTTCAAAGTATTCCATAAAATGTGCACATATTCCTTAAACTGCAGTTTCCTCATTGAGCTATCATTTCCCAGAGGCCTCCTCAATTATCTTCTTAAGAGTCCAAAGCAGAAAATGAATAATATTATTTTAATGAAAATTCAAGAAAGCGGGATATTCCCTAGTCAGTATTAGAATGTGCAGTCCATTTCAAGTGGGAGAAAGAATCATTTAAATGTACCCTGCTTGAACATGCATGCTGTTTTGATATTTAGGATAGTTGTCCAGCTCACCCATAGTAACTTGGTCAACAGAGCCTCAGAAACATTGGAATAATAACAAAAGTAGCATTCACAGCATTTACACATGGGCACATTTACTGGAAGTGGTGGTAAATAATTAAGAGTTGAAGGAAATCCCCCCCCTTTGATGCTTTTGAATGGAGTTTGAAGGAGGGCTTTACAATATAAATGGGATGTTGTTTCTAAATATTGAGGTCTTACATCAAATTAAACAGCCTGGTATCATTTAAAATGAAATTAAATAGCCCCTCAAACATTGCCTAGTTGAGAGTAATTTTCATATGTTATCTGCTGACTTGTTTTTTCTATGAATTAAAGTGTTGAGAGCAGCTTTACACACTTTTCACGATATAGTTTTTTTAGTATATTTGAGCCCCTGATGGTCTGAGATATAATTGTAATTATGTTAATAGGTGTTACAGTATTCTATCATGCACACAAGGTTTCACTTTCAGTGGAATATTTGTATTTTTTCAGGTTACAATAAAAGTGCTGACCTCATTATTTACCTGGCTCTTCTGAAAATTAAATGAACAGATGTAGAGAAAGATGGATAAACTTAATTTCAACACTGCCAGAAGAATAATAGCTCTGGGAGTGGCATAGTGGCATTGTGAATTGACCAGTATTTGAGTTCCGTTACAGCAGATAGTAAGTGAGATTTGAATTCAATTAATAAATCTTGAACTTAAAAAAAAGGTCTAATGGAAACCATGAAATCATTGTCAGTTGTTAATGCAAAACAAATCCATCTGGTGCACTAATGTCCTTTTGGAAAGAAAAATCTGCCACTTTTCTCTGGCCTAGTCTATGTGTGATTCCAAAATAACAGAAATTGAAACACATTGTTGACTCTTAAATGCTCTTCGACATTGTCCACCCTCGTAAACAACTCAGTTGCATCTAAATAACTGCAACACAGTATACTATATGGAATGAAGCTGGAGGCACCACCCAATATTGATCAATGTCCAAGAAATAATAATGCTATAAACAGTTCAATCAATTCTTCAAAACCCTCCTTATTAACATCTGTTGCTTGTGCCAAAATTATAATTGTTGCACTGATTATTCAAGCAACAACTTGTCTTCGGCAATCTTACGTATACATATGTTACAAGGTCCTCGGCACTACAGTCACCATCCTTGTTGGTGAGACAGGTCAAACCTTGCAGAGGTGGCAGCATACTCTGGAAGGAATTGCCCTGACACTCCTCAACATTTATTTCGACCCCATGAAGTCTCATGCCATCAGGAGATACTTGCAATCAGTTAATGAATCAGTTCTTCACTACAATGTACACCAGTTGGAGGATACACTGAAGGTAGCAAGGAAACTGAATATATTTTGTTTGAGGACTTTACTGTATTTTTCCAAGAGTGGTTTGGCAACAAGACTACTGACTCAGCTGGCCAAATCCAAAAGGACCAAGCTGCTAGTTGGACCTGAGGCAGGTGTTGAGGGCAAAGGGAGAAATATATTCTAACACATTCCCAGCATTCCATATACAGAAGAAGCACCTGTCTGTGATAGTATTGATAGCAATGATAAAACAGTCCTTTTGTGCTCCCACTGTGGCTGTAAGACAAGACAAGTTGTTCCAGTACAGCCAAAAAACTGGCATATACCTGCCAAAGTAGAAGATTGCCCAGATATACTCTGTACACAAAGAACAGGACAAGTCCACTGTGAACAATAATCCCCCTGTCAGTCTACTCTTGACCATCAGCAAAAGGGTAAAAAGAATCGTTGACAATGCTATCAAGCAGACCTGCTTAGCAATAGCCTGTACACTGATATTCAGTTTGCCTTGTGCCAGGGATTGTTATAGCTTTGGTCCAATCATAGAGAAAAGACCTGAAATGAAGAGCAGAAATGAGAGTAACTGCTCTTGACATCAAAGCATCATTTGACTGAATATGGCATAAAGAATCCTAAGCAAAACTGGAATCAATTGGAATGAGAGAAGAAAACTCTGCTGGTTAGAGTCATAACTAACATAACTTCTGGTTGTTAAAGATCAGTCACCTTAGGCACCAACATCACCATTGTAATTCTTCAGGGTAGTATTCCAGGCCCAAGTATAATCAACTGTTTCTTCAACAATCCTCTCCCTCCATCATAATGTTGGAGGTAGAAATGTTCACTGATGATTGAATATTGTTCAGCACCATTCATGACTGCTGAGATTCTGTAGTACATGGTCAACACTGCAAAGCCAGGACAACATTCAGGCTTGAGCTAACAAGTAATAAGTAACATTAGTACCGTGCAGCACCAGGCAATGACCATCTTCAATAAGGGAGAATCTAACCATCATCCCTTGACATTCAATAAGATTACCAATACTGAGTCCCCTACTATCCATATCTTTGGAGTTACCATTCACTAGAAACTAAACTACACTTGCCATATGAATACTGCAATGAGAAGAGAATATCAAAGTCTATTAATCTGTAACTTACTGCTGACTCATCAATGCCTATACACCATCTACAAGGCACATCAGATGTAACAATATTACAACTGATTAAAGGCAACCATAGAGGCATGAGAGAGGAGCTGATCAGAATTGACTGTGAGAGGAGCCTAGCAGGAAAGATAGTGGAACAGCAATGGCATTTCAGGGAGTAATTTGGGAGGCACAACAAAAGTTCATCCCTAGAGAAAAGAAGCATACAAAAGGGAGGATGAGCAACCATGGCTGACTAGGTAAGGCAGGGACAGCATAAAAGCAAAAGAGAAAGCATATAATGTGGTGAAGAGCAGCAGGAAACCACAGGATTGGCAAGGATAAAAAGATAAACAGAGGACAATGATAAAAGAAATAAGGAAGGAGAAGAATAAGTATGAGGATAAGCTAGCCAATAATATAACAGAAGAATGCAAGAGTTTCTTTAGATATATAAAGGGCAAAAATGGACGTTGGATTGCTAGAAAAGTATGATAGAGCAGCAGTAGGGAACAAAGAAATGGTTGAGGAATTGAATAAGGACTTTGCATCAGTCTTCACAGTGGAAGACACAAATAACATCCCAACAATTCAAGGGAGTCAGGGGACAGAGGTGAGTATGGTGGTCATCATCAAGGAGAATGTGCTTGAAGAATTGAAAGGTCTGAAGGTGGATAAGTCACCTGGAACAGATGTACTACACCCCAAAGTTCTGGAGGAGATAGCTGAAGAGATAGTAGAGGTGTTGGTGGTGATCTTTCAGGAATCCACTGGAGTCGGGTGGGGCATGGGTATCCCAGTGGACTGGAAAATTGCTAACATAACCCCCTTGTTTAAAAAGGGAGTAAAGCAAAAGACAAGAAACTATAAGCCGATTAGCCTGACTTTGGTCAATGGTAAGATCTTGGAGTCCATTGTGAAGGATGAGATTTCTGAATCCTTGGAAGTGTATGGTAAAGTAGGGCAAAGTCAGCATAATTTCATCAAGGGTAGTTCATGCCTGAAAAATCTGTTAGAATTCTTGGAGGAGGTAATGAGCAGGTTATACCAAGGAGAGACAAAGGATGTTATCTACCTGGACTTCCAGAAGGCCTTTGACAAGGTGCCATACAGGAGGATGCTAAGTAAGGTAAGGAGCCATGTTGTTAGGGGCAAGGTACATACTGGATAGAAGATTGGCTGTCTGGTAGGAAGCAGCGAGTAAGGATAAAAGGGTTCTTCTCAGGATGGCAGGGGTGACTTGTGATGTTGTGCAAGGGTCAGTATTGGGACCGCAACTTTTCACTTTGTACATTAATGATCCAGACGAAGGAACTGAGGGCATTCTGGCTAAGTTTGCCAATGATACAAAGGCAGGTAGAGGGACAGGTAGCATTGAAGAAGCAGTGAGGCTGCAGAGGGATTGAGACAGGTTAGGAGAGTGGGCAAAGTGGCTGGTGGAATACAATGTGGGAAAATGTGCGGTCATGCACTTTGGTAAGAATAGAGGTATGGACTATCTTCTAACTGACGAGAAAATTCAGAAATCTGAATTGCAAATGGTCTTAGGAATTCTAGTCCAGGATTCTCTTCAATTAAACTTGCAAGTTGAGTCAGGATTAGGAAGGCAAATACAATGTTGGCATTTATTTTGAGAGGACTAGAATATAAAAGCAGGGATGTACTTCTGAGGCTTCATAAAGCTCTGGTCAGACCACATTTGGAGTATTGTGAGCAATTTCTCAGGAAGGATGTACTGGTCCTGGAGCAGGTCCAAAGGAGGTTCACGAGAACGATCTCAGGAATGAAAAGCTTAACACATGAGGAAAGTTTGAGGACTCTGGGTCTATGTTCAATGGAGTTTAGAAGGATGGGGGGGGTGCGATCTAATTGAAACTTACAGAATACTGAATGGCCTGGATGGAATAGACATTGGGAAGATGTTTCTATTGATAGGAGAGACTAGGACCCGAGGGTGCGCCCTAAGACTCAAGGAGACACTTCTTCAGCCAGAGAGTGGTGAATCCATGTAATTCACTGCCACAGAAGGCTGTGGAGGCCAGGTCATTGAGTATATTTAAGACAGAGATAGATCAGTTCTTGATTATCAAGGGGATCAAGGGTAACATAGAAAGTAGGAGCAGGAGATGGCCATTCTGTCATTCACCAATGCCCTGTATAGCTCCAACAATACATCCCTGCTCCTGTACTCGAAACGTCTCTCAATGAAGGCCAACATACCATTTGTCTTCTTTACCACCTGCTGCACCTGCATGCTTACCTTCAGTGATTGGTGTACACGGGCTCCCAGATCCTACTGCACACTCCCCTCTTTCAACTTACAGCAAAGATGTACTTCTGAGTCTTTGTAAAGCTCTAATAAGACCACATGTAGAGTATTGTGAACAATTTTAGGCCCAATACCTCAGGAAGGATGAAATAACCCCGGAGCAGGTCCTGAGGACCTTCATGAGAATGATCCCAGGAATGAAAGACTTAACATATGAGGAATGTTTGAGGACTTGGAAGAATGGGGTTGAGAAACTTATCAGCCATGATTGAATGGTAGAGCAGACTCAATGAGCCGAATGGCCTAATTTCCGCTCCTATGTCTTATGGTCTTTTGGTCAGGAATGTGATATAACATTCTCTGCTTGGTTAAATGAGTGTCAGTCCAATCACATTCAAGAAGCTTGACAATATCCAGGATAAAGCATCACTCGACATTCACACTTCATCTATCATCTGCAACAGTCTCTTCTTCCCCCCGCCACAGTGTACACCATCTACAAGAGGTACCTCAGCAACTCACCTCAGCTCAGTAAATAGAGTTATCTAAACCCACAACCTCAACCATCAACAAGAAAAAAAAACAGCAGATGTATTTTTAAGGCATCTCTTTTTTTAAGTCATGCTTTGGAAGGATTGTGGAAAAATTGATTTATTTCAAATTCAGTGGTGACCCCTGGATTTTCTTTTAATTGGTCAATGAAATGACATACTGGGTCACTTATTTTTGAAAGATGCTTCTAGAAATTCACAAAATTTCTGCTAACTATTTGGACCTGTTTCCTAGAAATCACTTGTGCAGATTTTATGAAAACCTTGTTTCACTATTATATTGCTTGGACTTTAGTTTTTTTAGTTGTAGAAAAAGAATGTTGATAAAATAGCTACCTAACTCACATCTTTCTAGTTTCTGAAACAACCTTGGTCCAATCTAGTATGGAAACTAACTGTCCTTGTGAAGAATGCCTGGATGACTTCTCAATATTCAATGTCAAAAACTGTGGTGCTGGAAAAGCACAGCTGGTCAGGCAGCATCCCAGGGGCAGGAGAGTCGACATTTCGAGCATAAACTCTCCAACATAAATATTCACATGTGAACATTTCTGATGAAGTGCTTATGCTCGAAATGTCAACTCTCCTGCTCCTGGGATGCTGCCTGACCAGCCGTGCTTTTCCAGCACCACACGTTTTGACTCTGATTTCCAGCATCTGCAGTCCTCACTTTCTCCCAGACTTCTCAATATTGTTTCCTGATTGAGCTGCATCTGCCAAAGCAGCGGGGACAAATACACATGCTAATGACCTGAATATTGGTGCCAAAATGCATTTGATACTTTATTCTTTATTTTCTTTAAGAACTCATTCTTATTGGCCAAAGTGACTTTCTTCCCCCAAAAATGATTCTCTGCAGAGAGAGATCAGTTTTTTTTTCTCTCTTCTGTTGTGTGTCTGTGTTTTGGATTATTTAGACTATGAACGCCTATACGTTAATAATTCAAGCTGTGTGTTAATGACTGTTGCATCTTCATTGAACATGTTTTGTATGAGTTATTCATTGCCACATACATCTGGAAAGACACAGTGAAAAGTATTTTGTCACCACAATCCAGCACTATTTTGAGTCATAATAAGAATAAAAAGAAGCTACATGAATAGAATTCATTTTCTGTACAGGGTGTCTTCAAACACAGCACCAGGGCTTCTGCAAGGTCTCTGCAAAGTGTCCTGGGCCTTAAGGAGTTTCCAGTCTTGTTATAAAAAAAGCCACAATCCACGCTACAAGCACACTGCAGGTAGGAGTCCCTGCTCCAGACACCGCTGCCGTTGCAGCCAAAGACACACCAAGTCCATGCTCTGGGCTTCCTGCAGCCAGGAGTCCACCATCTGGGCACTGCCATAAGCAGCCACCCCACCCCACTACACTGTTCTGGCTTCCCCACCATGTCAGAAGATAAAGAAAAGAAAGAAAGAGTAAGAAACAATGTAAAAATAGAGTGAAAAGGAAGCCACTGACCTGGAGCGGATGGGTTCAGGAGCCCAAATACTACCTACCGTACCTGTCTGATATTGTTTATAGGAGAAAGTGAGGTCTGCAGATGCTGGAGATCAGAGATGGAAATGTGTTGCTGGAAAAGCGCAGCAGGTCAGGCAGCATCTAGGGAACAGGAGAATCGACGTTTCGGGCATTAGCCCTTCTTCAGGAATGAGGAAAGTTGGTCCAGCAGGCTAAGATAAAAGATAGGGAGGAGGGACTTGGGGGAGGGGCGTCGGAAATGTGATAGGTGGAAAGAGGTCAAGGTGAGGGTGATAGGTCAGACTGGGGTGGAGGCGGAGGAGGGGGGATTTAAATGTTGAGCTACAGGGTGGTTGGGTTGGTTGGTCCGGGTGTCCCAGAGGTGTTCCCTGAAACGCTCCGCAAGTAGGCGGCCCGTCTCCCCAATATAGAGGAGGCCACATCGGGTGCAAAGGATGCAATATGATATGTGTGGAGGTACAGGATATTGTTTATAGTAAGTCAATAATTTTGTGTTTGTGAAAAAAATTAGTTAAGAGATATGATATTTTATATTAATATAGCAAATTAGTCAGGAAGGGTGCAAAACAATTAAATTATTTTGTGATCCATGGAATGATGGGACAAGATAAAGACAGTATGCTCTTCTAATATTGCTCCTCCAATTCTGTCATAGTAATAAAATCATCATCGGCTAAAAGTTCACAAGTAAGTCACACACTATCTGGACTTGAAATTATAATCATAATTCCTTTACGGTTGCTGGGTCAAAATCCTGGAAATCCCTCCCCTCCCTCCTTCGCTACTGCATTATCGACATACATACTGGGGTGCCACATGGATTGCAGCAGATCAAGAAAAGCAGTCACACCAATGAAAGAATGAATAAAAGCTTAATGAACTAATTTTCTCCATGTACAAATATATGAAAGAATATCCCGTACTCTTGTAAAACCACCACCCTTTGTTAAACTGCTCGACCTAAACTTAGATAAAACTAAAAGTCATTGCTGAAACAGTAATAGAAACTATTTTGCTGTTTCATACCTTGCAAAGGCATGTAAATTTGACTAACATAACTTACTTGCTGGCATATTCTGAAGAGTAACTCATTTGTTACATTCACTTCCTGCCAACCTGATTGCTAAGAATAACTTGACATGGCCCAAAACAATATGGCAGGCTTAGAAGGATACATAAGAATAAGGTCAAATGAGTTTTTTTTTTCACTTTGCTACAAGATCTGAAGTCCTCATCATCTACATACCTTTTGACTTCACTTTTTTTGTAATTCAGATGATTTTTCATTTGTGGATATTGTTGACCAAGAATGAAACGTACATAACCTGAAGATGAAAGCTCGTGTAACACTCAATTTAAGTATACATTTCAGATATTACTCAGAACAAATTTTAACAAATTAAGTGAAACATCAAACATATCCTAATTGCAATCGATTCTTGGTAAGATATCTGTTGATAAGTTTTAATACAATATTTGAAAAATGGTGCTGACAGTAGCTGTCTAATGCAAGAGCATTTTCACTGATTATTTTATTATGCAACCATGAACAATAGAAAGAAAATTAAAAGGTGAAGTCAGAGTGACTGCCCTTTGCATCACGGTAACATTTAGCAGCATTGGAGTCAATAGGAATTGACGGTGGAGACGATGTACAGGGTAAAGTCTCTACTGGTCAGAGTCATAACGTGGACAGTGGAAGATGGAGGTCAGTCTTCTCAGTTTTGGGACATTGGTATTCGATGTCTTCAGAGTAGTGTCCGAGGCTTACCTGTTTTCAGTTGCTTCATCAATGATCATCCTTTCATCCTATGAACAGGAGTGGGATGGTTGCTGATGAATGCACAATATTCAGTACCATCTACAAGATGCACAACGACGCACAAGTCCTCTCATCTAGTATCTTCTGAATCCATGACCTGTAACTCCGAGAAGAATGAGAACATCAGATGCACTACAACCTTCAATTCTCTCTCCAAGCTGCTCACCAACTGTAGTTTCACTGCCACTGGATCAAGGACCTGGAACTCCCTTCAAACAACAATGCAGGTGCACCTGCAGCACAGGACTGCAGTGATTCAAGAATGTGGTTTACCTTCTCAAGTATAATTTGGATAGGGAATAAATGGTGTCCTCACCAGTGAATCTCACATCCCATGAAAGAATAATTTCTTTAATGAAGTTTTTTGTTGGTTAAATCATTAACAAATGTATGGAAAATAATTGATATTCTTAAATTGGGTAGTCCAGGAACATGCTAGCTAAACAAAGTAAATCAATTTGAACTGTCTACAATTACATGAAGCACTCTTGTAAAACTATGACCCTTTGCTAATCTAATCAGCATGAACTGAAATAGCCTTGGGGGTGGAAAAGTTAATTTCTGATCATTTTATTCATGATAGTTTTAAATCTTGAACTAAATTGAAAAACATTAAATTATCTGACAGCAAACTCATCTGTTTTAATACTTCTATGTATTTGTGTGAACAAAGTTTACATGCTTCACTGAGATATCAACTAAGCTTTTGTGATTAGTGATGAATGAAGAGTGCTAGTTATTCCTTCCACTTCAAAATACCCATAAATATTCAATGGGCTTTTGCTCTGGAAAGTGGATTCTAAATTCAAAGCATCATTGAATGTTCGACTGGAAATTTGGCATCTGCAAGAACAAGACAAGCTACTTTGTGCTTTTTTTTTAAACTAATTGTTTTGCAGAGACCTTACAGAGACATTGGATCATATTTTTGTGGCATTGTGTTGCCTCTGGAGCCTTTTACTAATGACGAGCTGAACCTACTTTGGGGATTCCTGCCTCTATTCCCTGTATTGGTATACTTAGCCAGGTTGGGATTAGGCTGCAGGAAGCAGGCCTGCCTAACCTGGCTGGCTTATTTCTTGGCCACTTTGGGGCCTCAATTGATCCAGGACAATCCGGGCAAGCCGACCTATCTGCAATCTCTCTCAAAATGTGAAACAGCTCAGGAGCAGGCAGGTAGATAACAGGAAAGTCACCAGCTTGTTTTTCCATGTCCTCTCCCTTTACACCAGGAGAGATCCAGCCCAGTATGTGAATCTTATTAAAATGTGAGACTAGTTGCTGATATGTTAAATGTTTTGGTGTCTATCTACTTCTCATGAGTCTTTTTTCCAAATTATAGAATTGTATCTTGCAAACCCTTTCTTGTACCAATTTTGTTGCTTTATCGCTTAATTTTAAACTCATTATTCAGACTCTAAACTGCTCTTTCCTGCTTCTAAATTGCTGTTATATTGAACCACATGCCAACTGACAGTGGGCGTATCTGTATATTTGCCTAATGTTTCCATCTGTTATGTAACTGTCACTCAAAATAGAAATTCTGAATAACCTAGAAAGTTGTGATAACCTAATTATCTATGATTTCACATTGGGAGTCCATAAACTAATGAAGTTAGACTTTTAAAGCTTCCAACAGAACTCACTCAGTGTTGAAAACATCGTTTTGAGAAAAAAGACGTATGTTGCAAATGAATTGTTTTGGCATCAAAGACGCAATGAATTTTAATGGTCTACTTAACCTGCATGTAATCTCAGCATTTATTCTAATTATTGTGAATTTCAGCGCTTGTTCTTTCTTTGCTGTGCTCCCATGATAGAAAATAGTTTTCTAAATAGCTCTTTTACTACTATATTCTACCTTGTCACAGCCCTTGTAAGGTTAAATCTGAAACAAAAAAATCTCAGAAGAATCAATGAATATTGAATGAATTACCTATCCTTCCATGACAATATTTTGAACAATTTGCAAAGGTGATTTAACTTCCTCTTTTTAAAATATCTTTATAGTTGTTAGTATCTAACTCTCTCTTTGTTGAATATTACCAACAAATAATGGACCATTAGATAGAGGAACAGAATCGATTCCAGCATAGGGTTTTCCAGGAATAAAGAAAAACTCAGAAGCTATAAGGTGGAATCTTATAATGATCTAAGTGACATGGTCTATGGTGTGATGTATAGAAGACTCAGGCAACAAGTGTGGCGAGGCCTATGGCAATGGTGATTTCATAACTGGCGTGGCAAGGTACTCACTAGAAAACGATGAGATGCCAATTGATGCTCACTATTGTATGTTAAATGTCCAACACTAATTAATATTCAGCCTCCCATCTTATCAAACAAGCTTGATATCAGGAAAACTTAACAAGGAAACCTGACTGAGCACCTGATAGATTCAGCTTGCCCCTTGGTGTCTCAATGATCTCTAAGTTGGACACTGGGCACCAACTTTTCAGGGTATTCTCTATGAGGATCAGCCACATGCACTCCAAGTCCATGTGCCAGCCTCTGAGAATTCTCATGGCATATCTCCAATCCACTTACAGGATACATCTTTAACTCTCCTAAGGTAGGTGTTGAACAGATGTAGCCAGACCTGCTGAGTTTCACCAGCAATTTCTGTTTTTCTTTCAGATCTCTAGCATCCATAGTTCTTTGTTTCATTATGTCATTGTAATCCTGCTGCAAGGACACCGCGTGCTCAGGGACACACATCCAGCTGATGAACAGAACCAATCTTCACTCATTGTCATAGTGCTCACTCTGAGCCTACGTGAATGCTGTCTGTATCTCTGCCATGCATTACCTTGCCTATCTGGGTGTTACTCCCTCAGCTAGAGGTGTTACTCCCTCAGCTAGAGTTATCAAGCTCATATATTTCTATTTATTCGTGGAATGTGAGCATCGCTGGCTGGCCAGTTTTTATTGCTCTCCCTAATTGCCCTTGAGAAGGTGGTGGTGAGTTGCTTTATTGAAACACTGCAGTCCACATGCTGTGGGGAGACACCCAATGCCCTTAGGAAGGGAATTCCAGAATTCTGACCCAGCAACAGTGAAACAACAGTGATATATCTCCAAGTCAAGACAGTGATTGGATCAGAGGAGAACTTTCACATAATGATATTTCCATGTATCTGCTGCCATTGTGCTTCCAGATGGAAGTGGCCATGGATTTAGAAGAGCTGTCTGAGGATCTTTGCTAAATATTGCTTCTATCTTGCCATTTAGTGTAGACACAAATTCAAGATGCTTGTTATGGTTGTCAGCAGACCTCAATCAAATGAAAAAGGCAAGTCTTCTTTCAGATATTCCCAGCACAGTGAGTCAAGGGCTACCTCTAATATCAGTCCAGGCCTGACTCACAGTCATCAGCGCCAGAATCATTTGCACATAAGAGCTGAGGAGCTGAATGAGGGCAGCACATCATCCATCTTGACTCATTCTGCCCGACTGTGGGCTGTTTCCTTCTGGAATGAGAGGCAGGTATTACGGGAGATATAAGTGGAGGGCACAGCTATTACAGTTGGTGAAGGAGTCCCAAGCAAGTGAGTGAGCAGTGCAGAGGGCATGCAGTGGTGGTGGTTTTGTGGGTTAGTGTGAGTTGCAGGCAATAGTGAGCACGGTAGAACATGAGCCTTGGTGGGAGATGAATACAGTAACAGAGATAATGAAGCATCAAAAATCAGAGACACCCTGGTATGCATTACGCCAGTCCGCTAATGTATTTGGGCAGGTGGATCAGGAAGACTCCAGGATATTGCCTTTGTTAGCTGAGACATATAGTTTAAGAGGAGACTGGAACTGTATAAAATATTGGTTAGGAAAGAGTATTGTGTGCTGTTCTAGAATTCACATTATAGGAGGGATATTATAGCAGTGGAGAGGATGTCAAGGAGACTTACCAGGATGTTGCCCAGGCTGACGAGTTTCAGTTCTGAAGAAAGCTTGGACAGACAAGGGTTTATTTAGAACAGAGGAGATTCAGAGGAGCCATGACTGAGATTTATAAAATTATGAGGGGTATAAATAGAGAGACAGGAAGAAACATTTTCCCTTGGGAGGAGGATCAGCAATCAGATTTCAGGTGAAGGTTTAGAGGTGATGTGAATAAAAACATTTTGACCCAGAAGGTGGTTGGAATCTGAAATTCACTGCCAATAAGGGTGGTAAGGGCAGAAATGTTCATCACATTTACAAATATTTAGAGGCACACTTGTGATGCCAAGGCATACAAGGCTATGAGGCAAGTGCTGGAAAATGGGATTTAGACATGATTTGATTTATTATTGTCACAAGTACCAACATACAGTAAAAAGTATTGTTTTGTGTGCTATCCAGACAAATCACACCTTTCATAAGTATATTTATAGCCGCACAGTGACTTACTAGTTAGCACTGCTGCCTTACAATGGCAGGGATTTGGATGTGATTCCACCCTCAGGCAACTGTCCGTGTGGAGTTTGCACATTCTCCCCGTGTCTGCATGGGTTTCCTGTGGGTGCTCCAGTTTGTCCCACAGTCCAAAGATGTGCAGGTGAGGTGAATTGGCCAAGCTAAATTGCCTCCACTGTTCAGAGGTGTGCGGGTTAGGGGGATTAGTCATGGGAAATGCAAGGCTATAGGGGTAGGGTAGGGGACTGGGTGTGAGTGGGATGCTCTATGGATGGTCATTGTGAGCTCATTAGGCTGAATGACCTGGTTCCACACTGTAGGGAGTCTATAATTCTACAATTAGAGCAATGAGGTAGATGTTTTTTGAGTGACATTGAGTGGTCTTTTTTCTGTGTTGTACAGTTCTCTGAGTCCATGAATAGAGTGAGTGGGATACATCATGGAGAAGTTAGTGACACTTACTCTGTCAGAGTAGAGAGGAACATTGTGGGTGGCACGGTGGCACAGTGGTTAGCACTGCAGCCTCACAGCGCCTGAGACCTGGGTTCAATTCCCGCCTCAGGCGACTGACTGTGTGGAGTTTGCATGTTCTCCCCGTGTCTACGTGGGTTTCCTCCGGGTGCTCTGGTTTCCTCCCACAGTCCAAAGATGTGCAGGTCAGGTGAATTGGCCATGCTAAATTGCCTGTAGTGTTAGGTTAGGGGTATGGGTGGGTTGCGCTTCGGCGGGTCGGTGTGGACTTGTTGGGCCGAAGGGCCTGTTTCCACACTGGAATGTAATGTAATCTGTAATGTAATGTAAAAATGTAAATGTAATTGACATTTCTCGTACATTTTTCAAGATATCTGAGACTACTTTAATCCAGGTGGCAATATTGGATCAGGCTGGCATGTTTGTGTGTTGTAGTATCTAATGCTGCTTGGGGACAGTTATGTGTTGCCTACACCCTCATAGAGTCATAACGTCACAGAGATTTATAGCACAAAACAGATCCTTCGATCCAACCCAATCTAGTCCCACCTGTCAGCACCCAGCCCATGTCCCTCCAAACCCTTCCTTTTCATATACCCATCCAGATGCCTTTTAAATATTGCAATTGTAGTAGCCTCTGCCACTTCCTCTGAGAGCTTATTCCATTTACGTACCACTCTGCGTGTGAAAAAGTTACCCCTTAGGTCTCTTTTATATCTTGACTTTCTCATCCAAATCTATGCCCTCTAGTTCTGGACTCCCCCACCCCATGGAAGAGACTTTGTCTATTTAGCCTATCCATGCCTGTCATGATTTTATAAGTCTCTACAGGATCATCCCTCAGCCTCTAACACTCCAGAGAAAACAGTCGTCGCCTATTCAACCTTTCCCAATAGCTCAAATCCTCCAACCCTGGCAACATTCTTGTAAATCTTTTCTGAAGCCTTTCAAGTTTCAGACCATCTTTCCAATAGGTAGGAGACCAGAATTGCACAAAATATTCCAAAAGTGGCCCAACCAATGTCCTGCACAGCTGCAACATGACCTCCCAACTCCTGTACTCCATTCTCTGACCAATAAAGGAAAGCATACCGAACGCCTTCTTTACTATGCTATCTACCTGTGACTTCACTTTCAAGGAATTATGAACTTGCACTCCAAGGTCTCTTTGTTCAGCAACATTCCCGAGGACCTTACCATTAAGGGTATAAGTCCTGCTAAGATTTGCTTTCCCAAAGTGCAGCACCTCCCATTTATCTAAACTCCATCTACCACTTTTCAGCTCATTGACCCATCTGATCAAGAGCCCGTTGTAATCGGAGGTAACCTTCTTTGCTGTCCACTACACCTCCAATTTTGGTATCATCTGCAAACTTACTAACTATACCTCTTATGCTCACATCCAAATCATTTATGTAAATGACGAAAAGTAGTGGACCCAGCACCGATCCCTGTGACACTCCACTGATCACAGGCAGAAACTCCAGGATTTTGCTCCCAGAGCGAGGCACTTAATTCCCCATGTCTGTCATGTCAGGGCAAATGTTAGCAACCAAGCAGTGCATCTCCAGATTGACAGCGGTTCTGGGTGCACAAGAGTCTTTCAAAGATGGTATGTGTTCAAAGGTGCAGTTATTTTGAAGTCATTCCCTGAGCAGTGAATTATTTCAGGAAGAGCATGTGTTAATGTGAGGTGGAAACCAATGTGAGAAATTTCATTAGGATGGGAGAGATCATTAATGAGGTGAATTTGGTAAGATACAGCAAAGAAATTGTCAAGAGTTATGGCACAAAATTATTTTTTTTAAAACATGATGCAACTTAGATTTAGCTAAATAAATATAAGCTACAACCCATTATGAATAAACATAATATAATAGTGTTTTGTGAACTAGATCTCTGACTGTATGGAAGACTCCAAAGCTGAGGTGACTATAGCAAAGAGAATGATATGTTGAAATTTTTGTTTTCCCTTTAGAGAAAGAGAGTGAGACAAGGTCATTTGTGAGTGTAACCAAAATGAATGGTTTTAATAACTTTGGACAGTTGTTGTGGTTCTGTTCGCCGAGCAGGGAATTTGTGTTGCAGACGTTTCTTCCCCTGTCTAGGTGACATCCTCAGTGCTTGGGAACTTCCTGTGAAGCGCTTCTGTGATCTTTCCTCCAGCATTTGTAGTGGTTTGAATCTGCCGCTTCCGGTTGTCAGTTCCAGCTGTCCGTTGCAGTGGTCGGTATATTGGGTCCAGGTCGATGTGCTTATTGATTGAATCACATACGAACAACTCCAGTTCCTGCATGAATGC